>NC_141879.1:115090681-115393712 GCF_056163025.1 Triticum urartu
CCCTTTGAATCTTCTAACACAAAGGCCAGCCAGGTCACAGGGGCTGAGACATTTAAACTCACCTTCCCTTTAGTTGCCAATTTGATGGGAGGTATTGAATTAGGCTGTGTTTATGGCCAATTAAGATGCCACTGTCCATGAGCGATCAATTTAAAATCAAAAGTGATAACCTAGCTTCTAATATAAATAAAAATCCATTTCTTCTGTAGTTGGATACCCAAATTTAGCATACTGCACATTCATCTCTCTTATCGTTAGTGTTTGGTTCTGCAAAAATAGGTTCAGTATTAAAAATCAAGGCAGCTTCTCTGCACACAATTTCCTGGGAAGAGACAGCAAACCTTTGCATCACTCAAATGTCGCAGGTGACTTGTTTTAGTTCGGGATCTTGAAAAAGTCAAACCAACATACCTTTCCCGCTAACAGCCAGCAGTGGTAAGCATGTGCCGCTGGAGCCCTACCAACTTCCCTTGATCCCATTTACTGTCTCCTATCCACGGCGACAAAGGGAAAAAGGTTTCAGCGGACTTAGGCGGGCATCCACGTTCAGGTTTCAGAGGGAGAAGACTCACTGTCTGCTGCTAAGGTCAGGACCGTGGTCATCCATCTCCGCTTTGCTGGCCGATAAGATCATTCAGATTGACCAGCCAGCTGGGTACTCATCACCTTGCTCTGCTGAATCTGCTTGAGGCTGTCATTGGTGCTCGCGAGGTCTGCAGCCAGGCTCTGAAGTCCTCGATTTGCTGTTCGATTCACCACAGTGAGCAGGGAACAATGTCAGGAGAACAATGCCGCTTTCCGATCAAGGCGGTAGAATAAATCGAGATTATTTCGAAATAAAACGAACAACAGACTTCATGCATCTATGTGAAAAAAATTATAATCAGCAGGGAACATACTTATATTTGACAGAAGCCTCTCTAACCCGATTGAAATCACAAGCAGTAAAATTTTCTAAATTTGGTCTTCACAACTATAAAAAGAAGAAGAATAAATGTACACCATCATTTCAAATTCAAGACAATATTATCAAGGTTAAGAAAAATCGAATCACAACATAGTCCACTGCAATGAATTCTCAAAATATCTTGGAATTACTCTGCTTCGTGTTGTTTAGTATGCTTGTTCACCTTCCCATAGAGTGTCCTTTGATTCAGCTAGCTGGTGATTATTTTTAGTCCATAGTAGCAAATTCTTGTATATGCTCCATGCATGTAAAAAACAATGCACGGTGTTGTTTTTTTGTCTGTGAATCATGGGCACAGCCCATGACAACATAACTGAAGATATACTAAATGTTTTCTGGTTAACTCTTCAAATGACTAATCAATACGGTAAGTCCTTACTACCTCTGTTGGTGAGAACCGAATATCCCAGGCTATTTTCTCTACCAGTTCAGATCTCACAAAAGCAGTGAGTACGAAAAATATAGCAGAAGGGATAACCTGAAGTAGCTATTATCAACCATGCATCATGTATATCAGTTGCCCATTAATTAATGGGTAGTTCGTACAATGTGTAAAATTTCTATTGAAGTAATAAAAGTGATGGAAGACCTCAATTAGGTTCAACCCAGATTACTTACACATGCAATGCACTTGCCATCAATCGGGCTTAAAATTGGTTCACACGAGACGGAGATATGATTCTAGGGTGGATGCAGTAGTAGGGCTCTCTTGAATCTGGATGATGTGCCGGTCAGGTGTGGCACTGAAGGAGATATGTGAGTTCTTAATATAATCATGAAATATAGGAAGCTCTTAATATAATCATGAAAAATAGGAAGCTTTAGTTCACAGGACCAAATTGGATCTTATAGGCCGATCGATCGGCACAACCAAGACAGTTGTTAAATTAACAACAAAATTGAAGGTCATGGCTTTGTTGGAGCAAAGGGCTAATCTCCACATCTTGAATATGTGGGAACCAGATTAGGATGACAATGTTGACAACATCCTACAAATTCAATACTTCATTTTTCTGTGACCAATGCAGATGTCTTCTATCACTCTATAGGCTTCTGGCTACTTATTGGCAGCAATAGTAGGTTGGTGAGCAACTGAGCCTGCTTCCTTGTTTAAATATTCGGACCAGCAATGGAAAGGCTGAACAAGTATACTTATATAATACTAACAACCTGTCAGTACCAGGGTAATATTTGTTGGTGAAGATGCCTGAAAACCAAAGTTGAGAGTCTAGCTTGTTTCCACTTGCATCATCTGTGTGGAGGTCATGGCTTTCCTCACAGCGGAACAAGACTAAACTCCACACCTTCAACCAACCACAGAGAGGTAGTTAGGAAAGGTTAGGCAGATGCAAATGAGGTTACAGTACATTAGGAAAATTGACTGCTACAACGGACTTGCTATTTTGAAACTTATGTTCAGGACTGTATATGCCAATATTTTCAGATCATGTGCAGCCTCTTCAAATTGGTAATCTCGTTGACATGATCTGTGAAAGAGTCCTGCAGGCACAAATTATTGATGCAGTAGTAAGCTAATCAAGTTTTGTCCAGCCCGTGGATGCGTCGTCGATGTTGCCGCTGCTATTGCCGGCTTCCGAAGTATAGCAAAAGAATCTGCGTCATGCAAGTTGTGACTCGCACAATCTTGCCGGGAAGCTTGGGAGCAGCATCATGAACCGCAGTGTGATGATAGTCTACCTGATGGATAACCTCAGGGTGCAGTCGGGGTGCTTGTGACGTGCTCCATCTCCTACTCGTCAAAATCGCCGCACTGCTCCTACGCCGACTGAGCGGAGGCAGAGGGGGAGGAGGAACACGTCAACGAGCAGCAAGAAATTGAAATCGAAGCAGGCCAAATTGGCGGAGGGAGGCGGGCAGGCGCAGATCTCGCGGCCCGGCGGCTCACCTTGTCATGCACTGCCGCCGCCTCGTCGTCCGGCTATCCGGGGTGTCCGGGCTATCTGCCGCGGGCTTCTCGGACGGCGGTGCCGCTAGGGCCTTCCTCGGCTGGCGCCGGCCCCATGAGGGGATCTCTGGCCGCGCCTGCTCCTACTGACTGGCCCGCACGATGGACTACAGTTCCGCGAGAATGGCAGCCACCTCCAGCTCACGCTCATCGAACTCCTCTCGCGTGCGTCCGCTCCCAGCTGACGCGGCCGTCTTGGATCTCGCCGAGAGAGCGAGGGATTGGGTGTAGCTCTGGGGGCGATGGAGAGTGCGCAGTGGAGCAGACAGAGGATTGCAAAAGTTCCGCCACGATGAACTCCCAGAACAGGCCCATTAGCCCTCGATGTGGCCCAGGGTGTCTGCGGGCAAGCGAGCAGGTGCGACGTTCGATGCAGAGGACGTGCTTCCTCGAATTAGTACCACCTTGCGTACCTTTACTCCATCGTTAAGGAAATCGTTAACTGATAGCTGCTCGGTTGGCTAGTGAGTAGGGAATTAATCAGCTAATCGGCAAGTTAATCGGCCATTTAATCAATTAATCGGAGGATTTTTTCGTTTATCGGCTACTCGATAACCCTATAAATAGGGATTAATCGGTAAGTTAACTGATTAATTGGATGAATTCTTCAACAGGGCTCTACTCCTAATGTCTTAGTTGATAGTCGGTGTTCTGGGTTTTATTTTCATCCCACTTACTATGGTCTTTTTTGGTATTTTTTGATACTTGCTCTCATCTCCCGCTCAGCCACAAAAAACCGAAGAAAACCCCGCGATCGAGTGCAGCACACTTCCAACCTCCCGTCGCAATTATCTGACACGATCGAAAATAAACCACCGAAAACAAACTGGCGAAAATTAACAGCGAAAAAAAACCTACGCTCCTCTCGATCCGCTCGACGCACTCCTCTCGATCCACCCCTCCCGCTGGGGCCTTTCTCTCTTTCCCTCCTTCCCCGCTCCACCGCCACCGGCCCATCTCCCGCCCCGTCGCCGCCGCCCCATCTCCCACCCCGCCGCCGCCGCCCCATATCCCGCTCTGCCACCGCCCCTACTGCTCCACCGAACCGACCTCTTCTTCGAGCATGAGCCGCTCCTCTCCCTGACACCCTCGTACTCACTAGGGTTTCGTGCGCCGCCGCCGCCGCCGGTCCTCTCCAACACTGCGACGGGCTTCACGGCCTACTTCGACCTCGGGCCTTAATGCTTTCTCTGCTTCTGTGTCGACCTTCTATTCAGCGAGGAGGACGTACATCAGGCAGCGGGTGACGCGCGGTGGCTGCGCAAATTCCTCTGCGGCGGAGATCTCCAGGATGGGTGCTTGTCTTCTCAGAAGAAGGAGATGATGAAGGATGCAGAGAAGGAAGGCAACGTGGTGTGTTCTTGCTGCAAAGTTCTCGTACATATTTTTCTTCTTGGTAGGAAGGCAACGTGGTGTGTTCTTGATGATGATCGAAGAAGATCTGCTGGCTGCTGTTCAAGGGACGATAGCCAAAGAAGAAGAAGATGATTGCTATGTTCTGAGAAATCAAGATTCTGGAAGACCACGAAGAGGAATAAGACAAGCAGGCACATGTGTACCGTCACGAGCAGCAAAACGAAGAGTAAACCCAAGAATATCAAGGGGGGATTATGTTGGCTGCCGTGGAGGACGAGATGCAAGGGTGCTCCGGCAGCGGCTGCAGCAGCGTGACAGATCAAGCGAGCTAGGTTGTGCCATCTCTGGTCCTCTCTCTTCAAATGGTCGACACCGGGTGCTTACGATCGACGTGACGGCGGCGGTGCAAGAGCATGGCATAGCTGGTCTGAGAGTGGCGATGGACTCACTGCCCGCTGCTACTATATCATCCAAAGTAGTGGCAGGGCGCAGCGGCACGAACGGCTCAGCCTCTGCCTTGTTCATCCCATTACAACGGAGGCGCTTTAATTACTGACACATATGTTCTTATTATGCAACTGCAGGTGATTTCTCATCTTTCAACTCGGTCTATTTTACTTGTCATACATGGAGAGAGTTTATACAATGTTAGATGAAGAGTTGGCGGTGCCACGGTGCCAAGGTTTGCTTCTCAAAACTGATAAGATCACATGATGCTTTTATATGCTTATTATTAAATCACAGGCAAATAACCCACTTCAACCTGCGTGATAATTATGTAGTGAACAGAGCTTTTGTGTGAATAAACTACCCAACTTTGTCAAGTGACTTAATGGAGCAAGTCTTTAATTTGTAACTAGCTGTTGTTCAGAATTGAACTAGCGCTTCATACAGAACAATTTTGAGAGCAACTCCCCACAAAAAAATACATCAACTATAATTGTTGGAATCCTGAAGGTAGTTCCATCGAAGTTTGTGAGTATATTTGCAAACCTCTGTCTACCTATGAATACTATTATCGAGATAGTTTAAACCATGTTGTTGGCCTGCTACAATGCTCAATGGTTTACCCTTGCTCAGATCAATTCTGGTGTGTTTGTAATGGGAATGTGGGATGATGTATGAAGAGATAAAGAAAGTTATGCTCGCGGAATATGAGTATGTAGTAACAGTTCTCTGTTATGGTTCGCGACAATTGTTCTGGTACATCTCATTGGTAGTTTATATGTAATGCAATGCCGTTTTATAATTATCATGCTAAAAAGTAATGTTACATTAGACATTTCAACATAAATGAGTTGGACAACTGAGCCCACAATATATAACTATGTATATTGGGACACAACGTTTTGCCTCTGTGTCCAGATGAGCCGGTCATTCATCAGTTGGAATCCGCGCCAAAGAGTTTCAGTGGTGTTGATGTTCGCCAGTAGTCCAGTACATCGAGTATAGAACAACCATGTATGCTGCAGGTGGTTACGGCGTACAGCGGATCTGACAGAACTATTTTGAATCTCGGTGGCTCTGTATCAGGGTCTTCCTGTACTGATGGTTGAAAGATTTCCATGTGGTATGTGATATGGTACAGATTTTTCGTTTCCTCGTAACTGTGATCAGATAATCATGGATGACGAAAGGCAAACAGATTCCTTGCCTTCCAATTTATCAGTCTTCAGTTACGCTCACGTACCGAGTGAATAGATTGCAATGTTCTGTACTTCTTATTTCTAATTGATTTCATTCTCTAATGGTTGCATTAACTTGCCAAACATTTCATCTGTCGGATGCATGGGAGGGGATATGCATCCGTCTATGGTGGCAGTGGAACAGTCCTCACTGTAAGTGATCTTAGATAGGGATGAGGTTAGCAACGAGGGCGAAAGATGATGAGGCTCCAGAATCTAGAGAGTTGTTGTGAAAGCTGATCCACAAGCACCAGGGTTTGTTATAAAAGGAAAACTCTCTCGACCCGGATGGAAATAATATTCCTGGTAGGTACTGTTGAGAGATGATAAGCTAGCTTACAGCTGAATATTGCACTGTTCCATAGTTTTCCGGACTACGGATGTTGTCGATGAGCAGTATGTTTTCTAATGTATGTTGTCAGCCAGGTCTGCCACATGTCGTCGCATCGCTAGCGAGGTTTGCCTGCGCCGTAGAAAGGGGGGAGGGGTGTATAGAGGGATGGTCTAGGTGGCGGCTTGGGTGGGGATGGTGGTGGTGGTGGTGGGTGGGTGGGGGGTGGGGGTTAGCCCCGTTGCGTCTGTCTGGTAGACAACTTGAAGTATTTAGAGATATAATGCACTATCTGGAATCGATACACATTCCTGTGCCACTGTTTCTCGGGGTAGCCCTCTAATTAGCAAGTGTTTTGTCATGTGTGTGTGATTATGACAGAAATTTGAACAGTGTGTCGATTTATCTCATAAATAAGTATTCACTCTTACAGCACCACCATGCATGTTTTTTCACGTTTTCAACAGTTCATCTTTCAATTTTGATTTCCATAACCATGCATATATGGTGTATTGAATCAGCAAATGATATTTAAGTGCTTATTAGTTGTTGTATGAACATTTTCAGCTTTCATTAGCCCAATCGGTGCTTTGCACCGATGCTTTCCTTTGTAGCCGGCAGACAACTCAGACAAATGCATCATTATCATTTTGTTTTGATGGTTTTGTCAAAAAAATCAAATGAATTGATCCTGTTTTTCTATGTGCAGAATTGCCTGAGATGGTTAGTGATAGTGAAAGTTATGATGACAGATAATTACTCCTCCAAGAAGAAGAATCAGAAGAGGTATACTAATGTCACTTTGTTTAAAATCTCTCCATACATATATCCTATATCACTAAGCTCCCTGGGGAAAAATCGCTCAGGAGCGATTCAGGCATCGATTGACCTGGACTCCGATTTTGACCTGGTCGTCCGCTTTGTGCCAGCTGGCTATTTGTGGGCCTTTTTCGTCAGTGGTAAGGTGACATGGGCCGCGTTTGTCAGTGGCTGAGGAAAGGCGGTTCGAGCCTGACGTGGTCGTCGATGAGGAGCTTTTGGATGTCACCGGCGCCGGCAATCCTCGAGGGCAAAGGCTGCGACAAGCGGCGGCGGCGGAGCTTGGGCAGCAACAATCCGAGCATGATGAGGTCAGAGTTCGCTATCAAATCCGCTACATTTATCTTGGATCCATGCCCAGCGTCTCAAACTGGCTAGCAATTTATTCAAAGGATGGGCGAAATCACGTCACCTCAGCTTGCGATGCATTTGCCTGCTAGGAATTGGGATCGATCAATTCTTTGCTCCGTTTCTATTCAGATTTTCATGTCTTGATTGATTTTGCAAATTTTCCTCTTTGTAGCCACCGCGTGAAATGAACCTAGCATTGTGCATGGTCGCAGGAGTCTCTGCAAGTTACTTGCTTGTTGATTCTGCATATTGGAATAATAAGTAACTACTTTGTGAAGTTCTTCTAATTTCGAATGTTATAGACAGCTAGAAAGACAGCCCATTGTACAAGTTGTCTATATCGATATATAGAGATGATATGGAGAGCCGCTACAGATAGATACTATCTAGACTATTGTACTTGCCTTTATTGCTGCAGGTCGAAGGCGTCGTAGTGGTGCATTGGAGCTGGAGGAGGCGGCGGGCCAGTGCTGTTTGTGCTCAAGACGTACGAGATGGTGGACAGCCCATCGACGGAAGCAGCGGTCTGGTGGAGTGACGCGTTGGACACGACCTTCATGGTTTGGTGCTCGCTGGAGTTTGCATCTTCAAGCACATAAATTTCTCCAGTTTCATCCATGAGCTCCCCCCACCCCCTCTCTTACTGAATCCCTACGCACCCCAAGCAATCTCGGTCAAGTTTGTGCGGATTTGGGGTTTAAGATCTGTGCATGTGCGGGGAATTTATTAGTAGGAGTTGGTCTGGGTTTTATTTGTCAGATTTACTGGAGAATTTGGCATTAGATTTTGATCTTGGGTGGGGGCGAGGGTCCTCAAATGTCTACACTGTTGTGGTGAAATGCTACTCCATTTTTACTAAAAATCATTTAGGATGCTGATTTTCTTAGTTGGTCTTGATTGCAGTTAAATGCCAAAAATCAGGACTCGGTATGGTGCCAAAATATGTTCATAATTTTGTGCGCTGGGCTGGTGGGATGCTATGTGAATCACTACATTCTTACTCCTTTGGTTCGCCGGGGGTTCGGATTGCATTGACCACATTCAGATTTTTCCTAGAGATTCAGGCTGGCAACCAAAGATGTCCAGCCTTGATGGCTTGTGATATATTATCATGTTTAGGATAGACGAAAATGAGATTGCAAAGGTACATTCTTTTCCTGCATAAACTAAATAGTGTTACAAATGGTGATAAACATGGGTAGTTTTCACTTCTTTATTACTGCTGAATCATGACATAAAATGCATGTTTCTTGTTGTATACCTTCAGTGTGAATTATTACGTGATGTACCTTGTCATTAACTTTCTTTATTTAGGACTAATTTTGTTTCATATTCATACTAAAACTTTTCTCAGGATACTAAAATTTACCCTTGCACTCAATTTTTCTAGAGCTAATAAAATATCTCGTTTTAGTGAAATTTGACTTTTACTAATTTTTTTGTCAAGATACTCAGTTTTCTTGTGTTAAAATTTATCTTCTTACTGAAATTTTATAGGAACGAAGAGCTCAAGATTTTGTTTTGTTCATGAAGATGCATAATCAAGAGGAACCACAAGGATTCCTAAGAACAGAGGTGCAGCAACATCACTTAACCTTTTCATGTTACTCTAGATGATTTATCATCCTTGCTTGCCCCTCCCGACAAGGATTCATATCAAGAGTTCAATACTTGTTGGGGGTTCCTCGCAATGCACGCACAGAGAGGCATAACTTCTTTGCTTCCCCCACCATCTCTGCAATAATATGGCGTGCATGTGCAAAAAGAAGGATCTGATGGTCTACTAAGGGCTTATAGGAATGAAGAGCGGCTTATCTTCTTTACGTGTTTATCTGGTAAATATTCATCTGTCAGGCAATACAAATCGTATGGTTACAAGTTCAACAACAACATGGGGAGCGCTGGCGTGGTAGTCCGGCGGTAGAGGGATGGCTGGGCAGCAGCCTACCGAGGAGTTGGAGGGAGGGCTTGATTGGACCACATCTGTCCACGAGGGCTCGTTGGTGGGCTAATCAAGAAGGGGGGAGGGGCTGGGTGTATCTGTGTTGCGCGGTTCCGGCTGGTGTGCTCCTCGGCGGCGTCCTGGACAGGTGGATGTGTGGGCGGCTGCGTGTGTGTGTGTGCTTCGGCGGTGCGTGGTGAGGTAGCGGGGTGGCCAGCGCGGTGCCCTGGTGAGCAGGTGGTTAGATCCGGACGGATTTGGCCATGGTGGCTCGACGTTGGACTTGCTGGTGCATGTATGGTTTATAATCTGTCCGGACGGAAGATTGTAGTTTGTGTATAGTTTATAATCTGAGGAAATGTTTGCCGTCTGTGTTAACCTTCAGTCTTGTACTGCTGAAGATTGTAGTTTGTGTTGTATCATATGTGGACATGTTCTTTACTTCAATCTAGACTTACGTGCCTTTGTGTTAAGTTGTCTTACATCTCAAGTTTTGTATTTTCATGTTTCATGAATTATGTGGGTATGTGGCAGCCCACATAATACCACATACAGTATGTGGACAGCCCACTTAATCCCACTTAAATAAGTGGACATATGTGGCAGGAAGTGGGCACCTGCAGGTTGTCCCACCTACAAGCTGAGTGGAAGAGAGTTCGTATTTGCCGTTGTATGATGAAAACTGGATGCCACCATGCTTAACGTGTATTTCTAAATAAAAAGAATAATTTGATCAATCTGTTCTTATTTCTATTATTCGGTGACAACTCATGGTTATTCAGATCGATTTTGCCCGTAGCAACACACGGGCCTGACGATGAAGAAACTTTAGCTAATTCTGATATCGAGATCCTGGAGAATCCATCTGACGTAGTCAAAGACAAACGTCCTGCCCCAATCACTATCATACCCACGGACCAACGTGAATTACTTGCCGGCCTCTGCAACTACATCATGTCTATCGATGATGACGGGTGTTTGGAGTAAGTATCATGTATCAATATTTAATGTGTGGATTTATAATATTTTTCTTCTTATCATCCAATTTATAGGAAGGTATGGGTCCGGAGCTCGACACCCGATCCAATGGGCTTAAGTCTTAAGAAACTTCAGTGCATACTTAACATGGAGCAGACCATGGACAATGACTGCTTCAACACATCCGTGCGTATGCTGGCATGTGACGGGGGAGTATTGTTCATAGACCCTCCCGTGCACTACATGGATCTACGATTTTGTGTAAATTATCTTAACTCTTCATTCTATGTGTCATTACTATCAACATGTTGAAACAATATTTCTTTTTTTACTTAGTCCATGATGCTAGAGTCAACACGAGGTCAGAAGTTTTGCGAGAAGGAAACTATCCAGAGGTTGGCAACATTATTTGATACCTGGCCTGAGATGGACAACGACATCTCATCGTGCAACAAGGTAAGTAAAGTATTTTGTCCATTGTTATCATGGTTTATTGTTGTTTCTAATACCTCCACTTGTAGATTTATCTTCCCTATGCATCCATCGGCCGATACATTTTGTACGTCATCGACAAAGAGGCACGTCGTCTATATATTATGGATCCTATTCAAACATCACAATCGTTAGAGGAGAAAAATTGAGGCATGCACTGAAATTAAAAAGTTTTGCAAGGGATTTCAAAGAAGCACTCGAAATAAAGCTGCCTGGTTGGAATTATGATCTATCTAAATGGCAACGTTTATTTCCGTCCGGCATTCCAACGAGAATAGATGGGTAATGAATTCATAACAAAAACAATTACTTTTGTTATTACTAAAAGATCGTGGATATCGCCTAGAGGGGGGGGGGTGAATAGGCGTTTTAAAATAATTACGATTTAGGCTTGAACAAATGCGGAATAAACCTAGCGGTTAATATGTCAAGCACAAAACCTAAAACAACTAGACTCACCTATGTGCACCAACAACTTATGCTAAGCAAGATAAGCAACTATATGATAGCAAGATATATGACAAGAAACAATATGGCTATCACAAAGTAAAGTGCGTGAGTAAAGGGGCTCGGGTAAGAGATAACCAAGGCACGCAGAGACGATGATGTATCCCGAAGTTCACACCCTTGCAGATGCTAATCTCCGTTTGGAGCGGTGTGGAGGCACAATGCTCCCCAAGAAGCCACTAGGGCCACCGTAATCTCCTCACGCCCTCGCACAATGCAAGAAGCCGTGATTCCACTAAGGGACCCTTGAGGGCGGTCACTGAACCCGTACAAATGGCAACCCTTAGGGGCAGTCACCAAACTCGTACACTTTGGCAACCCTTGGGGGCGGTCACCGGAACCCGTCAAATTGCTCGGGGCGATCTCCACAACCTACTTGGAGACCCCGACGCTTGCCCGGAGCTTTACACCACAATGATTGAGCTCCAAACAACACCAACCGTCTAGGGCGCCAAGGCACCCAAGAGGAACAAGCTCTAGGGTGCCCAAACACCCAAGAGTAATAAGCTTCTCAAACTTCACTTCCACGTATCACCATGGAGAACTCAAACCGATGCACCAAAGCAATGGCAAGGGCACACGGAGTGCCCAAGTCCTTCTCTCTCAAATCCCACCGGAGCAACTAATGCTAGGGAGGAAAATGAGAGGAAGAACAAGAAGGAGAACACCAAGAACTCCAAAATCTAGATCCAAGGGGTTCCCCTCACATAGAGGAGAAAGTGATTGGTGGAAATGTGGATCTAGATCTCCTCTCTCTTTTCCCTCAAAAACTAGCAAGAATCCATGGAGGGATTGAGAGTTAGCAAGCTCAAAGAAGGTCAAGAATGGGGGCAAAAACAAGCTCAAGAGATAGGGAACCATTGGGGAAGAAGACCCCCTTAAATAGGTCCCCACGAATCTGCCCGTTATGTACAGAACAACATAGGAGCGGTACAACCTCTGTGAGCACCGGTACAACCGGTAACAGGCAATAAGCGGTACAACCGGCCCACAACCGCCCAACAACCGTACCACAACAGAGACCAGTCTGGTGGTAGAGCGGTACATGACCGGTACAACCTTCGGACCAATTCTGGAGCGGTACAACTGCTCCAAACACCGGTTGTACCGGTCAAGCGGTACAACCTCTCCATGGGGCGGTACAACCTCTCTGTGTAAAACAGGCAATATCAAAACAACCACAACTTTCGCATACGAGCTCCGAATTCAACGAAACCAAGTTTGTTGGAAAGCTAATGACAAGGGCTAACACAATCTTGAGAGAAATATCAATAAGAAGAAAATGAGAAAAGGACCATAATAAAATGGTGAGAACCCTTTCTTGGATAATACCGGTAAAACCTCCAACACCGAAAACATCATAGAAGATGCATGCGAACTCCGTTTTCGATGAAATCAAGCTTGTCATCAAGATGACCATAAGATCTAAGACTCACAAATGGAACCAAACAAGAACCAAGAAAGATGATGCAAGGATGCAATGGTTTGAGCTCTCGACTAATGATATGATCAAGCTACTCCCTAGAGAGCCCCCCTTGATAGTACGACAATCGATCCTACAACCCGGTCTCCCAACTACCACTACGAGACCGGTAAAATAGAAAACCTATCAAGGGAAAACCTTTGCCTTGCACATAGTCCACTTGAGCTAGATGATGACGATCTTGACTTCCTCAAGTTGGACCACCTTTCTTGATTGTGTTGGCTTGATGAAGACTAGTTGATTGCTCCCCCATACTCCATTATGGGTAAGCCACTCTTTGGCACATCTTCACAATTCCATTGACACCACAATGGACGGCAAGCTTCAAGCTTGATTGCTCCCCCATACTCCATTATGGGTGAGCCACTCTTTGAGTTGCTCCACTTGAACTTGCACACTGCAAACTTGATGACGATCACCACTTGATGTCATCCTCCATGGGTTGTATGAGATCTTCCTCTTAACGCAAGACCATGGAAACATACCTAACCCCACAAAGAACTCTCACGTAGACCATGGGTTAGTACACAAAGCGTAATGGACAATTCTTACCATACCATGGGATCACTTGATCCCTCTCGGTACTTCTTCTACGCTTTGTGAGTTGATCAACTTGATTCATTCTTGACTTAGTCTTAATCAACATTGAATCTTTCCAACTCTCTTCATTTGGATGATGTCTTGAAGGTAAACATGAATGATCACACAATCTTCTTCTTCAAGACATGCTTGCAATAAGCTCAACTCACACATGACCAATCTTTGGATAATCCCTTGAAAATCACTTTGGCCATCTCAACTCACACATGACCAATCTTTGGATAATTCCTTGAAAAGCACTTTGGCCATCTCATAAACTCCTTGAAACCAACACATGGACTTCAAGACAATCCTATGGACAAATGCTTCAAATATAACTCAAGGCAACCGTTAGTCCATAGAGATTGTCATCAATTACCAAAACCACACATGGGGGCACCGCATGTCCTTTCAATTACTATATTATTTACATTGTTAATTTAAAGTTTTACAAGAATTTGTCTGGCTATTTTGTTTTTCATTTTATGCTCCGGTGGAACGGTGAAGATTTGGTCAAGCCGATTTGCGTGGTGAGTATTGTCCGTTACATGTTTTAAGACCTTCGGCATGAAATTTTCATACTAACTACATGTATGCGTTTGTGCAGGATGGGTATGAATTGAGGAAGCAGTTTTTGTTATACTTGCTAAAACATCGTGGGAATGAAGCTAAAGGAAACTTACCGGATATTGTGAAAGAATTTCTTAAGCGCATCATCTAGATATTAATAGTTTTGTAATAGATGTTTAGTTGGAACATCGCTCAGTTTGTTACATGGACATGCCTTTAATTTTTCTTATGTTATCAATTTACATTGCAAAAATAAACTTCAGTTATTAAATAATTATGTTTCTGTTATATTGTTTGTATGTGTGGAATTTAACATGTAACTCCTGCAAACTTTTTCAAAATCCCGTGGCAACGCACGGGCACTCTACTAGTAGGTTTTAGATTCAAACTGAAAGCGTAAATTCACGTGAAGAAACGTATTGTGAAAGCGTAAATTCACGTGAAGAAACGTATTGTGACGGTGAACCCACGGAGTCAATCCGTGCTTTATTATTAGGGAAAGATAAAACACGGATTGACTCCGTGTGTTCACCTTCACAATACGCTTTCTTCTCATGTCATAATACGCTTCTTCTTATCCGTTTTTTCTTGATTTTGATATTTTTCTTAATATCAGAGGTGGTACTATTTATTTATTCAACGGTGCGTTTGATTTTCCTGTACGTTGCTCGATTGGGCCTCCGCATGGCTGCTTTCTTCACTTGGTTGGGCCTTTGGCTGGGCTGCATCGAGCCTCCGTCACATATATCGTAGGCTGCTCAAACCGCCTTCTGGCGTCGCCGGAGTTCCCCGGCCGCCGTGTCTCTCTCTGATGCCCCCCCTCCGTGCGTAGCTCGATCCTTCTCCAATTGCAGATCTCATCGCACGTTTGCCGCCATGGAGCACGACGCTGTAGCAACACGGCCTCCTCATCAGCCGCTGCGAACCCGAGCAGCCACACCAATGTTACCCCACCACCGGCCATCACCCGTGTTGTGCCTCCGCTAAGCCCTCGCCTTCCTCTGCTCGAGACCTCCCCATCTTGCCTCACTCCTCTTCGGCCGTCATTGGGTTCGACGGGCCGAGGCAGGGAGGCCGGGGATAGCTGCTTGTACGGGCAGTGGGCATGCTCGGTCCTGGAGGAGAAAGAAGTTGTTGCGGCTGTCGTGCGCAATGGAAGCTGGATACGACGGTCGGCGGATGGGATGCAACGGCTGCAGGGGCAGCGTCTTCGGCGGCCGGCGCTGGGGCATTGGATTCTACTTGTGCGTTACAGTCAGTTCGCATGCTGACTGGACAGTGCGCTAGCTTGGTCTGTAGTTACTGTGTAGCTACCTGCTACCAGTGATCGAAGTTGGAAGCTCAATGTAAGTTGCCCACTTACCTTGTTTACTTGTGATGGTTTTTCCATGCATGATTCTTTGGGGCATAGGAATTTTACTAAAACAAGCTTGATTTCCACAAGAATCAGAACAATTTCCTGGTCTGGTCTGAAAGATACATGTTTGGGTAGATAGGTTTCAGTGATTGAAAATATTGCATGTTATTATTGGTGAATAAGTTCATGGACAAACAAAATTGGAAGATCAGGGAAAAATTTGCTATCAATTTTTGATTTGATACTTTGATGTATTCTGTTGTCGACAAAATTATATTGTCGAACGAGGCCTGTAGCACATGTATTCATAGAATGCTTTTTTGTGTTCTTTCCTGATATTTGGCAGTTGTAGAATATCATATACATTATTTATTTGAAATATGACATCTTCATTGTTACTGTAGAATATCATATACATTATTTATTTGAAATATGACATCTCCATTGTTAATACTGGAGCTGAAAATATATTTCACAGCTACCTAAATTAATCTATTTTGTTATTTATTACTGACTTTTTGACTCCCAGGTCCAAAGAAAAAAGTTCTGCAAATGCAACCTTATGTATGAATGTACAAAACATTTGTTGGTTAACCAATAGAAATGATCAGCAAAAGTATTTCATCATACGAAGTAGCCATGTGACAATATCTAGATTTTTCATCATCAAACATCTTCCTTCGACACATCATAACTTCGTCAAACATTGAAGAAAGGCCTTTTTTTTGTGATTTCACATTCCACGTGGCTGTAAGTGTTTATTAATGCTAGCAAGTAATTCAAGCCTTGACTTGCTCTTGCCAACTGGGTGAAGAATCATTATGAGAAACAACCAGATCACTCCACTAGGTTAAAATTAAAAAATCCAATAGCTTATGCAGCCTATAATTAGCTTTTCAAGATTATTAGATGATTTCTGTCAAGATAAATACATGGATACTCCACTATCTACAATTTTGTAATTTTTGCTCCGTGTTTAATTCAACTCCATGTTGACTGCATCTTCAAACAATCCGAAATATTGTCCGAACAAACTAACTCTTGGTGACTCTTTTATTCTTGTTGGAAGCTAAATTGACCATTGTAGAGGATTTTGATAACCGAACTTCAAAAAACAAGCAAAATGTTCTGAATCACGTGTACTGCTCTAAATTATCAAAATGATCAGGTGTCCTGCTATATGAACCTCTAGGCATTGGGAAGGTAGGTGTACTGAGTTTTCTACTTTGTCTGAATTGAGTTTTCATTCCCATTTTCCAAAAGTTAGTTGTATTCAACAGCAACATATACATGCTAACTGGGATGTTTTCTTGTGAATTTTTAGACATTACTTGCGAAAGCAGTAGCAAATGAGTGCTCATTAAACTTTCTTAGCGTAAAAGGTCGAGAACTAATAAACATGTATGTTGGAAAATCAGAGAAGAAATATCAGGGACATCTTTGATAAGGTAGATCGATATGCACAAGCTATGTAATTGCCATGAAATATGCACATACACTCAGGTTTTCAGTTTTCACTATCAATTTTAGGCTAGATCGGCACACCCATGAGTAATTTTCTTTGATGAGCTTGATCCCCTCGTTCCTGCATGAGGGTCCTCTGCAGATTCTGGCGGTGTGATGGATATAGTGGTTTCTCAGGTATAATATAATTAATGGCATCAACAAGGTGGTGACTGTTGTCTCAGTCTTCCCTCTCTTTTTTTACTTGCGCCTCAGTTTCCCTCTTATTTTCATTGTTTAAATGTTAGATTAAGCTAATTTAGTTTCCTTTTTTCTCTCTTTACTAGCAAAAATGCCTGACGGAGATGCATATGTTTGGCATTCTATCAAAGTATCAGTAAACATACACTTGTTCTAGCTTGCAGTACTACATTTTATGATTGTGTAGTATCCACAGCACTACTAATCATTAAGTCCGTTGCCTTGTCGTGTAATTGTGTCAAATGCACACCAATACTGATGCTCTATGCTCTTGCCTGAGAGCGCTCTTGCCTGAGAGCACGTGTTGTGCTTTGCATCATCTAACAAATATGTAAACTCTGTAAGTATAAACAGACTTTAGCACTGTGATCCAATATGTATTTATTTAGTAGTGGACTAATGTATGTATTTGGTATGCTTGCAAGTGCTTATTTATTACTTGCACCAGAAATACCAATAAGTTACTATGAAAATTCAAATATGCTATCAGAAAAATGAAGACACACACACACGCACTGGTCTCAACTAGCTCAACTGCTATGCTGCCACCGCCCTCCCCTAAGAGCATGCAACCCTACAGCAAAGCGGGTTCTGCACCTCGAGCACAACCCTAAGATGGATTTGGTTCTGCATCCCATCATTTCCTCCCATTGCAATGCACGGGCTCAAATCGACTTTGTTTACCAGTTCACTTTTGTAGTGCCTCTTCTGGTGATCACATCTGTTGTTTATTCCAAGAAAGAAACATGTATGCAATTTTTGGGTTTGTCGTGAAGTTTGTAGGATATTGTAGGAATCGATCATGAACTTGATGCCATATCCAAGAAAGGTGAGGCTGCTTTGGGAGGGCGGGCGTGAGCCGTACTTAGCCGGTTGATTAGCCGACTTTTGATTTGTATCACTACCACTGGCTTGATCTCCGTACATAGATGTATGATGTGCATGTAAAATCTAAGTTTTGGATTAGTATCATTCTTAATTCTCAAGAGCAAAGAGGAGAATACATTGTCACAAATTGTACTACCCTGCTGAGTGGTTTCCTGATAAATCTCAGTTTGTTCTTAATGGGCAGATGATATTTTTTTGTAGTAATATGTATTGAAGATTTATAATGGAAATGTGCATATAATTAGCTGTTTTGTTAACAATTTAGATTTCTGTTGCAAATAATTATGTTTCATCTTTTTTTCATCTACTATACTCCAAATTTGAAGGTTGATGTTATACAAATTTTACCGAACTAAGAAATATTGGTTGTGAGAAATTTTTCATTATGTAACAATGCACAAACATCAGGAAGCAATTTGTGAAAGGCAGCCCTCACAGTCTAGCTCGACAAGATTAGTTTTCTAAGTTTCATCGCCTTGAGATTGACCTTGTTCAGATGCGCCGTGACAAGGTGAACGGCCTACGTCGGTGACGACGAAAGGATGATAACTATGAGATGGATGGGTCACCGTGTTCAAGTGGATGTCGCAGATTGTGTGTGTGGTGACGGGTTGTGATGTTTTCATTTTTCCCCGTTGCAACACATGCTTCCCCCGTTGCAACGTACGGGCATGTTTACTAGTTACATATAACTATTGTACTCCACAATTTACTCCGGAGCCAATCGTTGCTAGGATCAACGGTGCATGTACGGCATACATTACCGCAACGCCCACCTCAAAGCAACAACGCAAACAACATGTTACAGATGAAAGGAAACCAAACATAAATTATCTACCACGGGAGCAGAGGCGGTGGCGCCTGGAGTAAAGGCATTTGCCCCACCGGCGTGCTCGATTGGGGAGGAGGAGGCGCCTTGGGCGTCCTCGTCCCTAACGACCTCATTCTCCCCACCTTGACTCTCCGCCCACCACCATGGAGGGCTCTCTCCGCGGTGTGCCGCTTGACGTCTCCACCGCAGCGTTGGGGCACGACGAATCGGCAACAGACATGGTGCAGGCGCATAGCAGGAGGGCCGCTACGAGCAACGAAATGGTGGCCATGACTAGTGGCGGAGTGGTGCAGTAGCTGGAGCCGGGAGGTGGTGGTGCAAGTGTGCTGGTGTGGTGCCTGATGATCATGGACTCGAGCCATTTATATACGCGATGGACGAGGCTGGAAACCCCTCTTCTGGATTGTGCCTCCCGGAGCAAAAAATATAACGGATTCTCGGTAAAATGATTAATCGCAATACTCTGTTGAGGTCCACATGCTTTTGTTGGATTCGGGATCGTGACCGACATTTTGCAACCAGAATGGTGGCATACAGCATCTTGACAAGCAGAAACTGTGAGGTTCGATGCACCACGTAGCTAAGCTATCCGTGCCTAACTTCAACTTTGTTTCGGACGAGAATTAATTGATGAAGTGTGGCGAACTCGCAACCACCATCAAGTTGCATGATTGAACAGCTTTTCTTTCTGGAGACCACTAGGGATCAGACTACTGATCCATGCTTCTTATCAGACTAATGTACAGCCGTTGGATTAGATGGATGGGAGTCGTTCGATTGTGTACCGGAGCCCGCATAGAATTAGTTGATCCCTGCACTAATTACGTGCATCCTCATAACTGCTCCCGTGAAGCAGTCTGATAGCCCATAAATAAACTAAGAGAAAATGGCATAACTGACGCATCAAAAAAGCATAATATCCATCCCCCACCTGCGGTGGGGATGAAGTGCGAGAGAAATCCTTGCCGGTTCTTCGACTCCGATGCGGTGACACCTGCGGGTGCCATCATTCCTTCCTGAAGGGTGTCGGTGATATCCATCCCCCACCCCCCTCTGCGTGTCGGGGGAAACTCTATGACATGTCCGGGCAGCAGCGACGTTGGCGCCGTATTCTTTCTTGGAGATGTTGCTTGGTACACGGCGGTTCGGAGCCTCGGGTTGTGGTGGTTTGTTTCTGGAGGGCGTAGCGGTGGCGGGTCATCCGTGCTTTGTCAAGCTGCCGTTGTTGGCATTTGTTTCTTCTTTTTTTTTTTTTTGGGCTTGATGTACTGTTCGCCCCAGCGATCCTTGTAATGGTGTTGGTTGCTTTGGAATACAAAGCGGGGGAAACCCCTTTTTCGGTAAAAGGCATAATATTTTGGATTATATAATTTTTGTTATTGGAAGCAGCACCACCGTGGGCATTGACATGGTGGATGCATGGCAAACATGGTTTTCGAACCACTTGATGCATCCACCTTATTTACAGTAACGACTGCATCCACCATACGAGAAGTATGCATCCACCTTAGGTGCCATTTGCATCCAGCGTATTAATAGATTTTCCTTTCTTCCGCCGTGATGGAAATTTGGTTTGATTTAGCATGATTTTTTGTACTGTGTGTCAATATACTTTGCTTCCAAACCAATATGAAACTATTTTCATTGACTCAAGAATAGCTTCCATGAAAATATGGATTTGTTTCATCGATTAGAAAATGTTATATTGATTTCAATCACCATGCTTCCTCACTGATCAATATTGCTTCCATTAAATAGAGAATTTGCTTCCATGATGATCATGAAGCAATACAAAAAAAATTCAAGTGGTAATGACGTATTTTATCATTGTTCAGGTTATTGGCTTCCTACATAGTGCTGGTGCTTCAAATGGTGTAGCACGAGGTAATGTGTCCACACATTGCATTGATGCCGAAGATATCATGGCACCAGGACAATGTGAGGAATCATATGAGAATCCAGTGAAACATGGTTGGCATTGTGTACAGTAAAACATATATGTAATATAGAAGAACATACAAGAAAACAAGGAAGCATGACTTCTTTTGAAAAAAGAGGCGACATTGAATAATATTGTACTTATTTAAACAATAAAATACAAACTATTACAACAACGTTGTTTTCACATCCTCTAGCCAGCATCACAGAGGACGTTGAATGGAGCATCTCACATGCACTGTGAGCTTGCCATCATCAACAAGGCAATCACGTCTCGGCTATATTGCAGCCGACATATTCACAACACATCAGGCTGTAGAGAAATCTGCATAGTAAAAGCATCAATGAGAAACAATCAAGCACACATAGTGTTCAGTGGTTGAGACAAAAGTTCACTCCGAAAAGCAACACCGGCAATGGTTGAAGGGCACACAGGGGGTAGTGGGTGAAGCAAAACTATGTGAGAAATCAAAAGTAGGAAGCATGGCAACACGAAGCAATTATTGGATGCGCATGCGCCAGAAGCATAAAAGATCGATTTGACAGATCTGCATACTTGTTGGGCAAGATTTCTGTGCTAAAATTTAATGTCTGTGAAATATTGTTTCAGTTCCGCACTACATCTCTACACTAGAAGCATATGTTAAAACTCAAGGAAGCATGGTTAACAAGAAGCACTAATTTGGTTCTATCATAACATATATGAGACGCATCCGAAGCATACATATTTGAATTCACAAATTAACATGCCAGAGAACATATGCACATTTGATGCAGTACATCTAATTAGATGTGGACATGAACAAAGTGTTTCTAAACCATTCGCAACATATGGGAGGAAAGTTTTGTGCATACTATACTTCAGTGCTTCAAAACTACAAACAAACAGAGAAAGCAGGAAGCATTATTAACATGAGTTTGCACTGAAGAAATACAAAAAGGAGACATAGGAAACATGTGTTATTTGGAAGAAAAAATGAACACAATCCCAAAACACCCGTGCTTATATGCCAAAGCATCAAAGTCATGATGTCTCAACATACCTGATAGTTAGTAAAAGCATTGCAATTAAAATTTGAAAATTAGAAGTGCTTGCCGTCAACAGGTGGGTGCATAATTTTGTGATATACTCTGTATGAGTCAATGACATCAAAACTGCAAAATAAAATAGTGATTTCGTTAGTTTACATAGTAAAACGACATCAAACATTAATCAATACATGTCGGGTGGTAGGTGCGACATATGCCAACGGGTGGCTTATCATTGTGGGTGCCAGTAAGACGTCGTCGGTGCCTGGAAGCGGGATGAGGCGAAGACATGCACGCCGGCGAATCTTACCCAGCTTCGGGGCTCTCCGTGGAGATAACACCCCTACTGCTGCTCTGCGGGGTCTCCGCATGATCACTGGATGAACAAGCAGATACACGATGCTCCTTGAGCTGTTTGGTGAGAAGAAGAAGAAGGGCACGGCTAGCTCTCCTCCCCTCTCTATACGGTGTCTAGGACTAGCTTGGATCAACCCTTTGCATGGGTGCCCCGGGGGGTTTATATAGGCCTACCCCCGGGGGTACAATGGTAATCCGGCTGGGCGTGGGGCCCAGCCGTCTGTGTCTACACTCGCCGGCTTCTGCGCCGGCTGCTGGGGCCCGCCGGCTGGTGGGTCCCGTCGGCTGCCGGCTCCTTGGTCGACAGGCAGGCCCCACTGTCATGGGCCTTGTCGGTGGCTGGTTACTGTTACTCAATCCTGGCGACGAGGGCTTCGCCGAGGTGGGCGTGGCTACAGTGCCGCCGTCCGGCGGGTGATCGCTGTAGCCTTACCGCGTCTTGTCTCCTTAATGGGGCGTCTCCTTCGAGGGAGGTGGCAAGCCGGCTGCGGGGAGCCGGCCCCGTCTCGGGCCGACTGGGGGAGGCCTGGCCGCCTTCGGGCGTCTCTCTGCCCGAAGGGGCCCACCGCCCGTGGGCCGCGCTGGCAGCCCGTCGTGGATGACATCAGGGTCAACATGGCAATAGTGCTGCGCCGGACGGGTCATGGCCACCCGTACGACGCACTGTGCCAGGCGTGCTCCGAGATTCGGGGGTGGCAGGCTTTACTGTAGCCACGCCCCGTCACATCGCCGTTATGTGGATGCGGACTTCGAGGGTACGATCTTGACCGCTTTGTGGGAGCCGGTTCTTGGAGTCGTCCTTCTCGCGGCCGGCTTCTTGGAGCCGGCCCTCCCACGGCTTTCTTCATGAGGGCTAAAGTCGGGCCGCCTTCCGATAGTCGGTCTGGGAGACAGCCGACAAGGGGAAGGCGGACCCACGTCTTGGATTCTTGAGGGCCGGATCGGCTCGTAATTTTTTCAGAAGGGCCAGGGGGAGCCGGCTTGGCTACCCGTGTTCATTTACTCCGATAGTAGTCCTCAAAGCTGATCGAGCTTCGAGGCTGACAAAGGGACGAGAAGCTTGGTCAGCTTCCTATCCTGAGGGGCCGGCTTTGCTTGTGCGCGCCGTCTTTGGAAAGCTCCGTTTCCCGTAGGCGGGGACACGGGTCGGCCTGCGAGCTGACCGCGCGCCATCCCGCGGGCCACGTGGCAAGGAAATCCTGCCAACGCACGCGCGCGACGGGACGCCGCCGCAGGCCCGGGCCCGCCACTCCTAGGCCTCGGCCAGAGCGCGGATCTTCTAGGGCCCACACGGACCGCTCGCCTTCCCGCGGCAGTTTTATTACGCCACCAGGGCGCAATAATTGCGGGACGTGGGGGAGTGGGCGCAGTTGATCCCACGTTCCCCCACACCACGCCTCCTCGGCTCCGCCGCGCGGGTCTATAAGTAGGGGGAGGAGGGGGGGCAGCAGAGGCTCGCACGCTCTCCCTCGCTCCACCCCTTCTCGCCTTCCTTCTTCTTCCTCATGCCGCCGCAGCAACCCATTGCCGCGCCGTTCCGCCGTCGGACCTCTCGGTTCTTTTGGTCTCGGCGCAGCGGGGTCGTGCACGTCTCCGCCGTCGCATCGTCTTGCTCCTCGCTGCATCGCCCCCATGGCGTTGTCGAGCTCGTGGGATGGCTCCAACGTCCACGAGGACCACGTCGAGTTCCTCCGCCGGACGTGGCGCCTGCCGGGCGAGAACTTCGTGCGGGTTCGTCAGGCGCCGACGAGGGAGATCTCGCCGGAGCCGGAGGAGGGCGAGTGGGTGATCTTCCGCTCGCACTGCCTGCGTGGCTTCGGCCTCCCGGCGAGCGGATTCCTTCGAGCTTTCCTTGAATTCTACCACCTCCAGCCGCATCACCTCACGCCCAACGCGGTGATGCTGCTGTCGGCTTTTGTCACCCTGTGCGAGGGCTTTCTTGGGGTTCTCCCCACTCTTGAGCTCTGGGGAGAATTCTTCCAGAGCAAGCTCGGCACCGTCGTCGCGGGCGTGCCCGCCCCCTGCGGAGCCTTCATTGCCATGAGGCGGACGGTCGAGAACAATCCGTTCCCGCCCATCCCGCTGATCCAGTCGGTGAAGTGTTGGGTTTCGTAGTAATTTCAAAATTTTTCCTACGCACACGCAAGATCATGGTGATGCATAGCAACGAGAGGGGAGAGTGTTGTCTACGTAACCACGCAGACCGACTGCGGAAGCGTTGACACAACGTAGAGGAAGTAGTCGTACGTCTTCACGATCCAACCGATCAAGCACCGAAACTACGGCGCCTCCGAGTTCGAGCACACGTTCAGCTCGATGACGATCCCCGGACTCTGATCCAGCAAAGTGTCGGGGAAGAGTTCCGTCAGCACGACGGCGTGGTGACGATCTTGATGCACTACAGCAGCAGGGCTTCGCCTAAACTCCGCTACAGTATTATCGAGGAATATGGTGGCTGGGGGCACCGCACACGGCTAAGGAATAGATCATGTGGATCAACTTGTGTGTTCTAGGGTGCCTCTACCTCAGTATATAAAGGACTAGAGGGGGGGAGGCTGGCCGGCCACAGGAGGCGCGCCAGGAGAGTCCTACTCCCTCTGGGAGAAGGATTCCCCCCCCCCCAATCCTAGTTGGAATAGGACTCCTTGAGGGGGGAAAGAGAGAGAGGGGGCCGGCCACCTCTCCTAGTCCTAATAGGACTAGGGGAAGGGGGGAGGTGCACAGCCACCTTGGGCTGCCCCTTTCTCCTTTCCACTAAAGCCCACTAAGGCCCATATAGCTCCTGGGGGGTTCCGGTAACCTCCCGGTACTCCGGTGAACACTTCCGATATCCAAACATAGGCTTCCAATATATCAATCTTTATGTCTCGACCATTTCGAGACTCCTCGTCATGTCCGTGATCACATCCGGGACTCCGAACAACCTTCGGTACATCAAAATGCATAAACTCATAATATAACTGTCATCGTAACCTTAAGAGAAGGACCCTACGGGTTCGAGAACAATGTAGACATGACCGAGACATGTCTCCGGTCAATAACCAATAGCGGGACCTGGATGCCCATATTGGCTCCTACATATTCTACGAAGATCTTTATCGGTCAGACCGCATAACAACATACGTTGTTCCCTTTGTCATCGGTATGTTACTTGCCCGAGATTCGATCATCGGTATCCAATACCTAGTTCAATCTCGTTACCGGCAAGTCTCTTTACTCGTTCTGTAATACATCATCCCGCAACTAACTCATTAGTTGCAATGCTTGCAAGGCTTATGTGATGTGCATTACCGAGAGGGCCCAGAGATACCTCTCCGACAATCGGAGTGACAAAACCTAATCTCGAAATACGCCAACCCAACATGTACCTTTGGAGACACCTGTAGTACTCCTCTATAATCACCCAGTTATGTTGTGACGTTTGGTAGTACCCAAAGTGTTCCTCCGGTAAACGGGAGTTGCATAATCTCATAGTTACAGGAACATGTATAAGTCATGAAGAAAGCAATAGCAACATACTAAACGATCGGGTGCTAAGCTAATGGAATGGGTCATGTCAATCAGATCATTCTCTTAATGATGTGATCCCGTTAATCAAATAACAACTCATTGTTCATGGTTAGGAAACGTAACCATCTTTGATTAACGAGCTAGTCAAGTAGAGGCATACTAGTGACACTTTGTTTGTCTATGTATTCACACATGTATTATGTTTCCGGTTAATACAATTCTAGCATGAATAATAAACATTTATCATGATTATAAGGAAATAAATAATAACTTTATTATTGCCTCTAGGGCATATTTCCTTCAGTCTCCCACTTGCACTAGAGTCAATAATCCAGATTACACCGTAATGATTCTAACACCCATGGAGCCTTGGTATTGATCATGTTTTGCTCGTGGAAGAGGCTTAGTCAACGGGTCTGCAACATTCCGATCCGTATGTATTTTGCAAATCTCTATGTCTCCCACCTGGACTAGATCCCGGATGGAATTGAAGCGTCTCTTGATGTGCTTGGTTCTCTTGTGAAATCTGGATTCCTTTGCCAAGGCAATTGCACCAGTATTGTCACAAAAGATTTTCATTGGACCCGATGCACTAGGTATGACACCTAGATCGGATATGAACTCCTTCATCCAGACTCCTTCGTTCGCTGCTTCCGAAGCAGCTATGTACTCCACTTCACATGTAGATCCTGCTACGACGCTTTGTTTAGAACTGCACCAACTGACAGCTCCACCGTTTAATGTAAACACGTATCCGGTTTGCGATTTAGAATCGTCCGGATCTGTGTCAAAGCTTGCATCAACGTAACCTTTTACGGTGAGCTCTTTGTCACCTCCATATACGAGAAACATATCCTTAGTCCTTTTCAGGTATTTCAGGATGTTCTTGACCGCTGTCCAGTGATCCACTCCTGGATTACTTTGGTACCTCCCTGCTAGACTTATAGCAAGGCACACATCGGGTCTGGTACACAACATTGCATACATGATAGATCCTATGGCTGATGCATAGGGAACATCTTTCATATTCTCTCTATCTTCTGTAGTGGTCGGGCATTGAGTCTTACTCAATTTCACACCTTGTAACACAGGCAAGAATCCTTTCTTTGCTTGATCCATTTTGAACTTCTTCAAAATTTTGTCAAGGTATGTTGTTTGTGAAAGTCCAATTAAGCGTTTTGATCTATCTCTATAGATCTTTATGCCTAATATGTAAGCAGCTTCACCGAGGTCTTTCATTGAAAAACTCTTATTCAAGTATTCCTTTATGCTATCCAGAAATTCTATATCATTTCCAATTAGTAATATGTCATCCACATATAATATCAGAAATGCTACAGAGCTCCCACTCACTTTCTTGTAAATACAGGCTTCTCCGGAAGTCTGTATAAAACCAAATGCTTTGATCACACTATCAAAGCATTTATTCCAACTCCGAGAGGCTTGCACCAGTCCATAAATGGATCGCTGGAGCTTGCACACTTTGTTAGCTCCTTTTGGATCGACAAAACCTTCTGGTTGCATCATATACAACTCTTCTTCCAGAAATCCATTCAGGAATGCAGTTTTGACATCCATTTGCCAAATTTCATAATCATAAAATGCGGCAATTGCTAACATGATTCGGACGGACTTAAGCATCGCTACGGGTGAGAAAGTCTCATCGTAGTCAATCCCTTGAACTTGCCGAAAACCTTTCGCGACAAGTCGAGCTTTGTAGACAGTAATATTACCGTCAGCGTCAGTCTTCTTCTTGAAGATCCATTTATTCTCAATTGCTTGCCGATCATTGGGCAAGTCAACCAAAGTCCATACTTTGTTCTCATACATGGATCCCATCTCAGATTTCATGGCTTCAAGCCACTTTGCGGAATCTGGGCTCACCATCGCTTCTTCATAGTTCGTAGGTTCATCATGATCTAGTAGTATGACTTCCAGAACAGGATTACCGTACCACTCTGGCGCGGATCTCACTCTGGTTGATCTACGAGGTTCAGTAGTATCTTGATCTGAAGTTTCATGATCATTATCATTAGCTTCCTCACTAACTGGTGTAGGTGTCACTGGAACAGTTTTCTATGATGTACTACTTTCCAGTAAGGGAGCAGGTACAGTTACCTCGTCAAGTTCTACTTTCCTCCCACTCACTTCTTTCGAGAGAAACTCCTTCTCTAGAAAGTTTCCGAATTTAGCAACAAAAGTCTTGCCATCGGATCTGTGATAGAAGGTGTATCCAATAGTTTCCTTTGGATATCCTATGAAGACACATTTCTCCGATTTGGGTTCGAGCTTATCAGGTTGAAGCTTTTTCACATAAGCATCGCAGCCCCAAACTTTCAGAAACGACAACTTTGGTTTCTTACCAAACCATAGTTCATAAGGCGTCGTCTCAATGGATTTTGATGGTGCCCTATTTAACGTGAATGCGGCCGTCTCTAGAGCGTATCCCCAAAACGATAGCGATAAATCAGTAAGAGACATCATAGATCGCACCATATCTAGTAAAGTACGATTACGACGTTCGGACACACCATTACGCTGTGGTGTTCCGGGTGGCGTGAGTTGCGAAACTATTCCACAATTTTTCAAATGTACACCAAACTCGTAACTCAAATATTCTCCTCCACGATTAGATCGTAGAAACTTTATTTTCTTGTTACGATGATTTTCAAATTCACTCTGAAATTCCTTGAACTTTTCAAACGTTTCAGACTTATGTTTCATTAAGTAGATATACCCATATCTGCTTAAATCATCTGTGAAGATGAGAAAATAACGATATCCGCCACGAGCCTCAATATTCATCGGACCACATACATCTGTATGTATGATTTCCAACAAATCTGTTGCTCTCTCCATAGTTCCGGAGAACGGTGTTTTGGTCATCTTGCCCATGAGGCACGGTTCGCAAGTACCAAGTGATTCATAATCAAGTGGTTCCAAAAGTCCATCAGTATGGAGTTTCTTCATGCGCTTTACACCGATATGACCTAAACGGCAGTGCCACAAATAAGTTGCACTCTCATTATCAACTCTGCATCTTTTGGCTTCAACATTATGAATATGTGTGTTACTACTATCGAGATTCAATAAGAATAGACCACTCTTCAAGGGTGCATGACCATAAAAGATATTCCTCATATAAATAGAACAACCATTATTCTCTGATTTAAATGAATAACCGTCTCGCATCAAACAAGATCCAGATATAATGTTCATGCTTAACGCTGGCACCAAATAACAATTATTTAGGTCTAATACTAATCCCGAAGGTAGATGTAGAGGTAGCGTGCCGACTGTGATCACATCGACTTTGGAACCGTTTCCCACGCGCATTGTCACCTCGTCCTTAACCAATCTTCGCTTAATCCGTAGTCCCTGTTTCGAGTTGCAAATATTAGCAACAGAACCAGTATCAAATACCCAGGTGCTACTGCGAGCATTAGTAAGGTACACATCAATAACATGTATATCACATATACCTTTGTTCACCTTGCCATCCTTCTTATCCGCCAAATACTTGGGGCAGTTCCGCTTCCAGTGACCAGTCTGCTTGCAATAGAAGCACTCAGTTTCAGGCTTAGGTCCAGGTTTGGGTTTCTTCTCTTGAGTAGCAACTTGCTTGCCTTTCTTTTTGAAGTTCCCCTTCTTATTCCCTTTACCCTTTTTCTTGAAACTAGTGGTCTTGTTGACCATCAACACTTGATGCTCCTTCTTGATTTCTACCTCCGCAGCTTTCAGCATCGCGAAGAGCTCGGGAATAGTCTTGTTCATCCCTTGCATATTATAGTTCATCACGAAGCTCTTGTAGCTTGGTGGCAGTGATTGAAGAATTCTGTCAATGACGCAATCATCTGGAAGATTAACTCCCAATTGAATCAAGTGATTATTATACCCAGACATTTTGAGTATATGCTCACTGACAGAACTGTTCTCCTCCATCTTGCAGCTATAGAACTTATTGGAGACTTCATATCTCTCAATCCGGGCATTTGCTTGAAATATTAACTTCAACTCCTGAAACATCTCATATGCTCCATGACGTTCAAAACGTCGTTGAAGTCCCGATTCTAAGCCGTAAAGCATGGCACACTGAACTATCGAGTAGTCATCAGCTTTGCTCTGCCAGACATTCATAACATCTGGTGTTGCTCCAGCAGCAGGCCTGGCACCCAGCGGTGCTTCCAGGACGTAATTCTTCTGTGCAGCAATGAGGATAATCCTCAAGTTACGGACCCAGTCCGTGTAATTGCTACCATCATCTTTCAACTTTGCTTTCTCAAGGAACGCATTAAAATTCAACGGAACAACAGCACGAGCCATCTATCTACAATCAACATAAACAAGCAAGATACTATCAGGGACTAAGTTCATGATAAATTTAAGTTCAATTAATCATTTTACTTAAGAACTCCCACTTAGATAGACATCCCTCTAATCTTCTAAGTGATCACGTGATCCAAATCAACTAAACCATAACCGATCATCACGTGAGATGGAGTAGTTTTCAATGGTGAACATCGTTATGTTGATCATATCTACTATATGATTCACGCTCGACCTTTCGGTCTCCGTGTTCCGAGGCCATATCTGCATATGCTAGGCTCGTCAAGTTTAACCTGAGTATTCTGCGTGTGCAAAAACTGGCTTGCACCCGTTGTAGATGGACGTAGAGCTTATCACACCCGATCATCACGTGGTGTCTGGGCACGACGAACTTTGGCAACGGTGCATACTCAGGGAGAACACTTCTTGATAATTTAGTGAGAGATCATCTTATAATGCTACCGTCAATCAAAGCAAGATAAGATGCATAAAAGATAAACATCACATGCAATCAATATAAGTGATATGATATGGCCATCATCATCTTGTGCTTGTGATCTCCATCTTCGAAGCACCGTCGTGATCACCATCGTCACCGGCGCGACACCTTGATCTCCATCGTAGCATTGTTGTCGTCTCGCCAATCTTATGCTTCCACGACTATCACTACCGCTTAGTAATAAAGTAAAGCATTACATCGCGATTGCATTGCATACAATAAAACGACAACCATAAGGCTCCTGCCAGTTGCCGATAACTCGGTTACAAAACATGATCATCTCATACAATAAAATTCAGCATCATGTCTTGACCATATCACATCACAACATGCCCTGCAAAAACAAGTTAGACGTCCTCTACTTTGTTGTTGCAAGTTTTACGTGGCTGCTACGGGCTTAAGCAAGAACCAATCTCACCTACGCATCAAAACCACAACGATAGTTTGTCAAATAGACTCCGTTTTAACCTTCGCAAGGACCGGGCGTAGCCATACTTGGTTCAACTAAAGTTGGAGAGACAGTCGCCCGCAAGCAACCTATGTGCAAAGCACGTCGGGGAAACCGGTCTCGCGTAAGCGTACGCGTAATGTTGGTCCGGGTCGTCTCGTCCAACAATGCCGCTGAACCAAAGTATGACATGCTGGTAGGCAGTATGACTTATATCGCCCACAACTCACTTGTGTTCTACTCGTGCATATAACATCAACATAAATAACCTAGGCTCGGATGCCACTGTTGGGTTTCGTAGTAATTTCAAAAAAATTCCTACGCACACGCAAGATCATGGTGATGCATAGCAACGAGAGGGGAGAGTGCTGTCTACGTACCCACGCAGACCGACTGCGGAAGCGTTGACACAACGTAGAGGAAGTAGTCGTACGTCTTCACGATCCAACCGATCAAGCACCGAAACTATGGCACCTCCGAGTTTGAGCACACGTTCAGCTCGATGACGATCCCCGGACTCCGATCCAGCAAAGTGTCGGGGAAGAGTTCCGTCAGCACGACGGTGTGGTGACGATCTGGATGTACTACAGCAGCAGGGCTTCGCCTAAACTCCGCTACAGTATTATCGAGGAATATGGTGGCTGGGGGCACCGCACACGGCTAAGGAATAGATCACGTGGATCAACTTGTGTGTTCTAGGGTGCCTCTACCTCAGTATATAAAGGACTAGAGGGGGGAGGCTGGCCGGCCACAGGAGGCGCGCCAGGAGAGTCCTACTCCCTCTGGGAGTAGGATCCCCCCCCCAATCCTAGTTGGAATAGGACTCCTTGAGGGGGGAAAGAGAGAGAGGGGGCCGACCACCTCTCCTAGTCCTAATAGGACTAGGGGAAGGGGGGAGGTGCACAGCCACCTTGGGCTGCCCCTTTCTCCTTTCCACTAAAGCCCACTAAGGCTCATATAGCTCCCGGGGGGTTCCGGTAACCTCCCGGTACTCCGGTAAAATCCCGATTTCACCCGGAACACTTCCGATATCCAAACATAGGCTTCTAATATATCAATCTTTATGTCTCAACCATTTCGAGACTCCTCGTCATGTCCGTGATCACATCCGGGACTCCGAACAACCTTCGGTACATCAAAATGCATAAACTCATAATATAACTGTCATCGTAACCTTAAGCGTGCGGACCCTACGGGTTCGAGAACAATGTAGACATGACCGAGACATGTCTCCGGTCAATAACCAATAGCGGGACCTGGATGCCCATATTGGCTCCTACATATTCTACGAAGATCTTTATCGGTCAGACCGCATAACAACATACGTTGTTCCCTTTGTCATCGGTATGTTACTTGCCCGAGATTCGATCATCGGTATCCAATACCTAGTTCAATCTCGTTACCGGCAAGTCTCTTTACTCGTTCTGTAATACATCATCCCGCAACTAACTCATTAGTTGCAATGCTTGCAAGGCTTATGTGATGTGCATTACCGAGAGGGCCCAGAGATACCTCTCCGACAATCGGAGTGACAAAACCTAATCTCGAAATACGCGAACCCAACATGTACCTTTGGAGACACCTGTAGTACTCCTTTATAATCACCCAGTTACGTTGTGACGTTTGGTAGTACCCAAAGTGTTCCTTCGGTAAACAGGAGTTGCATAATCTCATAGTTACAGGAACATGTATAAGTCATGAAGAAAGCAATAGCAACATACTAAACGATCGGGTGCTAAGCTAATGGAATGGGTCATGTCAATCAGATCATTCTCTTAATGATGTGATCCCGTTAATCAAATAACAACTCATTGTTCATGGTTAGGAAACGTAACCATCTTTGATTAACGAGCTAGTCAAGTAGAGGCATACTAGTGACACTTTGTTTGTCTATGTATTCACACATGTATTATGTTTCCGGTTAATACAATTCTAGCATGAATAATAAACATTTATCATGATTATAAGGAAATAAATAATAACTTTGTTATTGCCTCTAGGGCATATTTCCTTCAAGAAGTCCTACTTTTACGTGAAGAATGTCGCCCAGCAGGGCGACTACGTCAACCTGCCGGCTTACATAGCCGGCCCACCGGCTGGGAGGCAACCTTCGTGGAGCTACCGGGCCAGGTCGTTGTCTCAGGCCGGGAACGCAGCCGTCTCCCGGCTCCGGGTGATGATCCAGTCGGACGGCCTGACCAGAGCCGACTTGGTGGCCGCCTTCGTGGAGCGCCGAGTACTTCCGCTCCAAGGCCAGCCTCACATGATTTGCCAGATGAGCGTCCGCTTCGACCCGTGCCGGCTGAGCACCAGGGAGATGCCTCATGCAGAGGTGTCTTACATGGTGAACTACATCTCCAACTGCAAGCTCGCCGAGGATTGGCGATACGGCAAGGGGCCGTATTCTCGTGCCAACCCTCCGCCTGCCGTAAGTTTTTCTTCTTTTCTTCCTTTTTGTAGCCGGCCTCATGATGGCCGACCTCTGATCAGTTGGTTTGCCCTTAGCAGAACCCTCTTCTTCCGCCGACGGCCGGGGCCGCAGGGGTAGAGCGCCAGCTCCTCCCCGACCGCACGGTGGACGACGCTGATGATCCGGACCTGGGAGCGGCCGCCATGGAAGATGCCATCGTGGGGGAGGGCGACGAGGCAGGAAGCGCGGGGCTCGGGGCCGGCTTTGAGGACTGGCCGGACGACGACGAGGTCGAAGCCGCCCCGCACCGCCAGCCGGCGCTTGATCATCAAGGCGCGGGCCCGTCTGCCGCGCCGGCTGCCCGTGGCGGCGCGCAGAAGCGCCGGGCCGCGTCGACCTTCTTCAGCAGCCGGCCAAAAAAATCCAAGGCTTCCACGGCGGCAACCAAGCGGGATGAGGCGGCCGTGAAGGCGGCCCCCTTCCGCAAGGCGGTGAAACAGCCGCAGGCGATCTCGGCGTAAGTCGTCGAACGTCTTGTATTTATTTTTTGTTGTCCTTTTCGATTGAAGCTCTTCTAAACCTTTCTTTGCTCGCCGAGCAGGGCACCGCTTTCCCTTGAGCGAGGTCCTGGCGGCTCCGTAGTCAGGCCGACTGGAGGGTCCTCAGGCTCCCGTCGCGTGGATCCCCGCGCCGACCTTAGGGAGGCCATAGAGCGGAACGCACGGGAGGCACGGGAGGAGCGTGAGGTGGCAGAGTGAAGGACCGCCCAGGCAGCAAAGGAGCAGGCGGACGCGGCGGCCAAGGCCCGGGCGGAGGCGGCAGCCGCGGAGACGGAGGCGGCAGCCGCGGAGACGGAGGCGGGGGCCTGGCACAACCAGCCTCCGCTGCTCGTCGTTCCCCTCCGCGCCGTGGCCCCCGACATCCCCGTGCCCCCATCAGAGGAGGTCGACCAAGACCCGCCGGTGATGGAGAGGAGGGAGGACCACGTGGTCTTCGTGGAGGGGGCGCCGCAGACGGCGCCGACTGGAGCGGGCCAAAGCGGCCACTCAGCTGCGGCGCTGGAGCAGCCGGCCGGGGGCGAGCCGGAGGCAGGGGCCGGCCTCGAGGTGCAGCCGGCATTGCGCCGGCGCGCGGGGGGAGGCACCTCCGCGCCGGAGCCGCACCAAGCTGCGGGCGCCAGCCAGACGGCGAAGGCCCTGGAGTTGGCCAGCGTTAGCACGTCCGAGTGGACTCCGAGCGGGGGGACGGGCGAGCTGAATGCGACGGCCCAGGAGGTTCGGAACCGGCTTTAAGCCTAGGCCGCTTCGCTGCAGCTATACACCCAAGAGTTCCTCGCGACGCGGGCCGTCATCCGGGTGAGCCTTCTGGCCTTGGTTATTTTGCTCTTTTGATTTCTTCCGTGGGGGCGCGTCAGCGCACCCACTGGGTGTAGTCCCCGAGTACCGAGTCAGCTGCTGCGCAGGCGGCTTGGAACTTACTAGGTCCTGACAACTATCTTACCCTCGCCTCCTGTCTGATCTTCCAAGAGTATCATAACCTCCGCGCTGCTGCCTTCAACTCCCAGGCTCAGGAGCTGGGCCGGAAAACCGAGGACCTGACCAGCAGCCGGAGTGCGTGCTTTGTTTCGTTCATCTCTTGTGGGGGCGCGTCAGCGCACCAATTGGGTGTAGTCCCCGAGATTCGGGCCGACTGCTAAGCAGTCGGGTCGGATCTTCCTTGACGACTTCTTCTTTATTGATTTTTCCTTTGTCTTCATGCTTGCAGGAGCCAATGCCGACTTGAGGGGGCAGCTCAGCGGGGCCTAGGCCGCCCTTCGCGCCAAGAAAGCCGAGTACAATGCCTTGGTCCTGGAGCGTGACCGCCTGGCCAAGAAGTTGGGCCACCAGGAGGAGAGCCACAAGGCGGCCCTGAAGAAGGCGCAGGACAGCGAGGACGCCCTGAAGGCCGAGTTCGAGACCGAAGCGGCGGGCTGGGCTGAGGCAAAACAAGCGCTGAGCGAGGGCTTCGGTCGTATCGAGGATCTGATCGATGGTAAGCCGCCTTCCTCATTCCTTGCTTGCCCCTTGCCCCCTGATTTGTATTCCGACTTGTGCTGCTTTTGTTCTCTATGCAGAATACTTTCCCGGCTACTCCGTCTTTGCCACCCAAACCATCGAGGCCCATCGCGAGGCGCGCCGACAGGCGGGGGCTGAAATCGTGCCGGACGCGAGCCGGACGCTTGAGGAGCAACTCTTGGCGGTCCAAGCCCGGCTGCAGCCGGCCCACCACATGCTCCGCCGCCTCCAGCGCGCCGGGGCGCAGGTGTTGGCCGCCCTCTGGCCAGGCGAAACAATTCCCCGCACCCCGAGTCGGACTGCCGACTAGCTGGAGGTTGCGGTTGGCCGCTTCGAGGCCTGGAAGGCATCAGCGGCCCGGCTTGGAGCTGGGCGGATGCTGGAGTTCGTCCGAGCCTGGTATCCCGGGCTAAACCTGGACCAGCTGCGCACCTGGCGGCTGGAGGCCGACGAGGAGATGGAAGAGGTGCGGCCGGCTATCGCTCAGCATGCCTCGACGATCGCCGAGTGCACTGACATCAGCGTCTTCGCTCCTGAAATAAATGACGATGGCGTGGCCCAGACGGAGGAGTGGTTCGGGCTGGACCCGGCAGCGGGTGAGGACTCGGCAGAGGAGATTGCCTCCAGCGATGAAGGCGAAGACGACGAAGGAGTGGAAGGCGAAGACGTTGAGCCGGGCGGTGAAGCGGCCAGCGAGGCTCAGCCTGATCGTGCCTCTAGCAACGAGGCGCATGCTAGCGCGCCCTCTGCGGGAGGCGGTGATCATGCCGAGGTTCGCCAGTCGGCCACTCGTCCAGCCGGCACTACCATCTCCACCGACCTGCCCGACTCGCCGGTCGCTCCCTTGGCCTAAACTTCCGTCCTTGATTTTCCTGCTTGTTACCCTTTGAACAATTTTTTAATAAACTTGCGCAGTCCCACCCACTGGTGTATTCGAACTATGTTGAATGCTGGCCTTTTGAAGGCCTTTTGTGTAAATATGATCGTGTGCGTGTTTGGTTTCCATTCGCGTATGCTTTTTATCCTTAGGCTGTTTCCTTTGCCGCCTTCCCCTTTTGGGGAGGCAAGTACTCAAGATTTCTTAGATTGAAGCGAGGTGAATGGAAGCCGACCGGCCGGCTACTCTGGTAGTCGGTCGGTGGTGGGAGAAAAACTGGCTTTTGTTATATTAGTCCGTTAGTCCCTAGCCGTTTTTCGTGTGGGCGTCCTTTCCTGCCTTTAACTCTTGCCAGCTGGACAGCCGGTTCTTCGAACTGCGACTTTTGGCAAGAGAAGGCTTGGGTGCCGGCACACTACTTGTCTGACCGCGGGTAGGACTTTTAATATAACTCCAGGCGGCCAGTCCCCGGGCCGACTAGTCGAACCCGGTGCCGGACGGAAAAAGTGAATGTAATGACAAGGTCATAAGCATGGTATTCTTCATTTATAGATAAAAGACGGCAGTCCCCGAGCTCTCCTCGGGGGGCCTATTGTCTCGTACTTAGTACAAAAGTTTAGCGTGATACATACTGCATTTCAACTGTAAAATCTTCGGAGGAGGTTGGCGTTCCATGGTCGTCCCGACTCCTTGCCGGAGTCGTCTCTCTTTCGTGCCTTCGGCTTCTGCGCGTCGATCAGGTAGTAGGAGTCGTTGCCTAAAGCTCTGCTGATGACGAAGGGGCCCTCCCAAGGGGCCGAGAGCTTGTGCTGGCCGGCTGTTCGTTGGATTAGCCGGAGCACAAGATCGCCCTCTTGGAAGGATCTTGGCTTGACCTTTCAGCTGTGGTAGCGGCGCAGGCCCTGCTGATAGATGGCGGACCGACTGAGGGCTAACAGCCGGCCTTCTTCCAGCAGGTCGACGCCGTCTTCTCGTGCTTCCTTGGCCTCCGCCTCCGTGTACATGGTTATCCGAGGCGAGTCGAACTCGATGTCAGTTGGGATGACCGCCTCGGCACCATACACGAGGAAGAAAGGAGTGAAGCCGGTTGACTTGTTTGGGGTAGTGCACAGACTCCAGAGGACGGCCGGCAGCTCATCGAGCCAATAGCCGGCTGAACGTTCCAGTGGTACGACCAGTCGGGGCTTGATGCCGGAAAGGATGAGGCCGTTGGCTCGCTCGACCTGGCCGTTTGACTGCGGGTGGGCAACGGACGCTAAGTCCAACCGGATGCCTTGCGTCGCGTAGAAACGTGCCAAGGCTCCCTTGGCGAAATTCGTGCCATTGTCGGTGATGATGCTGTGTGGCACGCCGTACCGAGTTGTTATATCTGCGATAAATGTCACGGCAGTCGGCCCATTCAGCTTTTTGATCGGCTTTGCCTCAATCCATTTGGTGAATTTGTCCACAGCGACAAGCAGATGTGTCATGCCGCCGCGCGCTGTCTTGAATGGGCCCACCATGTCCAGTCCCCAAACGGCGATGGGCCAAGTGAGGGGAATGGTCTTGAGTGCCGAAGCCGGCATGTGTTGCTTGGAGCTGAAGAGTTGGCACCCTTTGCAATGTTTAACTAACTCCTTGGCGTCATCCAAAGCAGTCGGCCAAAACAAACCATGGCGGAAAGCTTTGGCGACGAGTGATCTTGAGGCCGCATGGTGGCTGCATTCTCCTTGGTGGATGTCTCTGAGGATTGCAATGCCCTTCTCTTGCTCGACGCACCGCTAGAGGACTCCAGTGACACTGCGCTCGACGAGCTCTCTGTTGACGATTGTGTATGCTTCGGCTCGGCGTTGGACTTGTCTTGCCTCTGTTTCGTCAGCCGGTAGATCTTGGTTTATTAGGAAGTTTAGGATGGACTGAGCCCATGACGGAGCTGCGACTTCTTCTATTGCCAACACGGCTACTGCGACCAGGGCGGGCGGGCTGGGTGGTGAAATGCCGGAGTCGGCTGCCGCCTATTGTGTTGGTGCAGTCTCCGGGCCGACTACCGCAGTCCCCGAGCCAGGTGCGGCAGTCCCCGGGTCAGGCGTAACTACGGAAGTCCCCGAGCTGCCTATTGACGTCCCCGGGCCGACTATCGAAGTCCCTGGGTCACCTGCTTGGTTCTTCGAGCCGGATCCGGCCGTGTCGAGGTCAGGCGGCACGAAGATGGAATCGGACTCTGGAGATGGCTTGATGGACGGCTTGAGGAGACGTTCACTACAAGAAATCTGTTAGTCCACATGACGGATCTGATCCGTCGTAGGTATGTACAAAACCATCATAGATGTGCATCCTTGACGAATTTCAAATCCATCATGTATATCGCGTCATAATTTGACGTTGTACCTTCGGTGACGGTTCTTGACCGTCATGGGTCTACCCCAAGCCCGCCCCAGCCCTAACTAGGCCCAAGCCTGTGTGACGAAACAAGCCGTCATGGATTGTGCCACGTAGGATTTTTGATTGGCCTATTGGAATGACGTGGCTGCCAGATGGACACTGTTTTTCGTCATAGAATTTGTCACGGGTTTTAGCACAATTTAAATTATTCTAGCACATTTTTTCACCTAATTTTGGCGCAGTACATTTTTCTAGCATAATATTAGAAAGATCTTAATGCCGGTTTTAGCCCAAGAATAAGTATTTCTACACAGATCATAATGACAATTTATGCAACGATCAGCCTGTATTATAATGCCAGTTTTACTCATAATGCTAGTTTTACACAGATCATAATGCCAGTTTATGCAACCATCAACTGTATCTACAGAATATACATCATTAATAAAGCAACATTGCAAGAACGTTTACATCAACCATTACAACCTAACTAGCACCACAGAATATATTCGATCGTGGAGATCCAATTCTACAGCTGCTCGGCTATGCCCTCAAGCTCATCCATCTCCCAACAATGATAAAAGGTGGGGTTCAGATCTGCATAAATTAGGAGAAGAATATTAAGTGAAAGTAAGATGATGAATTTTGAGCTACTAAAGTTTGCTAATTATAGCATTCTGATCTAAGCTAAATGAATTACAACAAACGAATTACATGCTGTCCAAAATTCCTTGACCTGAACATGACTACAAATGAGAATACCAAAGTGTCTATTGTATAAAATAATTATAAACATGAGGTTTCTTAGAATTGATCCAAATAGAAGTGTGTCAAACAGAAGTCTAATCAAGTTGACCTATAAGTGACAACGTAACAGAACATATATCACATAACTCCCAAGTACTACAGTAGTATGAGCTGATGCAATATAAATCCGTTGAATAAAAAAATCAAATTAGAAATATATATAAGCAAGCATCATACTATAATGACAAAAATATGATACTTCAACTGACAACAAAAGATGTTCCAACTAATGCACTCTGTATAAAACTTTTAGGACTGTAGCTCGAATGGGTTGTGATTCTGGAAACTGGAACAACGGGAATTAAGGAGCTTATGACATATAGCACCGACCATCAGACCAAGAGAATTGGCTTCAGATAAGACCTCATACCAAGCACTAGGCGACATAATTTCGTTATGTTCATGCTTGCTTCCTGAAAAGAGTTGAAAAACAATGGAGGAAAGATTGTCTAAATTTATTCAAGGATCTCAATCATTTCAAAGCAGCAAGGATGCCAGGAAGCACATGGTATATAGATTCAAAGTTGATATACCTTCTTAAGAATGTTGGATGTTAGATTTCAAAGCGGCACAAACAGTCGAGTATTTTTCCAAAGCCTGCACAAGATCAGGTGATGTGAATGCACCTGCAAGCACAATATTCAGACTGTGAGCTACAATATTAAGACTTAGATGTAAAAAAAGTTAAGAAGTCCGTTAGATGTTAGATTCACACTATCATTTACCAAAATTGAGATAGATACCAGTAGTATCAATCTTTTATTATTATTAATCTCTATTTCCTTTAGTTGGATCCTAGTTTTTTAGGTGTGTCTATAAAAACAGATCTCTTTAGCCAATAATAAACCTAAGTTATTATTCAAAATGTAGTGATTTTAATAGTTGCCTTTTCAAGCATGGTACATATTTTCCTGTGCCTAGAATATCCTTATAAGCTATTAATTTCGAAATTTATGCAAGATGCAAACAGTTCCACCAGTAAGCATTTGATATATTGTATATTCGTATATCACAAAACAAAGTCTTAGCTTATTGCAAAGCGATGATACAAAATTAAAACATATCATAGAGAACGCACTACACATGGTATGCCGAATAGAATAACTGATGAGAGGCAAGTTCCAACTCCATTGTCCAGAAATATGGAATGTGGGATATACCAAGTGGATATTGATTTGGCTGTCCAACATTCTCTGAAGGCAGAAGTACGACTACGAAAATACATGTTAGCTCTTAACACGTAAAAGACAGAGTCGACGGGATCAATGATTTTCTAAATTGTGTCCAAACGCCATACAGAACATGTAACAAACATGTTCTGCTTGAACCCTAGACACAATTGCAATTCAGATTCACATCTTAGAACAACGATCACCATTGCAGGTCCAAGAGTAATTTACAAGGCAGTGCAAAACAGTAAAACGGGAGTGAGAGAGCAGCATTTACATTTTGATGTGCACAAAATTCAAGAAGTGAGATACCATATTCAGACTCTAGAAAATCTAGATTCAAACTGTCAGTTACCCAAATCAAGATATACACTAATAAATCAATATGTCAATCACATGAAACAACAAAGAATACTTGTATGAACACAATGCATTTTCTCGACTAAATACATGCCTACAAAGAAGATAAGTGTAGGCATCAAAATCATCCATTTGAACCTGCAACTGTTCAGGATTATTGTGCAAAGGAGGTCGGGATCGCGACAGAGGAGGTCAGGGTCGCCACCATACAGCCCCAACGCGCGCGAGCACATCGAGCTAGGGGGCTCCATCCAGGAGGTGGAGAGGGCACGGTGTGGGACGGAGAGGAACCGACGGAGACACGCCGGCGATGGTCGTGACACTGTAGCCGAAACCCTAGCCACGGCTAGGGGTCGCGGGCGAGCGCTGGACACTGGGAGCGGCAGATCTAGGCAGCCTGGAGGACCTGGGGGCGGGGATCACAGACAAGCTCATGAGTGTGCTGCGCGGTGGCGGACGTCGCCGTAATCGGCGGATTGTGGCTGCGCGAGGGATTTCATGAGAGAGAGACAGGTTGCGAGAGGGATGGGTGGATGGGGGGTGCGGCAGATCTGGTGGCTGGCCCGAGCTGCGAGGTGAGTGGAGGGAAGGGGACGGCCGGCGGTGAGCTGTGGCGGGAGGAAGACTGGTGGCAGGTGGTGGGTGGCGGCGATGGGTGGGAGAGGAGGGAGTCAGGAGGGGCTGCGTATGAGGGGGGAGAAGGGACCGAACAAGAGGGTTTAGGGTTAGCCTTTTATACCAGGAATGGTTAGTCGGGCTTTGGCGGGCTTGGGAGGGCTTGAGCGGGCTGTACTGGGCTGTCCATGACAGTTTCTAAAAAGGTCATGGGAAATCCGTCATGCATTAACAAGTTTCTTGTAGTGGTTGCAGAGAGACACCGGTTGGTATTGCCTGCCGAGTGGAGCCTATACGAGCCAGGGTATCAGCTGGCTCGTTGTCAGCTTGCGATACGTGGAGGAACTCGCATCCTTCAAAGTACCCGCTGATCTGCTGAACGAGGAAGCGGTAGCTTGCCATATTTGCGTTCTTGGCGTCCCAGTCGCCGGATGACTGCTGGACTACCAAGTCCAAGTCGCCGTAACATAGGATCCGGCGTATGCCGAGCTCTTTGGCAAGCCGGAGCCCGTGTATGAGCGCCTCGTACTCGGCCATGTTGTTGGAGGCGGCAAAGTGAATTTGCAGCGTGTATCTGAGCTTGTCGCCTTTGGGAGAGGTGAGGATGACGCCGGCTCCCAAGCCGGTACGCATCTTGGACCCATCGAAGTGCATGCGCCAATGAGTAGAGTCGGGAGCTGGCGGTAGGTACTGGGTCTCGGCCCAGTCGACGAGGAAGTCGGCCAATGCTTGGGACTTGATGGCGGTGCGAGGCTGGTAGAAGATCGTGTAGGGGGCCAGCTCGATGGCCCATTTCGCCACCCGGCCGGATGCATCCCGGCTGCCTATGATCTCGGCAAGCGGGGCGGTGCATACGACCGTGATGGGATGCTCTTGGAAGTAGGGCTTCAACTTCTTGGCGGTGAAGTACACGCCATAGCACATCTTCTGGTAGTGCGGGTAGTTCTGCTTCGAGGTAGACAACACCTCACTCAAATAGTACACCGGCCTCTAGACTGGCTGGGCTCGACCCTCTTCTGGGCGCTGGACTACGATGACGGTGCTGACCACCCGGCTGGTTGCAGCAATGTAGAGGAGCATGGGCTCTTTCTCACTCGGCGCCGCCAGGACAGGCGGCGTGGCCAGCATCTTCTTCAGCTCGTGAAAAGCTTGGTCGGCTTGGTCGTTCCACTCGAAGTGAGTGGTCTTCTTCATGAGGCGGTAGATGTTGGGTTTCGTAGTAATTTCAAAAAATTTCCTACGCACACGCAAGATCATGTGATGCATAGCAACGAGAGGGGAGAGTGTTGTCTACGTACCCACGCAGACCGACTGCGGAAGCGTTGACACAACGTAGAGGAAGTAGTCATACGTCTTCACGATCCAACCGATCAAGCACCGAAACTACGCACCTCCGAGTTCGAGCACACGTTCAGCTCGATGACGATCCCCGGACTCCGATCCAGCAAAGTGTCGGGGAAGAGTTCCGTCAGCACGACGGCGTGGTGACGATCTTGATGTACTATAGCAGCAGGGCTTGCCTAAACTCCGCTACAGTATTATCGAGGACTATGGTGGCTGGGGGCACCGCACACGGCTAAGGAATAGATCACGTGGATCAACTTGTGTGTTTCTGGGGTGCCCCTGCCTCTGTATATAAAGGACTAGAGGGGGGAGGCTGGCCGGCCAAGGGTAGCGCGCCAGGAGAGTCCTACAGGTACATCAAAATGCATAAACTCATAATATAACTGTCATCGTAACCTTAAGCGTGCGGACCCTACGGGTTCGAGAACAATGTAGACATGACCGAGACACGTCTCCGGTCAATAACCAATAGTGGGACCTGGATGCCCATATTGGCTCCTACATATTCTACGAAGATCTTTATCGGTCAGACCGCATAACAACATACGTTGTTCCCTTTGTCATCGGTATGTTACTTGCCCGAGATTCGATCGTCGGTATTCCAATACCTAGTTCAATCTCATTACCAGCAAGTCTCTTTACTCGTTCTGTAATACATCATCCCACAACTAACTCATTTAGTTGTAATGCTTGCAAGGCTTAAGTGATGTGCATTACCGAGAGGGCCTAGAGATACCTCTCCGACAATCGGAGTGACAAAACCTAATCTCGAAATATGCCAACCCAACATGTACCTTTGGAGACACCTGTAGTACTCCTTTATAATCACCCAGTTACGTTGTGACGTTTGGTAGTACCCAAAGTGTTCCTCCGGTAAACGGGAGTTGCATAATCTCATAGTTATAGGAACATGTATAAGTCATGAAGAAAGCAATAGCAACATACTAAACGATCGGGTGCTAAGCTAATGGAACGGGTCATGTCAATCAGATCATTCTCTTAATGATGTGATCCCGTTAGTCAAATAACAACTCATTGTTCATGGTTAGGAAACATAACCATCTTTGATTAACGAGCTAGTCAAGTAGAGGCATACTAGTGACACTTTGTTTGTCTATGTATTCACACATGTATTATGTTTCCGGTTAATACAATTCTAGCATGAATAATAAACATTTATCATGATTATAAGGAAATAAATAATAACTTTATTATTGCCTCTAGGGCATATTTCCTTCAGTCTCCCACTTGCACTAGAGTCAATAATCCAGATTACACCGTAATGATTCTAACACCCATGGAGCCTTGGTATTGATCATGTTTTGCTCGTGGAAGAGGCTTAGTCAACGGGTCTGCAACATTCCGATCCGTATGTATTTTGCAAATCTCTATGTCTCCCACCTGGACTAGATCCCGGATGGAATTGAAACGTCTCTTGATGTGCTTGGTTCTCTTGTGAAATCTGGATTCCTTTGCCTAGGCAATTGCACCAGTATTGTCACAAAAGATTTTCATTGGACCCGATGCACTAGGTATGACACCTAGATCGGATATGAACTCCTTCATCCAGACTCCTTCGTTCGCTGCTTCCGAAGCAGCTATGTACTCCGCTTCACATGTAGATCCCGCTACGACGCTTTTTTTAGAACTGCACCAACTGACAACTCCACCGTTCAATGTAAACACGTATCCGGTTTCCGATTTAGAATCGTCCAGATCAGTGTCAAAGCTTGCATCAACGTAACCTTTTACGATGAGCTCTTTGTCACCTCCATATACGAGAAACATATCCTTAGTCCTTTTCAGGTATTTCAGGATGTTCTTGACCGCTGTCCAATGATCCACTCCTAGATTACTTTGGTACCTCCCTGCTAGACTTATAGCAAGGCACACATCAGGTCTGGTACACAGCATTGCATACATGATAGATCCTATCGCTGATGCATAGGGAACATCTTTCATATTCTCTCTATCTTCTACAGTGGTCGGGCATTGAGTCTTACTCAATTTCACACCTTGTAACACAGGCAAGAATCCTTTCTTTGCTTGATCCATTTTGAACTTCTTCAAAATTTTGTCAAGGTATGTTGTTTGTGAAAGTCCAATTAAGCGTCTTGATCTATCTCTTTAGATGTTTATGCCTAATATGTAAGCAGCTTCACCGAGGTCTTTCATTGAAAAACTTTTATTCAAGTATCCCTTTATGCTATCCAGAAATTCTACATCATTTCCAATTAGTAATATGTCATCCACATATAATATCAGAAATGCTACAGAGCTCCCACTCACTTTCTTGTAAATACAGGCTTCTACAAAAGTCTGTATAAAACCAAATGCTTTGATCACACTATCAAAACGTTTATTCCAACTCCGAGAGGCTTGCACCAGTCCATAAATGGATCGCTGGAGCTTGCACACTTTGTTAGCTCCCTTTGGATCGACAAAACCTTCTGGTTGCATCATATACAACTCTTCTTCCAGAAATCCATTGAGGAATGCAGTTTTGACATCCATTTGCCAAATTTCATAATCATAAAATGCGGCAATTGCTAACATGATTCGGACAGACTTAAGCATCGCTACGGGTGAGAAGGTCTCATCGTAGTCAATCCCTTGAACTTGCCGAAAACCCTTTGCGACAAGTCAAGCTTTGTAGACAGTAACATTACTGTCAGCGTCAGTCTTCTTCTTGAAGATCCATTTATTTTCAATCGCTTGCCGATCATCGAGCAAGTCAACCAAAGTCAATACTTTGTTCTCATACATGGATCCCATCTCAGATTTCATGGCTTCAAGCCACTTTTCGGAATCTGGGCTCACCATTGCTTCTTCATAGTTCGTAGGTTCATCATGATCTAGTAGCATGACTTCCAGAACAGGATTACCGTACCACTCCGGCGCGGATCTTACTCGGGTTGATCTACGAGGTTCAGTAGTATCTTGTTCTGAAGTTTCATGATCATCATCATTAGCTTCCTCGCTAACTGGTGTAGGTGTCGCAGAAACAGTTTTCTGTGATGTACTACTTTCCAATAAGGGAGCAGGTACAGTTACCTCGTCAAGTTCTACTTTCCTCCCACTCACTTCTTTCGAGAGAAACTCCTTCTCCAGAAAGTTTCCGAATTTAGCAACAAAAGTCTTGCCGTCGGATCTGTGATAGAAGGTGTATCCAATAGTTTCCTTTGGATATCCTATGAAGACACATTTCTCCGATTTGGGTTCGAGCTTATCAGGTTGAAGCTTTTTCACATAAGCATCGCAGCCCCAAACTTTCAGAAACGACAACTTTGGTTTCTTGCCAAACCACAGTTCATAAGGCGTCGTCTCAACGGATTTTGATGGTGCCCTATTTAACGTGAATGCGGCCGTCTCTAGAGCGTATCCCCAAAACGATAGCGGTAAATCAGTAAGAGACATCATAGATCGCACCATATCTAGTAAAGTACGATTACGACGTTCGGACACACCATTACGCTGTGGTGTTCCGGGTGGCGTGAGTTGCGAAACTATTCCACAATTTTTCAGATGTACACCAAACTCGTAACTAAATATTCTCCTCCACGATCAGATCATAGAAACTTTATTTTCTTGTTACGATGATTTTCAACTTCACTCTGAAATTCTTTGAACTTTTCAAATGTTTCAGACTTGTGTTTCATTAAGTAGATATACCCATATCTGCTTAAATCATCTGTGAAGGTGAGAAAATAACGATATCCGCCACGAGCCTCAATATTCATCGGACCACATACATCTGTATGTATGATTTCCAACAAATCTGTTGCTCTCTCCATAGTACCGGAGAACGGCGTTTTTGTCATCTTGCCCATGAGGCACGGTTCGCAAGTACCAAGTGATTCATAATCAAGTGGTTCCAAAAGTCTATCAGAATGGAGTTTCTTCATGCGCTTTACACCGATATGACCTAAACGGCAGTGCCACAAATAAGTTGCACTCTCATTATCAACTCTGCATCTTTTGGCTTCAACATTATGAATATGTGTGTTACTACTATCGAGATTCAACAAGAATAGACCACTCTTCAACGGTGCATGACCATAAAAGATATTGCTCATATAAATAGAACAACCATTATTCTCTGATTTAAATGAATAACCGTCTCGCATCAAACAAGATCCAGATAGAATGTTCATGCTTAACGCTGGCACCAAATAACAATTATTTAGGTCTAATACTAATCCCGAAGGTAGATGTAGAGGTAGCGTGCCGACTGCGATCACATCGACTTTGGAACCGTTTCCCACGTGCATCGTCACCTCGTCCTTAACCAATCTTCGCTTGATCCGTAGTCCCTGTTTCGAGTTGCAAATATTAGCAACAGAACCAGTATCAAATACCCAGGTGCTACTGCGAGCTCTAGTAAGGTACACATCAATAACATGTATATCACATATACCTTTGTTCACCTTGCCATCCTTCTTATCCGCCAAATACTTGGGGCAGTTCTGCTTCCAGTGACCAGTCTGCTTACAGTAGAAGCACTCTGTTTCAGGCTTAGGTCCAGGCTTGGGTTTCTTCTCTTGAGTAGCAACTTGCTTGCCGTTCTTTTTGAAGTTCCCCTTCTTCTTCCCTTTGCCTTTTTTCTTGAAACTAGTGGTCTTGTTGACCATCAACACTTGATGCTCCTTCTTGATTTCTACCTCCGCAGCTTTCAGCATCGCGAAGAGCTCAGGAATAGTCTTGTTTATCCCTTGCATATTATAGTTCATCACGAAGCTCTTGTAGCTTGGTGGAAGTGATTGAAGAATTCTGTTAATGACGCAATCATCTGGAAGATTAACTCCCAATTGAATCAAGTGATTATTATACCTAGACATTTTGAGTATATGCTCACTGACAGAACTGTTCTCCTCCATCTTGTAGCTATAGAACTTATTGGAGACTTCATATCTCTCAATCCGGGCATTTGCTTGAAATATTAACTTCAACTCCTGGAACATCTCATATGCTCCATGACGTTCAAAACGTCGTTGAAGTCCCGATTCTAAGCCGTAAAGCATGGCACACTGAACTATCGAGTAGTCATCAGCTTTGCTCTGCCAGACGTTCATAACATCCGGCGTTGCTCCTGCAGCAGGCCTGGCACCCATCGGTGCTTCCAGGACGTAATTCTTCTGTGCAACAATGAGGATAATCCTCAAGTTACGGACCCAGTCCGTGTAATTGCTACCATCATCTTTCAACTTTGCTTTCTCAAGGAACGCATTAAAATTCAACGGAACAACAGCACGAGCCATCTATCTACAATCAAACATAAACAAGCAAGATACTAATCATGTACTAAGTTTCATGATAAATTTAAGTTCAGTTAATCAAATTAATTAAAGAACTCCCACTTAGATAGACATCCCTCTAATCCTCTAAGTGATTACATGATCCAAGTCAACTAAACAATAACCGATCATCACGTGAGATGGAGTAGTTTTCAATGGTGAACATCGTTATGTTGATCATATCTACTATATGATTCATGCTCGACCTTTCGGTCTCTGTGTTCCGAGGCCATATCTGTATATGCTTGGCTCGTCAAGTATAACCTGAGTATTCCGCGTGTGCAACTGTTTTGCACCCGTTGTATTTGAACGTAGAACCTATCACACCCGATCATCACGTGGTGTCTCAGCACAAAGAACTTTCGCAATGGTGCATACTCAGGGAGAACACTTCTTGATAATTTAGTGAGAGATCATCTTATAATGCTACCGTCAATCAAAGCAAGATAAGATGCATAAAAGGATAAACATCACATGCAATCAATATAAGTGATATGATATGGCCATCATCATATTGTGCTTGTGATCTCCATCTCCGAAGCACCGTCGTGATCACCATCATCACCGGCGTGACACCTTGATCTCCATCGTAGCATCGTTGTCGTCTCGCCAAGCTTGTGCTTCTACGACTATCGCTACCGCTTAGTGATAAAAGTAAAGCATTACATCACGATTGCATTGCATACAATAAAACGACAACCATAAGGCTCCTGCCAGTTGCCGATAACTTAGTTACAAAACATGATCATCTCATACAATAAAATTCAGCATCATGTCTTGACCATATCACATCACAACATGCCCTGCAAAAACAAGTTAGACGTCCTCTACTTTGTTGTTGCAAGTTTTACGTGGCTGCTACGGGCTTAAGTAAGAACCAATCTCACCTACGCATCAAAACCACAACGATAGTTTGTCAATTTAACTCCGTTTTAACCTTCGCAAGGACCGGGCGTAGCCACACTCGGTTCAACTAAAGTTAGAGAGACAGTCGCCCGCAAGCCACTTATGTGCAAAGCACGTCGGGGAAACCGGTCTCGCGTAAGCGTACGCGTAATGTTGGTCCGGGTCGTCTCGTCCAACAATGCCGCCGAACCAAAGTATGACATGCTGGTAGGCAGTATGACTTATACCGCCCACAACTCACTTGTGTTCTACTCGTGCATATAACATCAACATAAATAACCTAGGCTCGGATGCCACTGTTGGGTTTCGTAGTAATTTCAAAAAATTTCCTACGCAGACGCAAGATCATGTGATGCATAGCAACGAGAGGGGAGAGTGTTGTCTACGTACCCACGCAAACCGACTGCGGAAGCGTTGACACAACATAGAGGAAGTAGTCGTACGTCTTCACGATCCAACCGATCAAGCACCGAAACTACGGCACCTCCGAGTTCGAGCACACGTTCAGCTTGATGACGATCCCCGGACTCCGATCTAGCAAAGTGTCGGGGAAGAGTTCGTTCAGCACGACGGTGTGGTGACGATCTTGATGTACTACAGCAGCAGGGCTTCGCCTAAACTCCGCTACAGTATTATCGAGGACTATGGTGGCTGGGGGCACCGCACATGGCTAAGGAATAGATCACGTGGATCAACTTGTGTGTTTCTGGGGTGCCCCTGCCTCCGTATATAAAGGACTAGAGGGGGGAGGCTGGCCGGCCAAGGGTGGCGCGCCAGGAGAGTCCTACTCCCTCTGGGAGTAGGATTCCCCCCCCCCCCCAATCCTAGTTGGAATAGGACTCCTTGAGGGGGAAAGAGAGAGAGGGGGGCCGGCCACCTCTCCTAGTCCTAATAGGACTAGGGGAGGGGGGAGGCATGCGGCCACCTTGGGCTGCTCCTTTCTCCTTTCCACTAAAGCCCACTAAGGCCCATATAGCTCCCGGGGGGTTCCGGTAACCTCCCGGTACTCCGGTAAAATCCCGATTTCACCCGGAACACTTCCGATATCCAAACATAGGCTTCCAATATATCAATCTTTATGTCTCGACCTTTTCTAGAATCCTCATCATGTCCGTGATCACATCCGGGACTCCGAACAACCTTCGGTACATCAAAATGCATAAACTCATAATATAACTGTCATCGTAACCTTAAGCGTGCTGACCCTACGGGTTCGAGAACAATGTAGACATGACCGAGACACGTCTCCGGTCAATAACCAATAGCGGGACCTGGATGCCCATATTGGCTCCTACATATTCTACGAAGATCTTTATCGGTCAGACCGCATAACAACATACGTTGTTCCCTTTGTCATCGGTATGTTACTTGCCCGAGATTCGATCGTCGGTATTCCAATACCTAGTTCAATCTCGTTACCGGCAAGTCTCTTTACTCGTTCTGTAATACATCATCCCGCAACTAACTCATTTAGTTGTAATGCTTGCAAGGCTTAAGTGATGTGCATTACCGAGAGGGCCTAGAGATACCTCTCCGACAATCGAAGTGACAAAACCTAATCTCGAAATATGCCAACCCAACATGTACCTTTGGAGACACCTGTAGTACTCCTTTATAATCACCCAGTTACGTTGTGACGTTTGGTAGTACCCAAAGTGTTCCTCCGGTAAACGGGAGTTGCATAATCTCATAGTTATAGGAACATGTATAAGTCATGAAGAAAGCAATAGCAACATACTAAACGATCGGGTGCTAAGCTAATGGAATGGGTCATGTCAATCAGATCATTCTCTTAATGATGTGATCCCGTTAGTCAAATAACAACTCATTGTTCATGGTTAGGAAACATAACCATCTTTGATTAACGAGCTAGTCAAGTAGAGGCATACTAGTGACACTTTGTTTGTCTATGTATTCACACATGTATTATGTTTCCGGTTAATACAATTCTAGCATGAATAATAAACATTTATCATGATTATAAGGAAATAAATAATAACTTTATTATTGCCTCTAGGGCATATTTCCTTCAGTAGAGGGGGAGAGCTTTCTCTCCAAGCCGGCTGATGAAGCGGTTCAGGGAGGCCAAGCACCCGCTGAACTTCTGGACGTCTCGAAGTTTGGTCGGGATCGCCATTCTCTCAATGGCCTTGATCTTTACTGGGTTGCATTCGATGCCGCGTTCGGAGACCAGGAAGCCTAGGAGCTGGCCGGCTGGCACTCCGAACACGCATTTCTCGGGGTTGAGCTTGATTTGGAACCGGCGCAGGTTCTCAAATGTTTCCTTGAGGTCTTCCAGCAAGGTGTCGCGCTTCTCCATCTTCACCACAATGTCGTCTACGTAGACGTGGGCATTTCTGCCGAGCTGCTTGAGGAGGCACTTCTGCATGCAACGCTGAAAAGTGGCACCGGCATTTCTTAAACCGAATGTCATAGTCAGGTAGCAGAAGGCTCCGAATGGCGTGATGAAGGCGGTCTTCAGGCGGTCTGCCGGATCTAACTTTATCTGGTGGTACCCTGAGTAAGCATCCAAGAAACTCAACAGCTCGCATCCGGCCGTGGAGTCTATCACTTGATCAATCCTCGGCAGGGCAAAGGGATCTTTGGGGCAGGCCTTGTTGAGGCTCGTGTAGTCTATGCACATGCGCCACTTGTTGTTCTTCTTTAGCACGAGGACCGGGTTGGCGAGCCACTCTGGAAAGAAAACCTCCATAATGAAGCCTGCCGCCAGAAGCCGGGCTATCTCTTCTCCTACAATCCTTCTTTTCTCCTCCGACAGTCGGCGGAGGGGTTGTTTGACTGGTTTTGCGTCTTCTCGGACGTGTAGCTTGTGCTCGGCGAATTCCTTCGGAACACCCGGCATGTCCTTGGGGGACCATGCAAAGATGTCCCGATTCTCACGAAGGAAATCGGCGAGCTCGCCTTCCTATTTGCTGTTTTTAGGTTTGCCCCGATGACGGCAAACCTCCCTGGGTGCTCGGGGTCAAGGGGTATCTTCCTCGTCTCCTTGGCCGGCTGGAAAGATCCTTGGGCATCATACTCCTTGGGATCAGGGGATAAGGCCGACTGTTTGCCGGCCATGGCCACGACTCGGTCCAACATCTTCTTTTCTTCGGCAATCACAAGGGACTCAGCCAGCCGGCTGCTGGCAGCTGCGCACTCGGCCGATTTCTTGTAATCTCCGGCTATGGTGATGATGCCCTTGGTGCTCGGCATCTTCATCTTGAGGTAGGCATAGTGGGGAACTGCCATGAACCTGGCCAAGGCAGGGCGACCAAGCAATGCATGGTAGGGGCTCTCCAGGTCCACCACTTCAAACCAGATCGCTTCCCGGCGGAAATGATCCTTGTCCCCAAAGAGTACATCGATCTTGATCTTGCCAATGGGGGCGCAGGACAGGCCAGGTACAATGCCATGGAACACAGTCCGAGTAGGCATGAGTTGCTTCGTCTTGACGTTCAGCTTCTCCAGGGTGTCATGGTACAGGATGTTGATGCTGCTCACCGTCTATCAGTACGCGGGAGAAACGGGCGGTGCGTTTGTCCGTTGCAAGGGTGGCATCCAAAACCAACGCATAAGAGCCGGGAGATGGCATCACCTCTGGGTGGTCGGCCCGGCTCCAGCTGATAGGTTTTTCTGACCAGTGCATGTGCTCAGCAGGGTTGGCAGCGACCATGCTGACTTCCTGGTACTCTCGGCGTCTGCCGCGCCGGTCTTCGGGCTGGCTTGTAAAGACGACATAGGCGGCATGCTCGTCGGGGAACTCATCGTGCACGGCTCCGACTGCAGGCCGAGCAGTCGGCGGCTGCGGAGCCGGAGGCGGCGGACCGGCAGGCGGAGGCGGTGCGAGCCCTTCGCCTTTGGAGATTCGGGTGAGCCAGTGGCACTTCCGGGTTGTGTGGTTGGATGGCTTCGCGCCGCTGTGGAACTTGCATGGGGCGTCGAGAGTTTGCTCGTAGGAGAAGGCCGGCCGCCAAGCTGGCTTGCCGCCCCTCTGCTTCTTGGGTGTGGGCCGCCCTTCGGGCTGCTCGTCTTCGACTGTGGCCACCTGCCGACTGGTGGAGGGCGGCACGGGGCCCTTGCGCTTGTGGTCGTTCTGGTGTGGGCGTCGGCTGGAGTCCCCAGCCGGCGTCTTGGGCGCCGGGTTGAGTACTTTCCCGGACGCGTCTACCCGGAGTTCGGTCTTCATTGAGGAGTCGGCGGTGGCGTACTTGTCCGCTATGACCAGAAGCTCGTCGAGGGTAGTCGGCTCGTCGCAGAGGAGCTTGTGCTTGAGGAGGGTGCCTTCTCGGCACCCGGCAGTGAAGTATTCTATGGCTTGCACCTCGTGCACCCCTTCGCAACAGTTGCGGAGCTCGGCCCAACGCGTGAGGTAGTCACGAGTGGACTCGGCGGGGCCTTGTACACACAAGGAGAGCTGTTTGGGCTTGGGAGCCCGCTTGTAGGTGCTGGTGAAGTTGCGGACGAAGGCTTCTGTGAAGTCTAGCCAGCTATTGATGCTGTATGGCTTGAGGCTGTTGAGCCAGGTCCGCGCCGTGCCTTGCAGCATGACGGGCACGTACTTCATGGCAACGCGCCTGTTGCCGTTTGCTATACTAACCGCCGTGGAGTAGTCGATCAACCAATCTTCCGGCTTCACGGAGCCGTTGTACTTGGGCATGTCTCTTGGGAGCGAGAACCCTTTGGGGAAAGGCTCGTCGCGGATGCGGGGGCCGAAGCAAGGTGGGCCGACATCATCTTCTTCTTCCAGCGCCAGGGATCGCGCTAGGCGGTCGATCCGATGGCGGGCGTCGTTCTCGCCGACTCCTTCGCGGCGACCTAGTCGGCCGCTGAGAGTCGGATGTGCAACAGGCGGTGGGGTGGGATGTCTCTCCCCATGGGGCCGAGGCGGAGGCGGGTTGCCCCGCCACTCCACGGCCCGGGGATGGCCTTCTGCGTCTCGCTCGATGGAGATTCGGGTTCGGCTTCGGCTGGCAGCCGGCTCTTTCTCGTGCCGCGCGCGGGTTTTACCCATAGTCGGCGTCCGAGACGTCGCGCCATGATCTCGGCGCGGGGGAGGGCTTTCCGCGCGAGCGTCGGCTTCGTGCCGCTGCGCGGCCGCATCGATTAGCTGCTGGATGCGTCTGGTCATGTGGGGGAGTTCTTCGGCCCCCAATCCGTCTAGCTCGTCTACGGCCGCCTGGGCGGCGCGCAGGTTCTCGAGTGGAGTGGCGTAGACTGGGTGGTCGACTCCTAGCATGTCGGCGACGACAACGCCGGCCCGGCTGGGCCCGCCTGGGGGCAGCGTGCCAAAGGCGGCGCGGTCGGCTTCGCGCCGGTGGGCCTCAGTGAGGCGTCTCATGGAAACCAACTTCCGGCCCTCCGCGAGGAGAGCGAGGCGGCGAGCCTCCAGTGCTTCGGCGTCGGCATCGGCCGGGAGGGGGATGGACAAGTCGTGGACCGCCGCATGCGGGGCATCGTGGGCGCTCTCGCCAGAAGCGCCGCCGTGGCCAATGACCATCACCTCGGTGGTGACAGCGCCGCGGCCATCGGCCCGGGGAAGCGGGTCGTTGTAGATCGTGACGTCGGTGGGGAAGGTGTCGAGCGAAGCCGTGTCGGAGTCGACAGGCATCGGATCGGTGGAGCCAACAGACTCCAAGTCCGCAGCAGGCTCGCCGGAGACGTGGAGCTGGCCGAGGAGATCAGCGAGGCCGTCGGTGCCCGCGTCAGAGGCGAGCTCGTCGGAGATGAGGGTCTTGTCAAGGAGATCGGCGAGGCCGCTCGCTGCGCAGACGTTGGTGACGCCTTGCAGCGCGTCGTGGCAAGCGCCATCGGGCGTGCCGGGCTGGCTACGCTCGCTGGGGAGGAAGAGGGTTCCCGTCCAGAACAGGTCTCCGGACGACGGTGCACCTGGCCCCACGGTGGGCGCCAAATGTCGGGTGGTAGGTGTGACATATGCCAACGGGTGGCTTATCATTGTGGGTGCCAGTAAGACGTCGCCGGTGCCTGGAAGCGGGATGAGGCGAAGACATGCACGCCGGCGAATCTTACCCAGCTTCGGGGCTCTCCGTGAAGATAACACCCCTACTGCTGCTCTGCGGGGTCTCCGCATGATCACTGGAACAAGCAGATACACGATGCTCCTTGAGCTGTTTGGTGAGAAGAAGAAGAAGGGCACGGCTAGCTCTCCTCCCCTCTCTATACGGTGTCTAGGACTAGGTTGGATCAACCCTTTGCATGGGTGCCCCGGGGGGTTTATATAGGCCTACCCCCCGGGGGTACAATGGTAATCCGGCTGGGCGTGGAGCCCAGCCGTCTGTGTCTACACTCGCCGGCTTCTGCGCCGGCTGCTGGGGCCCGCCGGCTGGTGGGTCCCGCCGGCTTCCGGCTCCTTGGTCGACAGGCAGGCCCCACTGTCATGGGCCTTGTCGGTGGCTGCTTACTGTTACTCAATCCTGGCGACGAGGGCTTCGCCGAGGTGGGCGTGGCTACAGTGCCGCCGTCCGACGGGTGATCGCTGTAGCCTTACCGCGTCTTGTCTCCTTAATGGGGCGTCTCCTTCGAGGGAGGTGGCAAGCCGGCTGCGGGGAGCCGGCCCCGTCTCGGGCCGACTGGGGGAGGCCTGGCCGCCTTCGGACGTCTCTCTGCTCGAAGGGGCCCACCGCCCGTGGGCCGCGCTGGCAGCCCGTCGTGGATGACATCAGGGTCAACATGCCAACAGTGCCGCGCCGGACGGGTCATGGCCACCCGTACGGCGCACTGTGCCAGGCGTGCTCCGGGATTCGAGGGTGGCAGGCTTTAGTGTAGCCACGCCCCGTCACATCGTCGTTATGTGAATGCGGACTTCGAGGGTACGATCTTGACCGCTTTGTGGGAGCCGGCTTCTTGGAATCGGCCTTCTCGCGGCCGGCTTCTTGGAGCCGGCCCTCCCACGGCTTTCTTCATGAGGGCTAAAATCGGGCCGTCTTCCGATAGTCGGTCTGGGAGACAGCCGGCGAGGGGAAGGTGGCCCCACGTCTTGGATTCTTGAGCGCCGGATCGGCTCGTAATTTTTTCAAAAGGGCCAGGAGAGCCGGCTTGGCTATCCGTGTTCATTTACTCCGACAATACAACTCAGAGGATATTACCTTAGCAGCGGAAGCTTTGATTCGAAATTTGTACTGGACCTTGTCAGTCTGATTGTTTATTTTCTCTTATGTTTTTACTTCCTTTCTCTTGGTGGACGTGTAATAGAGAAGCATCATCAATAACAACATGCCGCCTCATCTCTCCATAGCAGCAAGGCACCACACGCAACCAGCAGGACTGAGCTCGTGCGCCGCCGTGAATAATGGCAGGCGCATCTATCGGAAGGGACATGGCACCGATGCGGTGAATCTCATGCCGCAGTGGGCGGCGGAGAGATCCGAGGCGGCCAGGGGCGTGGCGACCTCGGCGGTGGGGACGAGGGTTTGTTGAGATTAATGCATGATTTTAAAACAGACGAGAGATTACGTGATCTCGGAAGCACTCAGCCGTGAGATTAAAAATGAATCGACGTCGCTCGACCAGTCTAACGAATGTCTCCTATCAAACGTCGGGGAAGAAGTGTTTCCCTTTCTTTATTATAATTCGGAATGTATATTTCTGTTACATCTTGCTAGCCAGAATATGGCAGTTTCTACACAAAGCCCAAAAATAACAGCATGCAATATAAAGTGTGGTAAACTGCCAAAGGTCATCAACTTTTTTTGGCAAACTTGCAAAGATCATCAACTTACTTGGTTAGACATCTTTTTAATCATTTTTAACACAGTTTAATTACAAATGCTTACATAGATGCACATATACTGCTGGAATTTAGTCTATTTTGGGCAGCCAATAACTATTTCAGAAATTCCTAATAAATCCTAGAGGCCCACTTAGCCCATTTGTGCAAGGCAAGGGATACTACTAAAGTTTAGTCCCACATTGCTAGTTTAGTGGGAGTTGGACCTCCTTATAAGGGAGGTTCTTTTCCCACTTATACGAGTATGAGAACAAGAGGGATATCCACGCGCGCTCCTCCTCCGCCGCCCGCCTCGCCTCGTCACGACGCGGGTTGCGGGAATAAGCCGATGTCTAAAATTTTGCCACGCACTACGGGTATACGAGAGGTCACTCGGGAGCTGGAAAGTTTTTGCTGTAGTGGATATTGAATACGAACGCTGCACCCTTCGGCTGCTGTCTGTTCATTTCATCTCCCGCGTTCCCTTCAGCTCCCGTCGCAGCCTCTCGCCTCCTTCTCTTGCGCCTATAAAAGGGAGGTCGCTCCTCTCAGAGAGACGCACCAGAACTTCTCCTTCCTCTCGCCACCGGTTCCAATCTCTGAGCTGCTGCTGTCTTCCTCATCCCGGCTTGCGGCGTGCACCGCAGGTCGGGACAGTAGGCCTCCGAAACCGCACCTCTTTGAGTCCTGTACGGGAGAAGGGTGATAAGGTTTTTGGGGAGCGCTCTACGCGACTACTGACTGACTCCTTCGTCACGGATGCCCCGGACTCCGACGACTACTTCCCCGACGACGACTTCTTCCCCGACGTCGACAACCTCCTCGACAACATGGCTGGCGAGGACACCGACCCCAAGTCCAGTGCTACTGCTGCTGCTGTCCCGTATGTGTTCTTCTTTCTGTTAGATATCCTGCCACAGTTTCTCGTACTAGTACTTGCCCTAAATATGTTAGGTTCTACCTCATATATGCAACTAGTTCTACTGTCTGCTATAGATATGATAAGCTACGATTCATATATGCAGAAGCTATTTTCCTTCTCTCTGTCAGAACGCATGACTTGTTTTATCTCTACTATATTAGTCATGCTTTATCTAGTATTTCTGTTAATAAAATCATTCGGTAAATTGCTCATATTTCCAACAATCCAAAAACCTTATTATAGGCAATTTACCCCGAGTGGTTTTGCTGCTTCCATGAGACCTCCTATGTTTGAGGGTATCCACTATAAGAGGTGGCGCGTGAGAGCAGTCTTATGGTTTCAAACCATGAGTTGCTATGACGCCACTCTCGGCAAACCTGAAGGAGAGCTTGATGCTCAACAGGCACAAGCTTTTCAGAAAATGGATACTCTGTTTAAGGCTGCTCTTTTGAGTGTTCTTGGTGAGAACATAGTTGATGCTTATGCGTTAATTGATAATGGAAAAGATATGTGGGATGCACTCGAGGCCAAGTTTGGGGTCTCGGATGCTGGCACTGAGCTGTACATCATGGAACAATTCTATGATTACATGATGACTGAAGAGCGCTCCGTGGTTGAGCAAGCTCATGAGATACAGTCATTTGCTAGAGAACTTGAGCACTTCAGTTGTATGCTACTGGACAAATTTGTTGCTGGAGGTATCATCACTAAGCTTCCTCCTTCATGGAGGAACTTTGCTACCTTGCTGAAGCATAAGAGGCAGGAGTTTTCTGTCCCGGATCTCATTGGCACTCTTGATGTGGAAGAAAAGGCGATAGCAAAGGACACACGTGCTCGAGGTATTGAGGGAGGATCTAGTGCCAATGTGGTACAGAAGCAGAACTTTCAGCCCCACAAGTTCAAGAACAAGGGCAAGTTTGATGGAAAAGCAAAGTTTGATGGGAAGAACAAGGCTGTGCAACACACGAACTTCAAGAAGAAAAATGGCAAGAAGAAAGGTGCTTGTCATGTGTGTGGGGATCCTGATCATTGGGCTCCTAGTTGCCCTAATCGCTATGACAAGCGTCATCCTGGGAAAGGCGGCAAGACCGCTAATGTTGTCATTGGAGACACTGACATGAAGGATGCTGGGTATGGTATATTTTCCACTATTCTTTCAGTATGTCATTCTCCTGACTGGTTGATTGACACGGGTGCTAATGTGCATGTATGCGGTGATATTTCCATGTTTTCGTCTTATCAGACCGCAGGGACTTCAACCGTGCTGATGGGCAACGGTTCAAGTGCTTCTGTTCGTGGTATTGGCACGGTCGATCTGAAGTTTACTTCGGGGAAGATCGTGCGGCTGAAAAACGTGCATTATGTCCCCTCCGTCAATAAAAATCTTGTTAGCGGATCTCTTCTGTGTAGAGATGGCTACAAGCTTGTCTTTGAGTCGAATAAATTTGTAATATCCAAGTATGGAACCTTTGTTGGTAAAGGCTATGAGTCAGGAGGCTTGTTTTGTTTATCCTTATCAGACGTTTGCAATAAAGTTGTTAATCATATTTGCAACGATAGCGAATCCAATGTGTGGCATTCACGTCTTTGTCATGTTAACTTTGGTTGCATGTCGCGACTAGCGAAGTTGAACTTAATACCTAGTTTCACCACCGTCAAGGGATCTAAGTGTCAAGTGTGTGTGCAAGCTAAGCAACCTCGTAAGTCTCACACGACTGCGGAAATAAGAAATCTTGCACCACTAGAGCTCATACATTAAGATCTATGTGAAATGAATGGTGTGTTGACAAAAGGTGGAAAGAAATATTTCATGACGTTAATTGATGACTCCACTAGATACTGCCATGTGTATCTTCTGAAATCTAAGGATGAGGCTTTGAACTTTTTCAAGATCTATAAAGCTGAAATGGAAAACCAACTTGATCGAAAAATCAAGAGGCTTAGGTCCGACCGTGGTGGAGAGTATTTTTCCAATGAGTTTGATGCTTTTTGTGCGGAACATGGTATAATCCATGAGAGGACTCCTCCCTACTCACCTCAGTCAAATGGGGTGGCCGAAAGAAAGAACCATACTCTAACTAATTTGGTTAACGCCATGTTAGATACATCGGGTCTCTCCAAGGCATGGTGGGGGGAGGCGATATTGACAGCATGTCATATTCTGAACCGAGTCCCCACAAAGAACAAAGAGATAACTCCATTCGAGGAATGGGAGAAGAAAAGGTTAAAACTCTCTTATCTGCGAACATGGGGTTGTTTGGCGAAAGTCAATGCTCCAATTTCAAAGAAGCGAAAGCTTGGACCAAAGACTGTGGATTGTGTTTTCCTGGGATATGCTTTTCATAGCATTGGCTATAGATTCTTGGTTGTAAAATCTGAGGTACCTGACATGCATGTCGGTACGATCATGGAGTCGAATGATGTGACTTTCTTTTCCTATGAAGGATATGGCTACCTCATCTAATCAGGAGATGCCTAGTTCATCAAATCAGGAACCAGTTACAATTACCAAACCTGCCATTTCGATAGAACACTTTGAAAGTCCTGTGGAGGAGAACAATGAAGTTCCTACTAGGAGCAAGAGACAAAGGATTGTAAAGTCCTTTGGTGATGATTTCCTTGTGTATCTCATAGATGACACTCCCAGTTCTATTTCAGAGTCCTATGCATCTGAAGATGCTGACTACTGGAAGGAAGCGGTTCGTAGCGAGATGGATTCCATCTTGGCGAATGAAAACTGGGAGATAACTGATCGTCCTTATGGGTGCAAACCTATAGGATGCAAATGGGTATTCAAGAAGAAGTTTACGCCTGATGGTACTATTGAGAAGTACAAGGCTCGGCTCGTGGCTAAGGGTTATACCCAAAAGGAAGGTGAAGACTTCTTTGATACTTACTCACCTGTGGCTCGACTGACCACTATTTGAGTTCTACTTTCACTAGCTGCCTCGCATGGTCTTCTCGTTCATCAAATGGATGTTAAGACTGCTTTCCTAAATGGAGAGTTGGACGAGGAAATTTATATGGAACAACCAGATGGGTTTATACTAGATGGTCAGGAAGGGAAAGTGTGCAAGTTGCTATCTTTGTACGGACTTAAGCAAGCACCCAAACAGTGGCATGAGAAGTTTGAAAGAACTTTAACAGCTGTAGGCTTTGTTGTGAACGAAGCTGACAAATATGTGTACTATCGCCATGGTGGGGGCGAGGGAGTTATCTTGTGCTTGTATGTTGATGACATACTGATTTTCGAAACAAATCTGAATGTTATTAAGGAGGTCAAGGATTTCCTATCTCGTTGTTTTGAGATGAAGGATTTAGGAGTGGCTGATGTCATTCTGAACATCAAGTTGTTGAGAGACGATGATGGTGGGATTACATTGCTTCAATCTCACTATGTGGAAAAGATCTTGAGTCGCTTTGGCTATAGTGACTGCAAGCCCTCTCCAACACCATATGATGCGAGTGTGTTACTACGAAAGAATCGAAGAATTGCTAGAGATCAATTGAAATATTCTCAGATTATTGGCTCGCTTATGTACTTAGCAAGTGCTACAAGACCTGACATCTCTTTTGCTGTTAGCAAACTGAGTCGGTTTGTCTCAAAACCAGGAGATGTGCATTGGAAAGCTCTAGAGAGAGTTTTGCGTTATTTGAAAGGCACTGCAAATTATGGAATTCACTACACCAGGCACCCAAAGGTGCTTGAAGGGTATAGTGACTCAAACTGGATCTCAGATGCTGATGAGATAAAGGCCACGAGCGGTTATGTATTCACTCATGGAGGTGGCGCTGTTTCTTGGAAGTCTTGCAAGCAGACCATCTTAACGAGGTCAACAATGGAAGCAGAACTCACAGCACTAGATACAGCTATGGTCGAAGCAGATTGGCTTCGCCGGCTCTTGAATGACTTGCCGGTTGTTGAGAAACCTGTACCGGGTATTCTTATGAACTGCGACAATCAAACTGTGATCACGAAAGTGAGCATCTCAAAGGATAACATGAAGTTATCAAGACACGTTTAGAGAAGGTTAAAATCTGTCAGAAAATTGAGAAACTCCGGAGTTATTGCATTGGATTATATCCAAACGTCTAAAAATCTGGCAGATCCTTTTACTAAGGGTCTATCACGTAATGTGATAGATAATGTATCAAGGGAGATGGGTATGAGACCCACAATATGAGTTGTTCACAGTGGTAACCTATTATTTGTAATCGGAGATCCCGTGAATTAGATGTGGAAGACAAGCTGTTGGTCAACTGGGAGGAGAGTACCCTTACTGTTAAAATACCACTCCATAAAGATGTAATACTCTCCTAATCTGCATGGCAGGTTGATGTATATCTTAATGTGTTCTAAGTGGATCTTTGAAGCAGAGATGTTGTCCTGCAGAACATCTTTTGAAGAACACACCTATGTGAGTCTGAATGTTAAACGTCGCAATCTATGAGAGTAGGGTTCTCTCTAGTAAACTCATGAAAGGTCTCGGAGTATGACGCATAAGCTCCACCCACGGGGAAGACCCACGGTAGCCACGTATCGGTCAAGGCTTTATGTCAAGCTAGATTCGCAGAAAACTTGCAGTTCAAGGCCCAGTCCACTGTTCAAGTTGCTTACTAGTGTAGCATAGAGTTCTAGGTGGAAGTTCAACATAACAGTCTCCACTGCAGTATCGGTATATAAAACAGTGTTTTGGAACCAAAGGCAAATTTCTGTGTGCCTCTGGGATCTGGTGGGGGATTGCTGGAATTTAGTCTATTTTGGGCAGCCCAATAACTATTTCAGAAATTCCTAATAAATCCTAGAGGCCCACTTAGCCCATTTGTGCAAGGCAAGGGATACTACTAAAGTTTAGTCCCACATTGCTAGTTTAGTGGGAGTTGGACCTCCTTATAAGGGAGGTTCTTTCCCCACTTGTACGAGCATGAGAACAAGAGGGATATCCACGCGCGCTCCTCCTCCGCCGCCCGCCTCGCCTCGTCACGACGCGGGTTGCGGGAATGAGCCGATGTCTAAAATTTTGCCACGCACTACGGGTATACGAGAGGTCACTCGGGAGCTGGAAAGTTTTTGCTGTAGTGGATATTGAATACGAACGCTGCACCCTTCGGCTGCTGTCTGTTCATTTCATCTCCCGCGTTCCCTTCAGCTCCCGGCGCAGCCTCTCGCCTCCTTCTCTTGTGCCTATAAAAGGGAGGTCGCTCCTCTCAGAGAGACACACCAGAACTTCTCCTTCCTCTCGCCACCGGTTCCAATCTCTGAGCTGCTGCTGTCTTCCTCATCCCGGCTTGCGGCGTGCACCGCAGGTCGGGACAGTAGGCCTCCGAAACCGCACCTCTTTGAGTCCTGTACGGGAGAAGGGTGATAAGGTTTTTGGGGAGCGCTCTGCGCGACTACTGACTGACTCCTTCGTCACGGACGCCCCGGACTCCGACGACTACTTCCCCGACGACGACTTCTTCCCCGACGTCGACAACCTCCTCGACGACATGGCTGGCGAGGACACCGACCCCAAGTCCAGTGCTACTACTGCTGCTGTCCCGTATGTGTTCTTCTTTCTGTTAGATATCCTGCCACAGTTTCTCGTACTAATACTTGCCCTAAATATGTTAGGTTCTACCTCATATATGTAACTAGTTCTACTGTCTGCTATAGATATGATAAGCTACGGTTCATATATGCAGAAGCTATTTTCCTTCTCTCTGTCAGAACGCATGACTTGTTTTATCTCTACTATATTAGTCATGCTTTATCTAGTATTTCTGTTAATAAAATCATTCGGTAAATTGCTCATATTTCCAACATATACTCACTCCTATAAGCAAACACATGCATTCACGCTCTACTCATATGAGCGCGCACCTCCAAAATATTGAGCTGGCACAACATGTTAAGATTGACAAAGTCACCACGGTCATATGTAGTCAAGTGAAGCACCATGCATGCACGTGGTGCAGCTCCATGCGCATGCACGCCGATCCGTCCTCCTCGCCGAGAACTAGGCCTTGTACTTGGTCCTCACCACCGCATGGTCCTCGGCTGGGAGCCTTTGACGGCCGCGTGCTCCCCGGTAGGGACGATGGCGCCAACGGCAGGGCCCCCACCGAGCTCGCAGACGCTCGGTGACTGCCGGTGGGCATGAGACTGACAGGATCGAAAAAAAGGTCACCTTTATCTGCTTTGTTGCCGGCGTTGTGAGTGGTGGAGCGCCATGGCTTGGGAGAAGCATTCGGCTGATCACTCTGCATGCGCGCATCAGATAGTTGAGAGCACTGCAACTTGTTGTGTGAAAAAAGGTGAGCTTTTTTTTGACGGCGCACTGCAGCATGAGGAGGAGATGCCATGCCATCGGTGAGGAAGACGGACGGCAACCACGCCGGCGCCGCCGCCAAACATGGTCCGTCGTTGGGGAAAAATTAATTTGGAGGGTCGGAGGTCGACCAAGAAGAAGAAGACATATTGCATCGTGCGTGCGTGGATGGGTCCCAATCCTAATCCCAAAAGATTAATTCTCGTGGGCATGCTGCGCGTCCGTTGACGAATCTTTTCTAAAGATCCATCACCTCGACAACAGTTAGATCTTGTGCCAATCAAGAGCCCAGCCTTGTCCTTACAATTGCAACAATGACTGTGTTGCGGAACCTTCTACAACAAAAGTCATGTTGCAGAAACTTCTGCAATAGAACTCATGTTTTTTTTGTTGTGAAACTTTTTTGCAACAGAGGTCTTGTTGCGATTTTTTTTTTGAATTTTTTTCTTTTTCAGATTTTTTTTGCAACATAGGTCTTATGCAACATTGCAACACAGTATTTATTGCAAAACACTTCACGGCAGTGAATTGTGGGTGCGCCCCAGGAATGCACGTGGCAAATGGAGCAGTGGCGGATGCAACCGAGGGATCCGCCGGCTGATTATTAGCGTTTTCCTTTTCTTAATAAAGGATTCATTGGTTGGTTGGTTAAGTCCTGCACAGCCAAGTTCATCCACACACACACAAAAAAAAAAATCGTGCACAGCGCAGCATCCTTTTCATGCGTAAGTCTTGCACGACTCGCATGGGTACGGGAGTCCTCGCCGATACAACTATCGTACTTCCCCTGTATTTGTCCCCGAACTCGAACAACTTTGATATTTCAAACAGATTGGACCTCAGAACACCCCTTCTTCTCTTCTCCGACAGTCGACATAGCTCAACCTTGAGTCAGATTACGTGAAAGAATACAAGCAAACTTAAATGATGTAAGTAATCGGGAGTGGCAAATACTTACTATCAGTAGCACCACCAACAAAAACACAAAACGACCCTAAACTTATTTTAAACCAGAGCAAAACCATATATGATCATAATAAGTTTTTTTTACCAACTTGCATTAAATGGGACAAATAACTATCAATTCTGCTAGCAGGAAAAGTAGGGTTCGGCTCCTCTGCAGTCTAGTAATTACTGTACGGGTGCTGTAGCTATCAAAATCCGCCGTCCGTTTCAATCCGATGGCTCTCCTTCCTTCCCTCACCCTTTGCAGCAGTGGAGGCTCCTAAAGACTGCGACCATGGCGGCCAGCGGAAGCGCACCGATAAGAAGCGACCACCACATAGCCTTACTAGCTGGTGTGTTTGCGTAGTTGCCCTTGCCGTGGCTCGGGTCGCCGGATGGGTAGCAGTCGAAGACAAGCGCGCATGTATAGAAGATGATGCTGGCGAAGAGCAGCACCATGAGCGGGCGGACCATGGACCATGGGCGGAGCGTACACGATCGTCGGCGTCCCGTACACGGGCACAGTGGGCGTAACGTACATGAGCGTGGGCGTCCGCTTGTACTCCAGCGCCTCAGTCTGGTGTCGGCGTCCCGTACTCCGGCAACGGTTTCATGTGTCGGTGCATGAAGAAAGGTTTCCTCGCGAGCACCTAGACGCCGTCAACATCCGCCGCGTCCTCGACAATGGCAGCAAAGGCGCCCTCGCCTTCAGACAGCAGCGGCACGATCCTTGACTGCTCCTACCCTTGGTACGACGCGCTGCTCGCCACGCTCTGGAGTGTGCGAAGCACTTGGCAGCGCCACGCAGGCCGGACGGGAGGGTGGTAGTACTCCGGCATTGACATCCCGTAGTGCAGCACACCAGATCCGATCATCGGAGTGGTGATCCACGCTGGCATCCATACTGTTCCAGCAAACAACACATGATCAACCGAATTATTTCAACCACACACCAAGGCAGTAAGGCTATGTGGCGGCCGGTTCTTACCGGTGCACTTCCGCCGGCTGCCGTGGTCGTGGTCTTTAAGAGCCTCGCCTGCTGCAAAAGGTGATAGACGGAAGGAGAGCCGTGGGATTTTAGCGGACGGTGGATTGGACAGCTACAGTACCCACATAGTAATTACTGGACTGGAGAGGAGCCGAACCCGGAAAAGTACATGGTATATTAGCTAATACCCATGCAAGAAGCTGTCCCAATACCCATACTTCCATAAAGACAACTATGTATATGAGTTATCGTTGGAAGAGCAAAACCTTAATAAAAAAAGGTGGGACTCAGTTTATCGAGCAAGTAATTGATTATATTTTAGAACCAAGTGCAAGAAAAAAAGGTATTATGTTCAAGACCCTGCGAACACAGTACGTATTAAAAATAAATATTATATGGCTTTCATGGATCCGCGTCTAAGAATTAAAAAACCTATACATTTCTTTTAAGAAAAGGCATACGCCCGGCTTTGTAAATAAAGCCACCAGACACAGTCACAACAAGCACCAAACAATTAGCATCAAACAAGAGAGTAGCCCAGATACGAAAGACAGAATAAGGGGCACGCAGGCCAAATGATCACGGCACACAGGCCAACAACCTACATAACCAAAAAGAAAACTACGAAGAGAGCGTCAAGATGTGCCATCCTGCTGGACTAGAGAAGTGGCAGATGATTGAACCCTTGAGATAAGCTCTTCCAGTGCATCCCGATCCGCGTCTGTAGTCAATAATTTCCACTGCTCCAAGAAGATAACCAATTTGAACAAGAAGTCAGCCGGCTTGTTAGGGAAAATGTGTTCAATCGTGAATTTATTTCTAGTATTCCAAAGTTTCCAACATAACGCAAAGAACCCCACCAAGAATAAACGTCTATTTCGCCCCAACAAATCGGCAACAAAAGGGCGGAGCTCAGCAAAAGAATTAGGAGACTAGGAAACCCCATCCAAGAGCGAATACAGCACCAAGCCACCTTGGCCAAAACACACCCAAAGAATATATGATCTGAATCCTCAAGATCGTTGTAGACGGCTGATACGTCTCTAATGTATCTACTTTTGCAAACACTCTTGCTCTTGTTTTGGACTCTAATTTACATGATTTGAATGAAACTAATCAGGACTGACGTTGTTTTCCGGAGAACTACCATGGTGTTATTTTTGTACAGAACTAAAAGTTCTCGGAATCGGACGAAACTTTGCGAAGATTTTTTATTGAATAAATAAAAGCACTGGAACGAAGATCCACCAGAGGAGGGGGGCACCTGCTGTCCATAAGACAACAGGGCGCACTTAGTCCACCCCCGAGGCACGACCTGATGTCTTGTGGGGCCCACATGGGGCCGTCTAAGCTAATTCCAACTCCATACATGCCGTCTCCTTGAGAAAAAAATCAGAGAAGTTTCATCGCGTTTTACGAAACTAAGCCACGACAACCTCATGTTCTCCATCGGGAGGGCTGATCTGGAGTCCGTTTGGGGCTCCGGAGAGGGGGATTCATCACCGTCATCATCATCAACCCTTCTTCATCAACAATTCCACAATGCCCACCACCGGGAGTGAGTAACTCCTTCATATGCTTACGGGACGGTGATGGAGATGGATGAGATTTGTCATGTAACAGAGTTAATTTGTCAGGGCTTGATCTCTAGTATCCACTATGTTCTGAGATTGATATTGCTATGACTTTGCTATGCTTAATGCTTGTCACTAGGGCTTGACCGCTATGGTTTCAGATATGAACCATCTATGTTTACATCAATATATTTGAGTTCTTGATCATATCTGCTAGTTGTATGCAATTGTTATTGTTCTGAACCGTAGACCCCCAAGGTTACAATAATTGGGATACTCTCTCGGGATAATTGTAATTCAAGGAGTCCATGTATTCATCATGTGTTAATGCTTTGATCTGGTTCTCTATTAAAAAGAGGCCTTAATTACCCTTCGATTTCCTAATGGACCCTGCTACCACGGAATGGTAGGACAAAATATGTCATGCAAGTTCTTATTATAAACATATATGACTATATACGGAATACATGCCTACATTGAATTGATGAATTGGAGCTATTGTGTATCGCTCTAGGTTGTGGTTATTACATGATGAATGTCATCCATACAAATATCCATCGCTGATCTAATGCATATGCTTTGCTCACATTGTCTTTGCTAAGTTACTATTGTTGTTGTTGTTGTTGTTGTTGTTGTTGTTGTTGTTGTTGTTGTTACAATTACTACAAAATTGCTGCTGTTACTATTAATGTTATTATTGCTACTGTTACTCCTACTATCAAACTATCATACTAATGTGCTACTAAACACTTTGTTGTAGAGAAATAACTTTTCAGGTGTGGTTGAGTTGACAATTCAACTGCTAAGGCTCATAAATATTCTTTGGCTCCTATTGTGTTGAATAAATAAATTTGGGTGAAATACCACCCTCGAAGACTATTGCGATCCCCTGTACTTGTTGGTCATCAAGGGCAAATCGATCAGATCCAGGGCCTTTCCATTTTTAAATCTCATCAGCCACGGGAAGTCGGCCTTTGATTGCTTGCCACATGAAAATCTTGACCTTAGGCCGTACCCTAGAAAGCCACACTTATTTGCAGAAATTAAACGCAAGTATAATGACTTGACAGAGAACTTGCCCGAAGCAGTGTGGGGCGAGACAACAAAATCATCCTCCTCTAAGAGAACTTGGAAACGAGTAGCAAGAAGGTGCCATTCTCCCAACTCTCTGGGATAAAGGGTTCTCCTGAAACCCAAGTCCCAACCTAACTGGGAGAGCTTAGAGATTGAGATTTTCGGCACCAAGCAATAAGAAAACAGAGTCGGAAAAGCAAAAGCTAAATTCGAATCTCCAGACCACCAATCGAGCCAGAAACGCGTGGAAGTACCCTTACCAACCAGAAACTTAACGCGAGCCCTAAAGTCATCACGAACTCTAATAAGATCACTCCAGAACTGGTACCCACTCGAGGGCGAAGCAAATAAAGGACTGCAAGTAGGAAATATTTTCCTTTGAGAAGAGAATAGCACAGAGAGCCGGGCCCCAAAGAAAGGATCTTCCACCACCACTTCACCAATTAATATTTATGATAACACACTTGTTATATTGGACGTGTTTAGGATGCCCAGCCCACCATGGGTTTTAGGCCGGCAAATAGACTGCCACTTCACCAACCGATATTTACGATGATTATCCACTGAATTCCAGTAGAAAGCACCCCTATGTTTGTCAAAACCCTCATGTGTCCCCTCAGCGAGACGATAAAAACCCATAGTAAACATAGGTAGAGATGATAGACAGACGTTGGTAAGGCACACCTTGCCAGCGTTCGTATTGTATCTGTCGTGCCAAGGCATGATACGGTTGCCAACCTTAGCCACCAGTGGCGAAGTCTTTGGCACAAAGTTTGAAAGGAGCGATAGGAAGCCCAAGGTATTTGAAAGGGAATGATCCATGATGGCAATTAAGAAATTGTGCTACTCTCAAAACCTCATCCTCGGGCACCCCACTAACCAAGACCTCACTTTTAGAGAAGTTTATTTTGAGACCCGAGAGAGCTCTGAAACAGAGCAAAATGAACTTTAAGTCAGTGATGCAAAGATCATTAAGCTCAGCCATAATAATTGTATCATCTGCATATTGCAGGTGGGTAACCCTTTCAGGAATGATATGAGAAACCAAAGAGAGATGTGACCTACCAGGGCTGGCCGCGGTAGGATACATGAGAGTGTGTCAGCCCTAAACTAAAGAGAAGCGGGGTGATAGGGTCACCTTGCCGCAGGCCCCTACCGTTGGCAAAATAGTTACTAATAGCACCATTCACTAGTAGAAAAAGGGTCAAATGTGAAGCACATTAGTGCCGGTTTGAATTTGAGCCGGCACTAATGTGTGCATTAGTGCCGGTTCCAATGGCTAGCCAGCCGCTCTCATTAGTACCAGTTCGTGGCGAACCTTTAGCACCAGTTCGTGCCACGAACCGGTACTAAAGTGAGTGGTGGCAGGATGTTGTCAGTCCGGGGCCCCTCCAGCACCTTTAGTACCGGGTCATATCACGAACCGGTACTAAAGGTCGTCCTACATAGACCCTTCGTCCACCCGAGCTCGCTCTGTTCTTCCCCTTTCCCCTCTCCTCTCTGTTCTTTTCCCTCTTCCTCTCAAGCTCATCACACATTTTGCCCGAAATTTTTCAAGATTTGAAGGCCCCCATCCATTCAAATGATCACAAAGGTTAGCAACTTTGTCCTTTCATCTCTCATTGCTAGATTAGCTCGTGCAGTGCTTTATATAGTGATTGATTTTTGAGTTTAGTAATTTGGGAGGAATTATATATATGTGCTAGTATTTGATTTATATGCAATTTGAGGTAAAAAATAACACTTAGTTTGCATATGTAGGTGTGGTTTACTTAGTACCTTCTAAATCTCCATCGTAACCACCGTCTATCGCTCGCAACGTCCCGTCACCGGCACCACCTTGTGGTGAGCCTCTTGTTCATGAAGTTTTATATAAAAAATTGATGTTTGTGTGATTTGGATATATAGTTACTCGTATAATTATCTTACCCATACGTTGTTTGTTATACATAGTGCCATGGTTTTGATATCCGTCCCCGTCGGCCCTCGTCCGGGTTATGATTCGGATGTGGTATATTCTCTTTTAAAACTATTCATTGCATTTCGTGTTTATGACAAATTATTCCCATCAAGTTGACATAGATATTTGTGTGTAGGAGGTAGTTGAACCGGAAACTCCAACCGACCCTATTGTCGAGAGGTTAAATTTAGTTGAAAGAGAAAATGAGGATTTGAAGGAAAAATTGAAAAGAATTGAGGGGGAGAAGATGGAATTGGAGTTGCATGTTGCCGATGTCGTCGATGATCACAAGATTAAGATGGAGAAAATGCGCTTGAAGATTAGAAAGATTAGAAAATATGCCATTCATAGTGAGGCTTGGTATCATTATGTTGTTGGATCAATTGTTACCATAGTTGCGATCTTCATCGCATTTGTTGTTGCATTTAAATTCTTTTGCTAGAGAGTTATTTGTTTGTTGCATTTAAGTGTTGTATGATCTTTATGTATTATATTAATTTGGTGTTTTCGGTGCTGTGTATTGAAGATGAGCCGGCAATGGATGTACGATGACCGATGCTCTCCCGAGTTCTTTAATGGCGTGCGTACTTTTCTGCTTGCGGCTGAGGCAAACAAGCGGGCGGATGGTTTTATGCCGTGTCCATGTGCTGGCTGTAAGAATGGTCACAATTACTCTACGTCAAGAACCATTCACGTCCACCTGTTTGAGTCCGGTTTCATGCCCCACTATAATGTTTGGACCAAGCATGGAGAAAGGGGTTATGATGGAATACAATGAAGAAGAAGAGGACGACGATAGCTATCCTGGCCATGGGTTCCCTGAATATGATGATACAACAATAAGGGAAGAAGCTGAGCCGGTAATGAGGGAAGAAGCTGAGCCGGCAATGCGGGAAGAAGCTGAAGAAGAGGCATCGGATGAGCCCGTTGATGATCTAGGTTAGGCCATTGCCGATGCAAAGAGAAACTGCGCGAGTGATTTGGAGAAGAAGAAGTTGCAGCGCATGTTAGAGGATCACAAAAAAATGTTGTACCCGAATTGCGTAGATGACAAGAAAAAGCTGGGCACCACACTGGAATTGCTACAATGGAAGGCAGAGAATGGTGTATCTGACAAGGGATTTGGAAAGTTGCTGGTAATGATAAAGAATATGCTTCCAAAGGACAACGAATTGCCCAAGAGTACGTACGAAGCAAAGAAGGTTGTCTGCCCTCTAGGGTTAGAGGTGCAGAAGATACATGCATGCCCTAATGATTGCATCCTCTACCGCGGTGAGTACGAGGATTTGAACGCTTGCCCAGTATGCGGTGCATTGCGCTATAAGATCAACCACGATGACCCTGGTGATGTCGAGGGCGAGCGCCCCAGGAAGAAGATTCCTGCCAAGGTGATGTGGTATGCTCCTATAATACCACGGTTGAAACGTTTGTTCCAAAACAAAGAGCATGCCAAGGCGATGCGATGGCACAGAGAAGACCGTAAGAAAGACGAAAAGTTGAGAGTATCCGCTGACGGGTCACAGTGGAGAAAAATCAAAAGAAAGTATGGGAAGGAGTTTGCAGATGACGCAAGGAACGTATGGTTTGGTCTAAGCGCAGATGGCATTAATCCTTTTGGGGAGCAGAGCAGCAACCATAGCACCTGGCCTGTGACTCTATGTTTGTATAACCTTCCTCCTTGGTTGTGCATGAAGCGGAAGTTCATTATGATGCCAGTGCTCATCCAAGGCCCTAAGCAACCCGGCAACGACATTGATGTGTACCTAAGGCCATTAGTTGAAGAACTCTTACAACTGTGGAATGGAACAGGTGTACGTGTGTGGGATGAGCACATGGGGGAAGAATTTGACCAAAAGGCGTTGCTGTTCGTGACCATCAATGATTGGCCTGCTCTTAGTAACCTTTCAGGATAGACAAACAAGGGATACCGCGCATGCACGCACTGTTTGGCCGATACCGACAGTATATATTTGGCTAATTGTAAGAAGAATGTGTACCTGGGACATCGTCGATTTCTTCCGAGCAGGCATCCCGTAAGAAAGAAAGGCAAGCATTTCAAAGGTGAGGCTGATCACCGGACGAAGCCTCGCCATCGTACTGGTGCTGATGTACATGATATGGTCAAGGATTTGAAGGTGGTCTTTGGAAAGGGTCCTAGTGGACAACCTGTTCCGAATGACGCTAACGGATGCGCACCCATGTGGAAGAAGAAATCTATATTTTGGGACCTGCCCTATTGGAGAGACCTAGAGGTCCGCTCCGCAATCGACGTGATGCACGTGACGAAGAATCTTTGTGTGACCCTGCTTGGCTTCTTGGGCGTGTATGGGAAGACAAAAGATACACCTGAGGCACGGGAGGACCAGCAACGTATGCACGGAAAAGACGGCATACATCAGGGTCATGCAAGCTACGCTCTTACCAAAGAAGAGAAGGAAATCTTCTTTGAATGCCTACTCAGTATTAAGGTACCGTCTGGCTTCTCGTCGAATATAAAGGGAATAATAAACATGGCAGAGAAAAAGTTCCAGAACCTAAAGTTTCATGACTGCCACGTGATTATGACGCAACTGCTTCCGGTTGCATTGAGGGGGCTTCTACCGGAAAACGTTCGATTAGCCATTGTGAAGCTATGTGCATTCCTCAATGCAATCTCGCAGAAGGTAATCCATCCAGAAATCATACCAAGGTTAGAGAATGATTTGGTGCAATGTCTTGTCAGTTTTGAGTTGGTGTCCACCATCCTTCTTCAACATCATGACGCACATCCTAGTTCACCTATGTGAAGAGATTAACATTTTGGGTCCTGTATTTCTACACAATATGTTCCCCTTTGAGAGGTTCATGGGAGTCTTAAAGAAATATGTTCATAACCGTGCTAGGACAGAAGGAAGCATCTCCAAGGGCCATGAAAATGAGGAGTGTCGGTGTCAAAACCGGCGGATCTTGGGTAGGGGGTCCCGAACTGTGCGTCAAGGCCGGATGGTAACAGGAGACAAGGGACACGATGTTTTTACCCAAGTTCGGGCCCTCTCGATGGAGGTAATACCCTACTCCTGCTTGATTAATATTGATGATATGGGTAGTACAAGAGTAGATCTACCACGAGATCAAGGAGGCTAAACCCTAGAAGCTATCCTATGGTATGATTGTTGTATATGGAGTTGATGTCCTACGGACTACAACCCTCCGGTTTATATAGACACCGGATATGGTTAGGGTTACATAGAGTCGGTTACAATGGTAGGAGATCTTGAATATCCGCATCGCCAAGCTTGCCTTCCACGCCAAGGAAAGTCCCATCCGGACACGGGACGAAGTCTTCAATCTTGTATCTTCATAGTCCTGGAGTCCGGCCGAAGGTATAGTCCGGCTACCCGAACACCCCCTAATCCAGGACTCCCTCAGTAGCCCGTGAACCAGGCTTCAATGACGACGAGTCCGGCGCGCAGATTGTCTTTGGCATTGCAAGGCGGGTTCCTCCTCCAAGTCTTTCATAGAAGATTGTAAACACCAAGAGCAGTGTCCGGCTCTGCAAAATAAGTTTTCCACATATTGCCATAGAGAGAATAATATTAACACAAATCAAATCTGCTGACGTATTCCGCAGTGCGTCATCACACTACGGCCAAGTCCTTTACTCGAATTGTTTTTACTTTTCCACCTCAGCACGTTTTGCGAGGTGGTTTCCTTGGCATGTCTTGTCAAAGCAGAGATCGTGTACCCCTTTTACGGGATTCTCATCAATACAGATGTGGGTAACCCAACCGTGCCCGTTAGCACGTTTCCTCGATTAAAGACGAGTCCCGAACGGTTACGGGGAGGGCTCTTGGTATTCAACCTCTTATAAAGAGACCAAGGCCTTACTCCTTTTTTCGATCTCAAGTGAGTTCGCCCATCGCCTCAAGTTCCAACACCCTAGGCTCCAGATTCCAGGCGCTTCGGACCTTCGACGATGTCCGGTTCTGACCTTCAAGGCCGATGGACGCCCTCTTCCGTCACGGAGGAGGACGTACTAAAGTTGAGGGAGGCTAAGTTTCTGACCGGTGAAATTTCGCATAGGTTGCCTACTCAAGGGCAGGTCATTCCCAGTCCCCAGCCTGGTGAGAGCGTGGTGTTCATGTCTCACTTCCTTCGGGGGTTGGGCTTCCCAATGGATCCCTTTGTGAGGGGACTGCTGTTTTATTACGGGCTGGAATTCCATGACTTAGCTCCGGAGTCCATCCTCCATATCTCCTCGTTTATTGTCATGTGTGAAGCGTTCCTCCGTGTTACCCCTCACTTCGGATTATGGCTCAAGACCTTCAAAGTGGAGCCGAAGATGATCAAGGGACGGCACGCAGAGTGCGGAGGCGCTGTTATAAGCAAAAATGCTGATGCTCCATGGCCCGAGGGCTCTTTTCAAGAGGAGCTAGGCTTGTGGCAACGAGAGTGGTTTTATATCACCGCTCCCCGGAGCACCAAGTGGGTGGCGCCTCCTGCCTTTCGCTCGGGTCCCCCACCACGGCTAGCGTCATGGGTCAACAGAGGGTTAGATTGGGGTTTGCCCAAAGACGTGCCCTTGTTACAGGGCCGCATTAAGGATTTCTTGGAAGGAGACCTCAGCCTGGTCAAGGTGATGCAGGTCATGCTGATTCGCCGAATATTGCCCGGCAAACATCGCTCCCTTCACCTGTGGGTGTTTAATCCAGAGGGACCGCGAGCTCTCCAGAATTTCATGGGCGCAACGCCCGCGGAGATGTATAAACTATTCTTCGGATCACAACAGATGTGTCCGGATTTAACCGAGGACGCAGGCCTAAGCTGCAATCGCCCGGATACTCAAGTAAGCAACCTTGTGCCCGGACCTTCTATCCGTATAATTGTCATAAACTTGCCCCTAAAAGAGCCATCCTTTTAAACAGGAGTGGATAGCGAAGGCAAAGCTGATCAGGTGTCCGGCTCCCCTTCCCGAAACCAGGCCGGATCCCGTGCTGGTCAGGATGCTGGAGATAATGCCTTTGGAGGGAAGCAAGGGGGAGGACAAGGAAACTATGGCCTCCTCGAAGGAGGCTGCTCCGAAGGAAGGAACCGACAATTCCTCTCCTAAGGGGAAGAAGAGAGCCGCCTCTGACGACCCGGAAACCATGGCCTCGAAGCGGGGGAAAAAATCCTCGTCAGAGGGTCCGACGCCAGGGAGTTCCTCGGCCGGACTACGCCCTCAAGGGGATTAGCCCTCCAGCGAGCCGTAAGTAGAGAAAGATTTTCCTTTTGAGGGATGAGGGAAATCCTTGATTTATATTTGAGAAGATTAACCGAATTTTTACCTTGTAGCTCGGACCTCAGCCCTTCTCAGCAGAGCTCGTCTTCGGGGGATCTTCTTCCGGAGATGATGGAGAGCGGAAGATAGCTATGTGGCCCCCCGAGGTTCTCTGCATCCGGCCTTCGAAAGAGGTCGTGGGACAAGTCCGGCACCATCTGGTGCTCGGCCGGAGGAGCTAAAGATTCTGCCGGGGCGAGCTTCTATCTCGGAGGAGCACCGTGCATTGATGGGCACGGTGATTGAAAGGGTCTCATCTGCAGAGAGCGGATTGCATGAGGCCGTCAAAAGTTTACTGACGGGTTTTGAGGTACATTAGATAATGTACACTTTTGTCAGTTGCGCATGAATAAGATGCGCCCTGTGTAGATAATAGCCCCTGAGACTCTGTGCGTCGTCAAGAAATGATGGCACGCGGAGGATCATAATGCCAGGTCTAAGATGTCGCCTTTGAATGTAGGCGGCAGGGTGTCCGGAATCGAGCCGAACTGATGATTTTGCCGAACTAAAGCGGCAACTAGACGTGGCAGATGACGACATCGCGCTCGTCAACAAGCGGCTTGATGAGGCTCAAGGTATGTAATTCCTCGGGCGGCATCAGGTAAGAAGAGTTTTATGCCAGTGTCTTACGATGTGTGTGCTTGACGCAGATGGTGCGGCCGCCGTGGAGAGTCTTAGGGCAGAACTTGCCCGAGCTAAAGAACAAGCCAGAGAAAGTGATGCGGCTGCCAAGAAAGCCCTTGAAGAGCTGAGAGCCGAACAGGCTGCTCATTGCCGAAGCAAGGAAGAGATGGCCGAGATGGCCGAAAAGTTAAAGAGTGCTGCAGACCGTTGCAGACTTCTTGAGAAAGAAGACCAGGCGAAACAGACGGACTTAGAGAAGGCCGTTGCCAATGCCAAGGACGCGCGCTCTGCGATGAGAGCTGCGAAGGAGGAGCTGCGTCAGGCCGAACAGATTGCGGCTGTGAAGCCCTTTATGCTGCGAAGGAAATTTTGCGATCCGAAGTTTGCTCCGTTGGACCGGATGTGGAGTGTGGAGGATACCTATCTGGATTTGGCAGCGAGTGCTGCTGATGCGACCGAACACTTTCGGGATCAGAAAGATCGCGAAGTGGAAAAGCTTTTCTGGTCGCAGTTTCACAATCCAGAGCGTCCACTTGCAGTGGACGATCGTTTGGCTCAATGGCCGAACTGAATAGGTTGTCCGGACTCGCCATGAAGTACGTCATGGGTCATCTGTGGCCGGGGAGATCGGAGCCGAAGAGTTATTTCAGCTTGGTGCAGCAATTCCTTGACGCGGTGCCGCGTATTAATGCAATGAAGAGGTCAGCATGCATAGAGGGCGCAAGGATGGCTCTTGCCCGTGTCAAGACATACTGGGCAGAAATGGAGACCACCGTTGTTGCGTCCCGAGATTCGGACAAAAGCCGAGTATCCTCCGAGCACTATTTCCAGGAAGTCCTTGAAGGCGCCCGTGTAATAGAGACGTAGTGCTCGAAAGATGCTATGTTATGATAGCATATGTAATTATAAAGTAATATTTTGATAAACAGTAGTGGCCTTTTTATACTTGTGCCTTCAAGTATTGGGAACACCTCCTGTGCGGCCGTTTTAAGATATATATATATATATATATATATACAAAATCTGAAAGATGGCGGTCGTTGGCTTCAGACCCCATGCACATAGTGCGGGGGTGCTCGCAGAAGACGCATTTTCACACTTAACCCAACGTCTTGGTCCTACAAAGGAGGTGATAGCGCAGCGGGCCAGGAAACCGGACTATAATGCTTTAACACTTTCACTTAGCCATAGGAGCTTGACAGTGAGACTATTTAGGTAGCCCCTTGGTGGCGACTGCGCTCGCCCGAGTTCGGGGCGCGTATGTGCTTGACCAGGAAGCGGCCCTTCCTTAAAGCGGAGGAATCCGATAGATTCCAATAGGTCATCGAGTGGCTGACCAGTCTCACGCTACATCATGACAGTCAGTTTTCGGCTTTCTCTACTGAGGTGCTCGCCCGGCCGAAACGGGGCACAATCGCAGTAGTTCTCCTGGTGCTACCTTAGCCGATAGAGCGGAACGTAAGGTAGCCGAACTCAGGAGCCGGGCAACCCAACATTTGACCAAAGACATGATTCGGAGCTGATGCATATAATGCCAAAACTCGTGACGCCGAACACTCCCTAAGGTGTTCGGTCTTTATGAGTGCGGGCGAAACAACATGTGACGCCCCGAGACTGATGTGCCAGGTGTCCTCCAGTTATTCGCTGTTGTTGCGTTGTCATTCGCTTGCGTGTTGCATCTTGTCATGTCATCATGTGCATTGCATCATCATGTTTTCAAAACTTGCATCCGTTCGGGTTCCCCCAGTTCCGTCCATTGTCCGTTCTGAGCCCAGACACACTTGCACGCGCCCGCGGCATGTCCGAAATATTATTTTATAAGTAGCCGGAAAATGTTCTCGGATTGGGTTGAAAGTTGGCGTGTGGTCTTATTATAGTGTAGATAGACCGCCTGTCAATTTTCGTCGTATTTGGAGTTCGTTTGATAGCCCAACCGTTAAACTATAGCGGCAATATAGTCGGTCTAACGTCGGACGTTTTCGGTATCCGGAAACCGTGCCGGGCTGCATCTCTCCCCTCTTCTCTCGGACCAACCCACTCTCCACAGTCCACCTAGGCCCAGCCTACCCCTCCTTGCGCAATGCATCGAACCCCTCGCGTGCGTCCGGAAATTGTCCCGGACCCGACCCGAGCAGTCGCCACCGTTGTGTCCGGATCATCCCCAAACATCTACAAAACATCATCGGTTTCTCATTGGACTCTCCTAAGCAATTTATCCTCGACCGTCCAATTTTAATCGGAGAGACGAGTTATTCCCTAACCTAAAACTCATCTGATATAAATATCAGATCCAACCCTAAAATCTAGGGAGTTTGTCCCATCACCGCTGCCATCTTCCCCTTGTTTTCAGCGCCACCAAATCAACTTTGCAGCCGCCACAGCTCCTCCCGATCCAAGATCCATTCCCACCAATCCTGCCCGAGCACCTCTCCACCAACCCTCGCCGGCCATAGGAGCCCTCGCCGGCCGAACCACCACCACAGGTCCAGCGCCCAACCCTGCTCCTTCTCTTCAGTCTTCCTTCTGTCTCATGTATCTCTCTCTCAATCTCTCTCTGTCCAGGAGCACCACCGCCGCCATGGGAGTTCACCGGAGTGGAGCTCCTTCCTCGACACCGAGCGTGCCCCGCCGCCTTGCATGTTCACGCCACCGGCCGCCCGCGCCTCTGCTTCGAGGACCTCCTTGTCCCCAACCAGGAGTGCCGTCCGGTCCCGAGCACCATGCCATGGCCCCGCCGTCAAGGCCGCTCGCGCCCCCTCTGTCCCGTCGCCAGAATCGCGCGCTGCAAGTCCCTGTCTCCAGCGCCGCCGTACCTTGGAAAGACTTGGTGGCTTCGTCCTCCTCTGAACCCCGCCGTCCTCGTCTTCTTGCACGGCCAGCCGCCTCAACAGCGCCCGAAGCATGGACTCCCGCTGCCGACGCCGCTGAGCTCCTCTGCCACCAAAATGGACTCCTGACGTGCGGATCTGACCACCCTCGCCTGCATCCGCCTGTTCCCGGCCATGCTCCGTCGTCCTTCACGCCGGATCTCGCGCCGCCGGCTGATTTTTTCCCCTGCTGCTTTGCCCACGCGAGGTGAACGAAGACCGGCGAAGCAGCGAGGAGCAGGCGCCCGTTGACCGCGCTCGTCCCTGCCTCGATCCAGTGGGATCGACAGGGGCGATCCACCCAGCGGCCGAGTGGCCGGCCTGCCAGCGCCGAGGCCCAGCTGCGCCCCACTGTTGGCCTCACCTCACCATTGGACCGGGCCGAAGCCCGTGGTGAGCAGCCCAGTTCCATCGGTTTCGGCCGTGATGTGTTTTTTTCCACAGGACGAATTTCTCTATTTACAGAAAACTGCATATTTACAGTATAGCCCCAAAACATCATGCATTTTATAACTCTCCAACCGTGCATCGGATTAAAACAAACTTAATATGAAACTTGCTTAGATTTTCATCTAGTTTAATAATATCCAACTTTCATCTATGTTTGAAATGTTTAATATGCTGTTTGAGTAAATTTGCCTATTGCCATGTTAAAATGATTAAATTCATAACTAAATAACCGTAACTCGGATTTTAATAAACTTTATATGTGAATGGGGTGGGAAAATGCCTAGTTTTACATGATGCACTCACCTAGCATGTTTAGCAACTCTAAAATTATGTTTAGGGCAGAACAATAACAAACCTAATATATGCATATGAGGAGTTTTCGGACTTGTGGTTTGTTGCTTCCGGCCTCATTTAAATTGGACTAGATAGGTAGTTTTACTTAGCTTCACCTCTTGCCATGTTAATCAACATTTAATCCTGTTGGGTACATAAACGAGATCGAACTAAATAAGTCACGTGGTGTTCCGTCAATATGCAACTCGTTGCATATTGAGCTCCACTTAACTTGTAGTGTTGTTTGTGCACTTTGCCATGCCATGCTTCATTAAACCGGACATGCATCATAATTGTTTGTGCATCATGCCATGTCTATGTGATGGTTGTTTACTATGTTGTTTGCTTTTTTCCGGTGTACTTCTTCTCGGTAATCCGGTAACGTTGCGTTTGGGAGGACCCGTTCGTCTACGTCCGTTTGTCTTCTTCATGGACTCGTTCTTCTTCCTTGTGGGATTTCAGGCAAGATGACCATACCCTCGAAATCACTTCTATCTTTGCTTGCTAGATGCTCGCTCTTTTGCTATGCCTATGCTGCGATACCTACCAGTTGCTGATCATGCCTCCCATATTGTTGAACCAAGCCTCTAACCCACCTTGTCCTAGCAAACCGTTGTTTGGCTATGTTACCATTTTGCTCAGCCCCTATTATAGCGTTGTTAGTTGCAGGTGAAGATTGAAGTTTGTTCCTTGTTGGAACATGGAGATGTTGTTCCTTGTTGGAACATGTTTACTTGTTGGGATATCACAATATATCTTATTTAATTAATGCATCTATGTACTTGGTAAAGGGTGGAAGGCTCGGCCTTATGCCTGGTGTTTTGTTCCACTCTTGCCGCCCTAGTTTCCGTCATATTGGTGTTATGTTCCCGGATTTTGCGTTCCTCACGCGGTTGGGTTATAATGGGAACCCCTTGACAGTTCGCTTTGAATAAAACTCCTCCAGCAAGGCCCAACCTTGGTTTTACCATTTGCCACCTAGCATCTTTTTCCCTTGGGTTAGGCCAGCCCAAGGGTCATCTTATTTTAACCCCCCCGGGCCAGTGCTCCTCTGAGTGTTGGTCCAACCCAGAGCACCGTGCAGGGCCATCCCTTGGCAACTTGGGTTACGTCGGCTCCTGTACGCTTAGCTTATCCGGTGTGCCCTGAGAACGAGATATGTGCAGCTCCTATCGGGATTTGTCGGCACAGCGAGTGGTCTTGCTGGACTTATTTTACCATTGTCGAGGATGTCTTGTAGAACTGGGATACCGATTCTGATCGGAATGTCTCAGGAGGAGGTATATTCCTTCGTTGACCGTGAGAGCTTGTCATGGGCTAAGTTGGGACACCCCTGCAGGGATTTGAACTTTCGAAAGCCGTGCCCGCGGTTATGGGCAGATGGGAATTTGTTAATGTCCGGTTGTAGAAAACCTGAAGTTGACCTTAATTAAAATGCATCACCGCGTGTGTTACCGTGATGGTCTCTTTCCGGCAGAGTCCGGGAAGTGAACACGGTGTTGGAGTTATGCTTGACGTAGGTTGTTCTAGGATCACTTCTTGATCATAGTTTCTCGATCGTGCTTTGCCTTCTCTTCTCGCTCTCATTTGCGTATGTTAGCCACCATATATGCTAGTCGCTTGCTGCAGCTCCACCTCATACCTTTACCTTACCCATAAGCTTAAATAGTCTTGATCGCGAGGGTGCGAGATTGCTGAGTCCCCATGACTCACAGATACTTCCAAACCCAGCTTGCAGGTGCCGATGAGTCCGTGCAGATGACGCAACCAAGCTCAGGAGGAGCTCGATGAAGATCTTGTCCTTTATGTTGTTTCGTTCTAGTCGATCAGTAGTGGAGCCCAGTTGGGGTCGATCGGGGATCTGTGTCGCATTTGGGGTAGTCTTATTTTATTTTGGTTTCATAGTCGGACCTTGATTGTAACTGGTTGATGTAATGCTTTATTCATGTAATTGTGTGAAGTGGCGATTGTAAGCCAACTATGTATCTTTTTCCCTTATGTATTACATGGGTTGTGTGAAGATTACCTCACTTGCGACATTGCTTTCAATGCGGTTATGCCTCTAAGTCGTGCTTCGACACGTGGGAGATATAGCCGCATCGAGGGCGTTACAAGTTGGTATCAGAGCCTTCCCCGACCTTAGGAGCCCCTCTGCTTGATCGTTTTTAGCAGCCGTTGTTGAGTCTAGAAAAATGTTTTGAGTCATTTTGGAATTATATATCGGAGAGTTTAGGAATTCTTTTTACTTCCCAGTCTCCTCATCGCTCTGGTAAGGCATCCTGACGTAGAGTTTTGACTCTTCTCTTCTCAAATTTCAATAAATTTTTTTTAGGATCACGCGGGTATCTTGGAATCGTTCCGATGGTTTTGTGACGAGAACATTGTCTTGGTGCCTCCTATCAGGGGTTTTGTGGCGGTGTCCCGGGGAGTTGAGCTCCGAGGTTTTGTCGTCACAATTTTATCGTTGCAGTTCTGAAATACCTGAGTTTAGTACGCCGACATTGAAAATCTCTTTTATGCAATTCGTTGGTGAGATAACCTCGACGCCACCCAGTACCGGGGCGGGAGTTCAGGAGTATCGCCATAACTTGTATAACGGATGTTTTTCGAAGGTTGAGGTAGATGGTTTCCGAAGGTTTCTCGGTTATGTGTTGAAGGATGGATACAGCTGGATGTAGGATTTGTTAGTTTTGGGTGAGATATTATGCTTCCCCTGTATCCCCACCACCTGATTGCATAACCGGAAAGGTTCGGGAGTTTATAAGTGGGAATTCAAGTAGCTCTTAGGATATCTTTCCGACAGATGTATGATATGAAATTGGGGTTCGACGTCTAGTGGTCCGCCTATTCACGGTCGGTTTTACAGTGGTCTCGTTGTGTCTTAAAGAGTCCTTGGCTATGCCGACTCGGGGACGCTTCATATGTCATGTGCACTGCCTTGTACATGATGGTGCTGTACGATCGAGCCCGTGTAGGCCCCACCACGAAAACTTTGGACGAAATCTCTATCATATGTTTGTTCCGGCTTATTTCGCAAGCCAATCCTTTGTTTCGTTTTGAGTTGTGGTATTCGAGTTGCTTCAATGTCAAGTGTTGATTCCATACCTTTCCTAAGCGGTGTTCTCATATTCCTATGTGAATACTAATCCCTCATGATAATCGAGATTGTCATGTCAATCCTTTTCAACCGGCGTGTTTTCTCTTCAAGTGGTTCCGATCATTTCAACATCAGCAAGATCAATTATCAGTTCTTCTCAACGGTGTTTGTTTCATTCGTCTCCAAGTTGCCTTTGTTTTTCCCACCCACCCACCCTTTTTCTTCAAGGACTCGGATTTTCTTAGTCAAGTATCCATCTTATTGGTTATGAAGTCTCTCCATTCTTCTCCATCAATATTCTTATCCGGTGATTGTCATGAAGATTCTAACGGAGATTCAAGTTCATCATTCTTCATTATTTTTTCTTCTCCGGTGGATTCAATTCAAGTTTTCTGTGTTGGTCACATCCTTTCCTCGTTTTAAATGTCTTCTCTTGCCGGCGTACCTCTCAATCATTCCTCGTTTGCTATTCAATTATTCCGGAGTGCTCAAGATATCTCAGAAGATGCTAGTGTTTATTCTCATGCATTCAAGATCTCTCGAGATTGTTATCTCATTCAAGCCATTTAAATCAACCGGTGCATTCTCCTTTTCAAGTATTCATTTCAACGGTGTTTCTTTGAGTGGGCCCTAACCCACAGGTCTTTTCCCAGGATCTTACCTGACTCTTCTTATTTTCCCGGAGCTATCCAAATTTCTTTTTGAAGTGTGACGTAAGAATGAATTTTCATCAGTCAGAGGGTTTCTCCAAGATCTTTCAAAAAAAATTCATCGTTGGCTAAATCTCTTCGCTTTTGATTCTTCCGGAGCGCCTAAATAATTCATGGTGGTGTTTCTCGTCGTCATTCTCTGCTTTTGAAGACCGAAGAAGAGTTTTCCCTTGAATCTTGTTTCATTCTATCAAAGATTCATGATTCTAGCTTGTTGCCATCCTCTCATAATTGTTTTCGATTGTGAGAATTCCTTTCACCTATCTGGAGTCCATCAATTCAGGTTTATTCATTCTCAGCTTCCAGCTATCATTCTCCAAATCTTACCGGTGCATCATTCAATATTCTCTAATAAGTTCGTGATCCCTTCGTTCACTTGTATCTAAATTATCTCAAGCATATTCATTCATTTGCTAATTCTTCCCGGTGTTTCTTTATTTTCTCTTCGTTCATTTTTAATTCTTACGGTGGCTCGTTCAAGAGTTCTCTTCCTTGGTTATCATATCAATTTATTCGTTGTTTCAATCATTCCGATGGATCGTTGAAGACCTTCTCAAGTTTACGCTATATCTATCTTGATCTTTTCTACGAGAATAAGTAGTGTGCCAAATCCATTGTTTATCATAAATTTAATTGATGAAGGACAATCATAATGTAATTCTTATTCTTGTTTCATCCTAATGATTAATTCTTTATTCCGGAGGCCCTTCAAATTCTTGATTTCATTTGTTCATCTTTATTTTCTGGAGTTCCAAGCTTTTCCGCATTATCTCGTCGCGAAGCTCCATCTAAATCATTACAAGGCTTCACCTTGTGTTTTCAACTACCCTTTCTTTCCGTTTGACCATTCTTTTGTTTAATGGAGTTCTTCATGGAGGTTCTACATGATGGTTCATCAAGGATTTTTTTCCTTCTCGAAGTTTTCATCGAGATTCTTTTAAGGAGCTCAAGCATTCTTCTTCTTGTAATCCGGAGTGCAATTCTTTCTTCCGTACCATTGGAGGTGGTATTATGTCATTCTTGATAATTTTCCTTCGTGCTTCATGTTTCTCAAGCTATCAAGAATGAGGTATTTTAAATTCATCAACCTCTTCGTTGGAATTATCTTGGGTTATATTTCACCTAAAGCCTTCCCTAAGGTTTGTTGCTATCTATGGTGCTTATAAAGGACCCAAGTTCTTCTTTATCCTCCCGGTGAAATACTTCCTAGTCTCCTTGTTGATATCAATCCAATTCTGCTTCCCGTGAGTGGCAGGTTGTCACCTCATTATTTGAGATGTAGTACATAAGACCATATCAAGCTTATTCTTTTCGTTGTTGGTTTCCAACAACTCCGTTCGAACCTTCTCCTAAAGATGCTTTTGCAAAATCATTTAAGGTAGAAGATGTTGTTTTCTTCTCCGTTCTTTTGTTCCGACGACCCAACTTCTATTCTTTCTCCCGGAGGTCTAGTGAGGTTGCTCTTTTGACTCCTCATCTCGGTTTGTCAAGATCATGTTCAATTCCTTCCTTTTCCAATCGGAGTGTCGTGTTTTCATTCAAGTATCTTCTCATCTTATCAAGTTCTTATTCAACTCCTTTTTCTTTTCAATCGGAGTGCTGCCCGAAGTTGTTCTTCCTTGTTCCTCTTTTCTAACGGAGTGTTTTCAACTTCGTTCATCTCCGTTGTATTCTTTTCTCGAAATGGCTTAACCTTTTCAAGGTTCTTTGGTTTCACTCATTGGTCAAAGAAGCAACTTAGTTTTACCTCTTCTTTTTCTCTTCCGTTTTCTCTCCGGTGCCATTCTAGATCTTGGGACGAGATCCTCTCGTAGTGGTGGAGTATTGTGACGCCCCGAGACCGATGTGCCAGGTGTCCTCCAGTTATTTGCTGTTGTTGCATTGTCATTCGCTTGCGTGTTGCATCTTGTCATGTCATCATGTGCATTGCATCATCATGTTTTCAAAACTTGCATCCGTCCGGGTTCCCCCAGTTCCGTCTGTTGTCCGTTCTGAGCCCAGACACACTTGCACGCGCCCGCGGCATGTCCGAAATATTATTTTATAAGTGGCTGGAAAATGTTCTCGGATTGTGTTGAAAGTTGGCGTGTGGTCTTATTATAGTGTAGATAGACCGCCTGTCAATTTTCGTCGTATTCGGAGTTCGTTTGATAGCCCAACTGTTAAACTATAGCGGCAATATAATCGGTCTAACGTCGGATGTTTTTGGTATCCGGAAACTGTGCCGGGCTGCATCTCTCCCCTCTTCTCTCGGACCAACCCACTCTCCACAGTCCACCTAGGCCCAGCCTACCCCTCCTTGCGCAGTGCATCGAACCCCTCGCGCGCGTCCGGAAATTGTCCCGGACCCGACCCGAGCAGTCGCCACCGTTGTGTCCGGATCATCCCCAAACATCTACAAAACATCATCGGTTTCTCATTGGACTCTCCTAAGATATTTATTCTCGACCGTCCAATTTTAATCGGAGAGACGAGTTAGCCCCTAACCTAAAACTCATCTGATATAAATATCAGATCCAACCCTAAAATCTAGGGGGTTTGTCCCATCGCCGCCGCCATCTTCCCCTTGTTTTCAGCGCCACCAAATCAACTTTGCAGCCGCCACAGCTCCTCCCGATCCAAGATCCATTCCCACCAATCTTGCCCGAGCACCTCGCCACCAACCCTCGCCGGCCAAACCACCACCGCAGGTCCAGCGCCCAACCCCTGCTCCTTCTCTTCAGTCTTCCTTCTGTCTCATGTATCTCTCTCTCAAACTCTCTCTGTCCAGGAGCACCACCACCGCCATGGGAGTTCACCGGAGTGGAGCTCCTTCCTCGACACCGAGCGTGCCCCGCCACCTTGCACGTTCACGCCACCGGCCTCCCGCGCCTCTCCTTCGAGGACCTCCTCGTCCCCAACCAGAAGCGCCGTCCAGTCCCGAGCACCACGCCATGGCCCCGCCGTCAAGGCCGCTCGTGCCCCTCTGTCCCATCGCCAGGATCGCGCGCTGCAAGTCCCTGTCTCCAGCGCCGCCGCACCTTGGAAAGACTTGGTGGCTTTGTCCTCCTCTGAACCCCGCCGTCCTCGTCTTCTTGCGCGGCCAGCCGCCTCAACAGCGCCCGAAGCATGGACTCCCGCTGCCGACGCCGCTGAGCTCCTCTGCCACCAAAATGGACTCCCCACGTGCGGATATGACCACCCTCGCCTGCATCCGCCTGTTCCCGGCCATGCTCAATCGTCCTTCACGCCGGATCTCGCGCCGCCGGCTGATTTTTTCCCGTGCTGCTTTGCCCACGCGAGGTGAAACTTGCTTAGATTTTCATCTAGTTTAATAATATCCAACTTTCATCTATGTTTGAAATGTTTAATATGTTGTTTGAGTAAATTTGCCTATTGCCATGTTAAAATGATTAAATTCATAACTAAATAACCGTAACTCGGATTTTAATAAACTTTATATGTGAATGGGGTGGGAAAATGCCTAGTTTTACATGATGCACTCACCTAGCATGTTTAACAACTCTAAAATTATGTTTAGGGCAGAACAATAACAAACCTAATATATGCATATGAGGAGTTTTCGGACTTGTGGTTTGTTGCTTCTGGCCTCATTTAAATTGGACTAGATAGGTAGTTTTACTTAGCTTCACCTCTTGCCATGTTAATCAACATTTAATCCTGTTGGGTACATAAACGAGATCGAACTAAATAAGTCACGTGGTGTTCCGTCAATATGCAACTCGTTGCATATTGAGCTCCACTTAACTTGTAGTCTTGTTTGTGCACTTTGCCATGCCATGCTTCATTAAACCGGACATGCATCATAATTGTTTGTGCATCATGCCATGTCTATGTGATGGTTGTTTACTATGTTGTTTGCTTTTTTTCCGGTGTACTTCTTCTCGGTAATCCGGTAACGTTGCGTTTGTGAGGACCCGTTCGTCTACGTCCGTTTGTCTTCTTCATGGACTCGTTCTTCTTCCTTGCGGGATTTCAGGCAAGATGACCATACCCTCGAAATCACTTCTATCTTTGCTTGCTAGATGCTCGCTCTTTTGCTATGCCTATGCTGCGATACCTACCAGTTGCTGATCATGCCTCCCATATTGTTGAACCAAGCCTCTAACCCACCTTGTCCTAGCAAACCATTGTTTGGCTATGTTACCGTTTTGCTCAGCCCCTCTTATAGCGTTGTTAGTTGCAGGTGAAGATTGAAGTTTGTTCCTTGTTGGAACATGGAGATGTTGTTCCTTGTTGGAACATGTTTACTTGTTGGGATATCACAATATATCTTATTTAATTAATGCATCTATATACTTGGTAAAGGGTGGAAGGCTCGGCCTTATGCCTGGTGTTTTGTTCCACTCTTGCCGCCCTAGTTTCTGTCATATCGGTGTTATGTTCCCGGATTTTGTGTTCCTCACGCGGTTGGGTTATAATGGGAACCCCTTGACAGTTCGCTTTGAATAAAACTCCTCCAGCAAGGCCCAACCTTGGTTTTACCATTTGCCACCTAGCCTCTTTTTCCCTTGGGTTAGGCCAGCCCAAGGGTCATCTTATTTTAACCCCCCCGGGCTAGTGCTCCTCTGAGTGTTGGTCCAACCCAGAGCACCGTGCAGGGCCATCCCTTGGCAACTTGGGTTACGTCGGCTCCTGTACGCTTAGCTTATCCGGTGTGCCCTGAGAACGAGATATGTGCAGCTCCTATCGGGATTTGTCGGCACAGCGGGTGGTCTTGCTGGACTTGTTTTACCATTGTCGAGGATGTCTTGTAGAACCGGGATACCGAGTCTGATCGGAATGTCTCGGGAGGAGGTCTATTCCTTCGTTGACCGTGAGAGCTTGTCATGGGCTAAGTTGGGACACCCCTGCAGGGATTTGAACTTTCGAAAGCCGTGCCCGCGGTTATGGGCAGATGGGAATTTGTTAATGTCCGGTTGTAGAAAACCTGAAGTTGACCTTAATTAAAATGCATCAACCGCGTGTGTTACCGTGATGGTCTCTTTCCGGCGGAGTCCAGGAAGTGAACACGGTGTTGGAGTTATGCTTGACGTAGGTTGTTCTAGGATCACTTCTTGATCATAGTTTCTCGATCGTGCTTTGCCTTCTCTTCTCGCTCTCATTTGCGTATGTTAGCCACCATATATGCTAGTCGCTTGCTGCAGCTCCACCTCATACCTTTACCTTACCCATAAGCTTAAATAGTCTTGATCGCGAGGGTGCGAGATTGCTGAGTCCCCGTGACTCACAGATACTTCCAAACCCAGCTTGCCGGTGCCGATGAGTCCGTGCAGATGACGCAACCAAGCTCAGGAGGAGCTCGATGAAGATCTTGTCCTTTATGTTGTTTTGTTCTAGTCGATCAGTAGTGGAGCCCAGTTGGGGTCGATCGGGGATCTGTGTCGCATTTGGGGTAGTCTTCTGTTATTTTGGTTCCGTAGTCGGACCTTGATTGTAACTGGTTGATGTAATGCTTTATTCATGTAATTGTGTGAAGTTGCGATTGTAAGCCAACTATGTATCTTTTTCCCTTATGTATTACATGGGTTGTGTGAAGATTACCTCACTTGCGACATTGCTTTCAATGCGGTTATGCCTCTAAGTCGTGCTTCGACACGTGGGAGATATAGCCGCATCAAGGGCATTACACAACACTCTTTATTAAAAAAAGCCCCTAGTGTCCAGGTACGTGCAAAAAATTCTGACGTGGCCACATGCCAAGACGCCAGCCTCCTCCTTGGTTATGTCAGAAAGAACCAGGGGATGTGTAGCAACAAGAGACAATAAAAAAGGTTTACGCAGGGTCTTAATCTAAAAAGAATCCTTTAGGACGGGTCCCTACTGCTCGTCTGCGCCTGTGTCTCCGTTGTGCCGTATCCTGGACGGGCGCCGCACGACGTTCATCTTTATGGGCGCCGCACGTTTTGTTATGTGAAGTAAGTTCACTGTTTTTACTTCTTGTGGGAAGTTCTTTTGTTTCCTGGTGCTCTGCTTTTGGGGTTCGTCCTCGTCTTCGCTTGGTGTGTCGAGCCCCTTGTGTTCGGCATTGAGTCTGCCGGATTGTCTGAAAACCCAACAATCTCTGTGGGCATGGTTAGCAGGCTTCCCGGGAGTACTGTGTATCTGACATATCCTGTCCAGGATTTTATCTAAGTTGGATGGATCGTCCCTGTTATCCTGGAGGGGTGGTTTTGTCTGATTTTGTCGTGAACCTTTGAATCCGGCATTGACTGCCGTGCTCTTCGGACTTTTTTCCTTAGTCCGGCGACGGTCCCTGTTGCGTCGTGGTTTTCCGTTTCCATCCCTAGTTTCGGATGTACTTGGGTCGCTGGGGCTGCACCTTGCCAACCAGCTGTCCTCTCCTGCACAAAAGCGGGTCATGAGGCTTGTTAGTGCGGCCATTGTTCTTGGCTTTTCTTGGCCGAGGTGTCTCGCAAGCCATTCGTCTCGGACGTTATGCCTGAAAGCTGCTAAGGCTTCGGCGTCCAGACAGTCGACTATCTGATTCTTCTTAGTGAGGAATCTATTCCAGAACTGTCGAGCTGATTCTCCGGACTGTTGAGTTATGTGACTAAGATCGTCTGCATCCGGAGGGCGGACATAGGTCCCTTGAAAATTTGCTCGGAAAGCATCCTCGAGCTCTTCCCAACTTCCAATTGTGTTTTCAGGAAGGCTTTTAAGCCAATGTCGGGCTGGCCCTTTAAGCTTAAGGGGTAAATATTTTATGGCGTGGAGATTGTCTCCTCTAGCCATGTGTATGTGGAGGATATAATCCTCGATCCAGACTCCAGGGTCTGTTGTTCCATCATATGCCTCTATGTTTACGGGTTTGAATCCCTCTGGAAATTCATAGTCCAGGACCTCATCAGTGAAACATAGGGGGTGTGCGGTGCCCCTGTATTTGGGTGTGCCAGATTCTGATGATGGCTTTATTGCATTGCTTACGAGATCTTGCTTTCTTGGCCCATAAATGGACCTAACTGGGCCATGATGCGAATCCTTAGGTGGGTCGCATGCCGATTTAAGTGCGGCGCCGCTTGCCGCTTTATGGGGTCGTCTATCCGGCCGTGTGGCTTTCTTATTTTTTAAATGCGAGGGCTCTAGGGCCTCTTCGTCGAATTCAGGCAGTAGCTTTCTTTTCGGATAGCTTTTAGTGCGGCTACCGTCGCCGTATTTATCTGCGGTATTGATTACTTTGCTCCATCTAATCCGAAGTGCATCTTCCGCTGTTTTTAGCTTCCGCTTCTGCTTTTTCAGGCTGCGTGCAGTTGCAACGAGCCTCTCATGGAGATTCTTCTGCTCCATGGGTTTATCCGGCGTGAGGTCGTCCGGAATGTCGTTTTCGTCGGAGGAGGGATGTTCGGTTTCTCTATCCGTGTTGCCCTGTTCGGACGGTTGCTCTAAGGCCTGCTCGTCGTCTACCGGCTCGTCCTGCTCTATGGCTAGGTTTTTATCAAGGCAGGGCTTGGGTCGGCGTTTACACCGACTCTTTGATTGCTTTTCGAGGGGTCGATCTCCCGTTCCATCCCCTTTTTCCTCGTTGTCGCTTCCTTTAGGGGTATCCACCATGTACACATCGTGAGATGAGGTGGCTGTCCAATGCCCTATGGGCGTTGGTTCATCGGTATCTCCTGCATCGTCATCCATGCTGTCGATGTCTCCGGAGTCGAAGTTGAGCACGTCATTTAAATTGTCGACAGTGGCTACCGAGTGGGTGGTGGGTGGGCTTTGAATTTCTTCATCGTCTGTATCCCATCCTCGCTGACCGCAGTTCGGCCAGGGCTCTCCTAATAAAGAGAGAGACTTGAGAGAATTCAGGATATCGCCAAAAGGCGAGTGCTGAAAGATGTCCGCGGCGGTGAACTCCATTATTGGCGCCCAATCGGATTCGATCGGCAGGGGCGCGGGGGGTTCGGAGTCCGGAGAGGAGTCCGGATCCTCGGAGTCGTGAGTCACGCGGAGTGTGGGGCCGGCGTTCGGCTCGATCGCCTTTGAGATCGCAGCCCCCGAGGTGACGTGCAACCGCTCGTCCTCGATTGACACAACTGGCTCCGAATTAAGGGTCAGAGCTGGTGCGTTTGCGGCCTCGGGGATACTGTTTGGTGACAGAGCTAGATCATGCCCCGCGAGACAGTGCGGCGCGCTTGGTTGTGGCTCGAATCCGTCGAAGATCGAATCTCCGCGGATGTCTGCCATGTAATTTAGGCTTCCAAACCTGACTTGATGGCCAGGGGCGTAGCTTTTGATCTGCTCCAGGTGGCCAAGCGAATTGGCCCGCAGTGTGAAGCCGCCGAAGATGAAGATCTGTCCGGGTAGAAAAGTCTCACCCTGGACCGCATCGTTGTTGATGATCAAAGGAGCCATCGGGCCTAAAGGCGGCGACACAGAGGAACTCTCAATGAAAGCACCAATTTCGGTGTCAAAACCGGCGGATCTCAGGTAGGGGGTCCCGAACTGTGCGTCAAGGCTGGATGGTAACAGGAGACAAGGGACACGATGTTTTTACCCAGGTTCGGGCCCTCTCGATGGAGGTAATACCCTACTCCTGCTTGATTAATATTGATGATATGGGTAGTACAAGAGTAGATCTACCACGAGATCAAGGAGGCTAAACCCTAGAAGCTAGCCTATGGTATGATTGTTGTATATGGAGTTGATGTCCTACGGACTACAACCCTCCGGTTTATATAGACACCGGATATGGTTAGGGTTACATAGAGTCGGTTACAATGGTAGGAGATCTTGAATATCCGCATCGCCAAGCTTGCCTTCCACACCAAGGAAAGTCCCATCCGGACACGGGACGAAGTCTTCAATCTTGTATCTTCATAGTCCTGGAGTCCGGCTGAAGGTATAGTCTGGCTACCCGAACACCCCCTAATCCAGGACTCCCTCAAGGAGGTCATTGAGTTTTGTATTGACTTTATTCCTGACCTTAAGCCGATTGGTGTTCCTGAATCGCGGCATAAGGGCAGACTGGATGGAAAAGGCACGCTAGGAGGGGAACAAATAATATGTATGGACGGACATTCTCTCACTGAAGCACACTACACAGTTTTACAGAATTCCGCCTTGGTGGCTCCGTATATGGATGAACACAAGAATTTGCTACGCTCCAAACACCCAGAGCGGTCTGATCACTGGATTACACGTGAACAAACCAGGAGTTTCGCCAGCTGGTTGCAGACACGTACCATGCATGACGCCTCTATTGAAGATGACATGTACTTGCTGTCCCAGTTACCATCTTCGAATATAATGACTTTCAAAGGGTACGAGATAAATGGTAATACATTTTACACAATCGCCCAAGATAAGAAGAGCACCAACCAAAACAGTGGTGTCCGCTTTGATGCAGAAACCAAGACGGGAAAGGAAACATATTATGGTTATATACAGGACATATGGGAACTTGAGTATCGACGTGGTTTGAAGGTCCCTTTGTTTCGGTGCAAATGGGTCAATATGACACGAGGCGGGGTAAAGGAAGACCCGCAGTACGGAATGACAACAGTGGATCTCAACAATCTTGCGTATGCAGACGAACCATTCGTCCTAGCCAATGATGTGGCACAGGTTTTCTATGTGAAGGACATGTCTACCAAGCCGAGAAAAAGAAAAGATAAGGAAGCGAATGCATCGTACGATGAGCCAAAGTGGCACATAGTTCTTTCTGGGAAGAGAAACATCGTGGGAATGGATGACAAGACAGACATGTCAGGAGATTATGAAAAGTTTGATGAAATTGCTCCATTCACAGTGAATATTGACTCGAGCATCCAGTTAAATGATGAAGATTTTCCATGGCTACGACGCAAAGGGACACAGGGACACACGCGAAGAAAAAGTTTCACACCCAAAGATCTGGGATGTGATCGGCTTCACTATCATCACTTTCTTCTGTGTTTCACACCCAGGAGGGAATCTCTGTGATAGTTAGGGTAGCTATTTATGTGTTTTGGCATTTGAAACGCGAAGAAATTTTATGTGCAAGCAAATTCTTTCATGCATTTACTGATTTTTTCAGCTAAATGACCCTGAAATTGAAAAGCATTTCAAATGAACTCAGAAAAGGTTGAAAGTTGGCATGGTATCATAATTTTACCCACATAGCATGTGCAAAAAAGTAGAGAGGGTTACCGCAAAAACTGGATGCACTTCGTGTACAAAATGGACAATCTCTTTCGAAGTATCAGGGTTTCGGACAAAAACTCATCCGTTACAAAGGCATTTCATTTTTTAAATAACCTAAGAATTACCAAATTGAATATAATGATAAAACACACTAATATTAAACATAAGAAAAAAGAATCACTGAAAAATCTATTTTCAAAGTTAAGTTATTCACAAACTAGTGATTCACACAAATTTCAAATAATTCAAAATTTAAACTATTCAAATTTGTAAACTACCGGTACTAACAGAAAGTTTGTAATTTTTTGTACCTAAAGCAAAAATATTCACAAAGAAACTCTAAATACAGCAAAAAACAACTCAAAAATAAATAAAAGAAAAATAAATAAAGCAAAAAAATAAGAAAAAAAAGCCCACCTACTGGGCCACAGCGGCCTGCATACGACTAGAAACCCAAATTCTAGTTGGGCCAGGATGCAGGCCCGCTAGCCCAACAGGGCATCGCAGCAGAGGTAGGCCCAGAAGGCCTACTTAAGAGAGGAGCTCGAGACAACAGTGACGGCGGGGCTTATAAGTAGGTGCGAGTGCCCCTCGGCTAGCGAGGTGGGACTAAACTTCTGCGCCCCTCGCCTGGCAGCACACACCCTTTAGTACCGGGTCGTGGCTCCAACCGGTTCTAAAGGGGGGGCCTTTAGTACCGGTTGGTGCCATGACCCGGTACTAAAGGGGGTGCGGTTCCCGCCGCTTCGCCTGGCCAAAACAGACCTTTAGTACCGGTTGGTGGCTCCAACCGGTACTAAAGGTGGGTTCTATATAAGAAAACACTTCAAAAAATTTGTCAGTTTCTCATCTCTCCCTTTGCTTCTTTCTCCTCTGCCCCGTTGCCGCCGCCCCACGTCACCGCCCCCGTCGCCGTCCGTCGCCGTCCCCGTCGCCGTCCGTCGCCGTCGCCGTCCCCGTCCCCGTCCCCGTCGCCGCGCCGCGCCCCGTCCCGTCCTTCCGTCGTCCCCGCCCGGCCCGTCCCCGTCCCCGTCGTCGCCGCCCCGTCCCCGTCGCCATCTCCGTCTCCGTCCCCGTCCCCGTCGCCGCCCCCCGTCGTCGCGCCTCGCCGGTGAGCTCCTGCCTCGGCCGCCAACCACACACACACACACACATTGTTATAGAATTGTTAGCAATCTTTCTGTTTTTTAGTTATAGAATTATTAGAAATGTTAGTTTTAGTTATAGAAATGTTAGTTATATAGAAATGTTAGTAATATAGAAATATTAGAAATGTTAGTTATATAGAAATGTTAGTTATATTAGAAATGTTAGTTATATAGAAATGTTAGTTAGTTATAGAAATATTAGAAATGTTAGTTTTAGTTATAGAAATATTATAAATGTTAGTTTTAGTTATAAAATTTAGAATTTGCATATACGAAATCACAATCCATCATTTAAAAAATGTTGCTTTACTTTTGCGGCATATAGTATTTGTTGTCGACGATGCCCGGCCCGCATCCTCGCCGTCGACCCGTTCGCGACGACGTCCTGCTTCAGAGGACCCATGTCCGGGACTGGGCTCCGCCGGGCTGGCACTGGGAGGTGCTACCTTCAGGGGCGCGACGCTTGGTGAGGAACCCGGCCCCGGTCCCGTCTTCGACCCTCATCTCCTTTGGTGGCGTTCGCATGGGCCACTTTCGGTGCGGAGGGAGCCGGCCCCGCTGGAGGTGGTACATCGCCGTGTCAGGGAGGAGGACGAGCACGTCCATCGCTACATGGCTGCTATGGACGTCAGGTTCTCCAATACCTGGCAGGTTCTTTGGGGAGATCACCCGAGCTATGATCCAGTAATGGTTCCTTCACTTTGGTTGTCCACCGCCTAGATTACTCTATAGTATTCGATCTTTATTAGCTAGCTAGCTAGTGATGTATTCAATATATAATATTCAAGATGACTTATTCGAGATTATATATATTATTCGAGACGATGTATTCGAGATTATGTCTATTATTCAAGACGACGTATTCGAGATTATATTCGATGATGCTTATTATGTACTATGATTGATTCAGTTTTTCCTCATTAATTGATTGCATCCATGCATTGTAATTTGAATATATTTCTTTTGGATTAGTTAAACAAAACCTATGGCAGACAATACCGGCAGAGAGGGAGAAGAGGCCCTGTTCAATATCAGACGCAATCCTCGCGAGCCAGATGATGATCAGAAAAGAAGATTATGACGGCTCCGAATATCTAAACAACACCGGGGAGGGTGATATGATATTCGATCGCGATGACCAAATTGATGAAGTCATGAACTATGAACATGACGAAGAAAATGTTGATCTTGAAACAACAAAGACCGGCGAGGTATATATATTTATATAAGCAGGCATCTGGTGATCATCACATGTTTTACATGACTTGAAGATATATTAACGAATCGATCTTTCTTCTTTCAGCCATCCGGATCGAGCAAATCTTTAGGCAACAGGAAACGAGGCCCGAACAAAAAGTTGAAGGAGGGCATAAAGTACAATATCGAGGCCATCAAACCTAATGGTGAACTATTAGCGCCTAAGAAGATTGCGGACAAGTTCATTCGTCAGCGCGGAGTTCTTGTGAAGGACCAACTCCCGATCTCCCTTCAAGAAGGGAGAGAGCCAGCAAAGCCACGTCCAGGAGTTACTTTTGTCAACGATAGACAAAAACTTCTACTTTGGGAAACGCTCATGGAACATTTCACCCTACCAGATCATTTCACAGATGCAGATGTGGAGAGAGTCAAGGACGCTGCTCCTAGGAAGATGGCGGTTGCATTCAAAAACCACAAGAACCGTGAATGGGCCAAGTACGTCAAGGGAGGAAGGAAGACTCCAGTATTCGAGGGAACACTGGAGAAGCAAAGTGCTCATTGGGACGATTTCGTGAAATTCAAGGATTCAGAATTATCTAAGGAATGGTCGAGAATAAATAAGGCCAATGCCGCAAAATAGGATAAGTTCCATAAGCTGGGGCCAGGTGGCTATGCGGTGGGAATGCCTAAGTGGGATAAGTCTGAGAAAGAGATGGAGGATGCAGGTGTCACTCCAGAAACATTGAGCTGGCCCCCCAGGTGCAGGACTTGGTTCTATGCGCATGGGGGGGAGTTGGACCCAAAGACATGCAAAGTTTCGAAGAAGGCATGTCTGGACGGAGCCGAAGATAAGATACTTGTTGCAATAGAAGAGGCTCGATCGGGGGTGTTCCAGCCCAACAGAGAGAACGACGAGCTTACGCGTGCCCTGGGAAATCCTGAACACCCGGGAAGAACACGAGGCATGGGCACTATTCCGTGGTATGAGGGGTTTTCGGACTGGAACGCCGACTACAGAACCCGTGCGAGAAAGAAGATTGCGGAGGAGAAGAAGAGGAAGATGGAGGAGGAGCAGAGGAAGCTAGACTATGAACGCCTTCAAATTCCAGCGGCAGTAGGAGCAGATCGACTCACTTAGCCAGCAAAGGGGGTCTCAGCAGCTGCAGCAGCTAGCGGATGATCCAGCATTGGATAGCACCGTCCCATCCATGCCAAGAAGCAGCGTGGGTTCCGCCCCGGGCAACGCATTGCTGGATAGCTACCCAGTGGATGACATCATGGAGAACACTAACTGCGAGCTACACTTCAAAATGAAGAACATATCCATGAAGGTGGCGGATGCCCTTGCTTTTACAAATCCCCCCGAGGCAACCTTCCATTGCAACCCGATTCCAGCGGTCTATGCTCGTGTCTTGGTTGATGAGGTGGTGGACCAATATTCGGGGCTAGAGCTTGACATTCCTGGAGGTGACGATGAGCACACACTGGGAGAGGCCAACCATCGTATCATCCTATGGAGAAAGGATTGCATCATATTTCGAAGGCCACCAACACCGCGTCACCCGACTCCTCGTCGAAGTCCGCCACCGAGTCAGCAGACTCCCGCTCCTCCAAGTCCACCAACGCGTCAGGTCACTCCTCCTCCAAGTCCGGCACAGCTTCAGGCCACTCCTCATCCTCCAAGTCCGGCAAAGCATCAGGCCACTCCTCCTCCAAGTCTGGCACAGCTTCAGGCCACTCCTCCTCCAAGTCCGGCACAGCTTCAGGCCACTCCTCCTCCTCCAACTCAGCCACGTCAGCTGTCTTCGCCGCCTCAGCAATCATGGAAGAGAGCCGCCTCAGCTATGGTGCATAGCGGTACAAGTCGAGGTAGTACTGGAGGTACAGGCGGAGGCAAGCGATTTCAATATGGTCCAAGCCTCGCGCCTCTTCCGTAGAGGCCTTACGACAAGTCCAAGGAGGAAAATGTAGCCATATCGAAGGCCGAGGTGGAAGCCCATTTTGCACCGAAACCGCCACCGCCGCCAAGGGAGAAAGTGCCTGAGGAAAAGATTGACCACTTCATTCGTATGGCTAGAGCACCAGCTCCCAAGCCTGTTGACACAGACTATGAGCGCCACATCAAGAAGTTAAATCGAGCACGTCTACAGAAAGAGGCGAGCTCGAGCTCGAGCAAATTAGCTGGCAAAAGGAGCGGTAAAACCGTTCCCCAGCTGGGAGAACAGGCGGCGCAATCAATCCCCCCGCTTGTTGTGCCAACAACACATGAGAGTAGGCACGCCCAATATTATTGTGGGCAAACCATTAACGTTCCCGGGCTGGGCGATGTGGTAATAACTGAGGAGCATATTGAGCAGGCTGAAACGCTCATGATCACTGTTGGACAACTCCTCGATATCGAGCCCATGTCTCCGACTAGAGAGGAGGAAATAAAATGGAAATATGTCCGGGGCCAACCTTTGGTCGAGCCAGACGAGGTCAAGAAGCTCCCAACGAGAATGTATGAATTGCATCAATGGTACATGGACATTACCAAGATTTCCAATCAAGAGTCTCTCATGGTGAATGTCAAGAAGGATCATTACTACCATGAGAAAGCCGTGACCGTTGAGTATTCAGAACTATTTCAGCTATACAATCAAGACGCACTCGACAAATCTATCGTCAGTTGCTATTGTCTGTAAGTGATTTCTTTCTGTAATTTAAGTCTCAAGCTAGCTGTAGTGATCATTTTGATCAATCATTACCTGTAATTATCCTCACTATATTCTTTTCTGTGGTATTATGCAGGATGAAGATTTATGAAATGAAAAAAGGTGGACGCTATGGCATTGAGTTCGTTGACCCAAATACCATTAATGAATACACATGGAAATTAGATCCATATTACGAAAAAAGTGTAGAGGAAAGCATGCTAGAGTTCTTCAAGCGCCTCAAATACAATGAAGATATACTACTTCCTTACAACTTCGAGTGAGTCACACTGTCTTGTACTACAAATTCTGTTTTTGCCTACTAGCTAGCTACATGTTTTTGCTTACATATGCCCGCTTAATTAAGACATGCAAACGTGTGTGCATGCAGATTTCACTGGATCTTGTTAATCATTAAAGTTGATGAAGGAACAGTTGAAGTACTAGACTCACTACTTAAGAAAGCAAGTGACTACACCATCGTGAAGGGGATAGTCAACAGGTAATTTCAATCATTATTAACTCTATCTCGGCCTATTTAATTGGTTCGTCATTTCCTGATAACAACTATTTAATAACCCATTTATTCATTTTCTTTGTCGGCGGGCAGGGCTTGGGCAAAGTTCATCAGGGCCACTCCAGGCCCATGGAAACGAAATCTGAAATGGTATCGATCCCAGGTAAGTAATTAAGTAGTACTAGCTAGCTGCCATCTCTTTAATTATCATGCTTGATTAATTATTATCTGATCAAATTCCATTCTCGTAAAGGCCCTGAAGCAGGTGTCGGGGAATAATCTGTGTGCATACTACGTTTGCGAGAACATTCGCATGATGGCGTCCGAAAGGAGCAGATCTCAAAGCCAGGAGTGGGTACGTTTGTCAGAACACTATTCACAATTTTTACACCATTATCGATATCTAGTCACACAACTAATACACATGCATATTGATCTCCTTCTTAACAGTTCAAAGAGGTGCGGGAGAAACTCCTAACAGAGGACCGCATAGAAGCAATTCAAGAGGAAATAGCGGGATTTTTGCTCGACCAGGTCATAGATCCCAAAGGAGAATACTATTACCCGCTACCGCCCCCATGAACCACTTCCAATTGTCATCGTGCTCCGAAGGCACCAATTAGGCTAATGCCACTGGCTCCGAAGGCACCAATTAGGAGAAATTGTAGATAGCTAGCTAATTGTATGTGTGAATTAATTAATGGTTGTTGTGAGACATTCGATGATATATATATATATATATATATATATATTATGATCGGTTCCACTAGAAATTCTATTTATATATATGCATAACGTGTGCAATATGTAGTATCGTGAAATACCAGCAAACGAAAAAGAATTAAATGGAAAACACAAAATTAAATGAAAAAGAAATCATAAACCCAACCCCCCCCCAACCTTTTAATACCGGTTGGTGCCACCACCGGTACTAAAGGGCTCCCTGCCCCCGAAGCTGGCTCGTGCCACGTGGTTGCCCTTAGCACCGGTTCATGCTGAACCGGTACTAAAGGGGGGCCTTTAGTGCCTACAATTTAGTGCCGGTTACCGAACCGGCACCAAAGGGCCTTACGAACCGATGCTATTGCCCGGTTCTACACTAGTGATTGAAGGCCACCTCCGTATGCCTAGCAGACACATGTTGCATAACGCGATGGCCATAGGCCCCATTGAATGTTTTGGTCAACAAGACCTTATGCAAAAAATCCCAGCTAACAGAGTCATAAGCTTTTTCGGATCAGGGCTTTTGTCTTCATCACCCTGAGGTCATGCATGATTTTAGGAAGGCTAAGAATCACATCTAAGATAAATCTATTCTTCACAAAAGCAGGATTGCGATGGACTGAGAACTTTATGCGCTATCGGAGAAAGGATAAAAGCAAATCCTTTGGCCAGAAAATTGGCTAAATTATTAATGAGGGAAATCAAACGAAATTGTGTAATGGAACCATCCCCTTTCACTTTGGGAATAAGGGAGAGAATAGCATAATTAAGCCGAGATAAATCCACTATCCCCAAACAGAAGCCTTGTATGATCGCGCAAACCAGCTTCCTCAAAACAGGCCAAAACATCTTAAAGAAGGAACTAGAAAACCCACCTAGGTCGGGAGCAGAGTTAGGATTAGATGAGGAAACCACTGCATCAATTTCCCCAGTAGACAAGGGAATAGATAGGTAGGCATTATCAGCACCAGAAACTTGCGCGGGGCCCTCCCAAAGTTTGTTAGAAATAGAGAAGCTAGAAGGAGGCCTAGCAGATAATAGGAAATGAAAGAAATCATGAAGGTGTTACAAAATCGTAGCCGGCTCCGACACCCTCGTGCCCTCCACACGGAGGTTCTCAATAACACACTGTCTCCTCCTCCCATTTGCAATAGCAAAGAAAGAAGATGTGAGAGAGTCTCCTTTCAAAGTCCAGTTAATACTTCCCCTTCGATGCCAATAAAATTCCACCTGTTGATGCAACTGCATCAGGAGGGCCCCCAACTCATAACGTGACTGTCACCCTGCCTGTGAAAGTCTAAACCGACCTGCCTCCGAGTCCAAAGCCTGAATTTTGCCCTGCAATTCATCCTTTTGCTTCCGCGCCTCCGCCGCCAAATTCCAGCCCCAACCTTTAAGGATTTTTCTCAACTAGTAAGAAAAGAAGTGCCAGTCATCAATGGGTCCAAATGATCGGGGAACCGAGGCGAGGAGGTTAGAAATCTTATCAGAAAGCATGACCGAAACCCATCTACCAATAGCCAGGAAGCAACAAATTGAAACCTCTTGGCAACAGAAGTGGACGCAATCCCAACATCGAGAAAAAGAGGAGAATGATTCGGTCCTATATGGGGTTGGGCAACCAGAAAAGCACGGGGAAAGGACGAATCTCATGATACATTAACAAACACACGATCTAGGACAGAACAAACAGGATTGGTCTGATGGTGGGACCAAGTTAAACGGGCCCATACTCTTGGTAATTCACGCAAGGCACACTCAGAAATGAAGTCATTGAATGAGTCAGCTAGAGGCTAGGAGAAAATGTCATTATTCTTATCAGAGGGAGAATGAAGTAAGTTGAAATCACCACCGATAAGCAGCGGGAGAGTGTAAGAATCAATCTTATCTGAAATCTCATCAAGGAAAAGGGCTGAGAGGGAGTGATCAGCAGGGCCATAAACCACCAAAACTTCCCAAAGCAAGTCCAATTGTTTGTGCAGTACCACCATACTAGCCCCAAAAAATACCATGGTCAAAATCCACAAAGTCGAAAACATAAAGCTTAGCCCCGATGAGAATACCAGCAAAATGTCCTGACACGGTAAGCATCACCAAGCAAAGCGATCAGACCCAGCGATCGCAGATAGTTCATTATTAGATAAAGAAGCTGTGAAAGTCTCAATCAGACCAACTAGATCAACATTGCCATTTAACACAATCCCTAATTTGGTCCCGATGCCCCCTAGTGTCAAAACCTCTTATGTTCCAGAAAAGAGCTTTCATTTATAAGATAAGTTCTTGATACGAGGACTCAACTTGCATGGATCCGCACAGGATTTAGCGCTCTTGGATGCACTCTGTTTCAACAACACAGATGTAGGTTGGCCACCACCAACCTCCACATCCCTAGCCTTGTCATTATCGATAGCACCCCTACCTTAGCCCCCTTGGCTTTGGCAGTAACCGCGCATTCCTTGGCTTTAGCAATGGTAGCCTGGGCCACCTCATTGGCACGAATAACAGTAAGGAGGTAAGTAGGAGAACCAACATTCTAATAAAAAAATAATCCCTGAATCAGACAAAACGTTGACTAAATGGCTATCAGGCAAAGAGGGAAGAACAAAAAGAACCGGAGAAGAGACAGCAGGGGTACCTGAGGGAATGGCGTCCTTGGCCGCTGCACAGCGAGCAGCCTTCTCAGCCATGGGCACCCCATCATCCTTGGTGCATCGGCTCTTGCGAGCCGTGGAAATAGGAGAACGAACAGGGACGGAGCGAGTGGACAGGGCGTGGCAGCCCCAATTGAGGCACCAATTGCCGCACTGCCGAGGTCCGCGTCCAGCCACCTGCACAACCCAGCCATTGAATGCTTGGATCCCAAGGACGCTCGGCTCTTAGCCGAAAACTTTTTGGCAGTCGATTTATTCTTGGCAACTGGACCCGATACCTCCGGATCCAGTGGCTGAGGAACATCCACAATCCCAAACAATGATGGAGAGGCAGGACAAGTAGGCACATTGGAACACACAACCAAAAAGGGGTGTCCTGACCGGCAGTAGTAGACCCCACCTATGACTCAGGAACGACTTTAGAGCCTGAAACATCAGCAGCCATAGGCGCATCACCAGCTTTGGAATCATCCTTCACAACAAAACCACCAGATGGAGCACTAGACTTGAATAGACCATGGACTTCAGAGCCTAGCCCCTCCCACTCCGAGTGAAATATATTGCCCGCCTCTCTCCGCCAATTTGGACTTTGGATAGATTTGCTCCAACATGAATGCAATAGCAGAACCAGATTGATTTCTTGGTGCTACCTTTGAGGTCCTTTGTGCAAAAAGTAAGGACATGTTTGCGACATTTTTTTTCTTTTAGGGTCCTTTATGTAGTGTTACAATCTTGCTATAAATGCACCCGTGATTTTATTTTATTTTTTTGCTATAAATGCGAGCTTTCGGACCTTCATGTCCCTGCCCGTTGCACAAAGAAAAAGAAGGCACGGATGAAGAATTTTGCTCCAAGAGAATGTTCTCTTCTAAACAAAACCGACTCTTTCTAGCACATGCGCAGACACGAACTACAAAATGTGTTGATACAGATATGTGTTTGCAGCTTAAAATGCCGGCCTATGCAGCCATGCAATCTATCCATCGTGTTTGCAAACCACATGCACCACTACTCTGCATTCTCTACCTCTCTACCAATAGGAACACTACAACAGTCACCCCGCAAAAAAAAAGGAACACTACAACAGTTAACCTAGATCAGTTCAGTGAAACTGCACACTAATCTTAGAACTTTTCCAGTTCAACTTTTCTCCGTGATGGCTGTTTCACCGTGCAAGTGTGCGAAGATGCCAACCATGGGCGCGGTGTTGTACGTGCACGCCTCCGTTTGCATGTAGTTGTCGCGCCTGTCCCTGAACCGGTCGAGGTGGTCCGGCCCGCCGACGATGGCGCCGATGACCACGTTTGGGTTCGCCCCCCTCCGGAGGAACCAGTTGTCGTACCCCTGCATGCACCCGATGAACCTGCCGTCGCCGCGGTGGGACACGATGGACGCGCCACGGTGGTGCATCCGCCGCGGGAACCGCTGGCCGTACCCGACCAAGTAGCTCACGCCGGCAGGGTTCGCGCCGAGGACGTAGTCGGTCTGCTCCCGTGCCAGGGCCCGCAGCTCATCGGCGTGCGCCGGCCCGTCGGGGCACTGCAGCACCGGCAGCTCGTGGCCGGCGAAAGTGAGGTAGCGGGAGTAGACGGTGAGGAGGAATGCGGCGTTGGTGACGTACTGCATGTTGTTCCACTGCCGGACGAAGAGCATGCCGCCGGCCGTGCGGTTGACGTTGCCGGCGTCGCCGTTCTTGTTGAGGCAGGCGCAGAGGTAGTGCTCCGCCTTGGCCTTGTACTTCTCCAGCGTCGCCTTGTGCTCCGGGTGCTTCCCTTCCAGCAGCACCTAAAATGACACGACACGTTAGAAAACACATTTTATCCTGAGTGATATTCGATGTAAATCTATGCAGTTTAATTTTCTGAAGAAATATATGTGAGGAAAACATTTTCGATCGTGCATGCCATACCACCCCAAGAAACAATCGTGCAATATAAAAATTAATTAGAGAATAACTAGTTAATTTGTTGAGCAGTCATGTACAGCTGATGCTCACCTTGGTGGCGAGGATCTGGAGGCCGGCATACTTGACGTCCCAGCTGAACTCCGTGATAGCCCAGGTGGTGCCGCCGAACTCGTCGGCCATGTCCACGGCGTAGTCCAGGTAGCTCGCCTTCCCCGTCGCCCGGTGCAGCCACAGCGCCGCCCAAAGCATCTCGTCGCCGTACCCGCTCACCGACGCGTAGTAGCTATACGCCTCGCCGATGCTACTGTCGTACTTTCCCCTGTACTTGTCCCCGAACTCGAACAACTGCCATATGCACGTAACATCACACGTTAGTAAACAAAGTTGATGTTTCATCTATTATGAGCGACAACAATGGCGTTTGATATGCCTACGCACCTGCTCGGCGTGGTGGAGGAGAACTTGTGCGTAGTGGGGGTTGGAGCGGCGGAACACCATGGAGGCAGCGGCCAGCGCGGCGGCGGTCTCCCCGACGAGGTCGGATCCGGGGTTGTCGCTGTCGACCTTGTAGGCCTGCCGCGACGTGGTCATGTCCTCGGGCCGCTGCCAGCAGTAGTGGTCGGTGTCGCCGTCACCGACCTCCGCCCAGAGCACGTACGGCTCGGTGTGCGCCTTGACGAAGTAGTCGGTGCCCCACTTGATGGCCTCCAGCACGTGCCGCCACTCGCCGGCGGCCGCGATGTCGTCCGCGAACTCCATGGCGCTCCACGACAGCATGGTGACCGTGAACGCCATCGGCAGGCCGAACTTGACGTTGTCGCCGGCGTCGTAGTACCCGCCCACGAGGTCTACGCCCTGCTGCAGGCCGTCGGCGAGGCCCGAGTGGCCGCGCCACTTGACGCGCTGGTTGTGCGGCAGGTGGCCCGATCGCTGCGCCTCGAAGTAGAGGAGGCTGCTGTGGAGCGCCTTCTTGTAGTCGAATGGCGCCGCGCCCTTGGCGCCACCGCCGCCATCGGCCGCCGTGAACGGAAGGAGCACGAGCACAAGCGCGGCACAGATGGCGAGAGACGTGAGCATCTTGATTCTTGTCGCCATGTGTGCTCTTCTGCTTTCTCTCTGGGTGCAGCTCTGTTTGTGCTTCTCCTGCTCCTTTCGTCCTCGTTATATAAGACCTGATCAGCATGTGTTGTCTCCCCCGTTGAGCATCCTTGCTCAAACCCCACATCTTAATACCAGGCGGTTTGGCTCTTGATACCAGGCGTTAAGCTTGTCTGACTCTTAATACCAGGTGGTAATCAATGATTACCGGATCTAGTGCAAAAGAATGTACCTGGGTGGTGTCATTGCGTCAGTGGTCGATGAAGAGGTGGTAACATGTACACCTGGTTGGAGGTTGGTGATGGTTATTCTCGCTGTCGGTAGTGGGAGGTGGAGAGTTATTGGTTTAATGAAGATATATGGAGGTAGGCTAATTAGAAGACTCAGGATGATATAACAATGCTAGCTAGGCAGGGTTGACTTGCGTCGTGCATTAACAACCATGTGGCATGAGGTTGCATATGGGTTGCACGTTCTAAGTTCAGATGTAGAGTATGTTTTGGTCAACATAAAGGCAAGTCTAGGTGGACGGTACTTGTTCATATTGCTCCAATTCGAGAACCACAGAATTGTAAGGCAAAAGAGACGCATGATTTTATTTTTGAGTCAATTACACTACTCGTGCCTGAACTTGGCGAGAAAATTCCGTTTGGTGCTAAAACTTGTGGTATACATTGAACCAGTGACAAAACTTGGCTTAGGAGTGTATCTACGATGCTAATCATGTTTGTATACGCATAGGGTGCTGACGAGGCACGCCAGCATGGCGCCGGACCCGGTGTTAGTGCAACCTATACATATCCAATGCTACTGGGAATGTATCCGATGCACCCATACTTGCGATGCTACTGGTGCACCGGATGCCATAGAACATTTTGAAAAATCTGAAGAAAACAAATAGAACATTGACACAACATCACTGTGTTTTCATAAAACTTCGTATGAAAATTTGAAACATTTCTTGACATACAAAAATGAAATTTTTGACATCAATTTGGTAACGGGCCAAATGTAAAGCCCAACTTATGTTATGTACTATTTAGTGTTGAATTTTTTATTTTTGTTTTCCCTGCTATGTTTTGAATTTTGACTTGAAATTTTGTAACAACCTACATTGATGTTCTGTGAATGTGCTATTTTTTATACTTTTTATAACATTTAAAATGTCAACGCCGGTTCAGTGCACCGATAGCACCATAAGCACCCGTGCACCAGATATTCTCCCCTACGACACCACCCTTTAGCTGATATCGTGATACCATTGTACAATGGCAAATAATAGTGCCGAAGATTTGTTCCTACAATCTCAAAAATTCAAACCAAAATCTAATCCTCAAATAGTTAAAAAAAAATAGCCGTAAATGTGTCTTGTGTTTTTGTTTGACACTATTAATTTTACATTTTTTTTCTTTCTCATGAAGAGGTAACACTGTACCTGGCTAGCGATGGTAATTATACGTGTCGGTACTGAGTTGAACATGGAGTATTAATGGTTTAATTAAGATATAGGAGTACTATATGAAGGTATACTAATTAGAAAACTAGTGATAAAATAAACGAGCTACCCAGGTTTGACTTGCATCTTGCATCAACAACCGTGTGGGTGCATATGCACTGCACATTCTAAGTTCAGATGTTAAGTACTCCCTCTATAAACTAATAGAGTATAAGTTTTCTTAGATCACTGACGTTGGATGCAAGTCTAACGTGACTGCTGGTTTTTCTTGTCGCGCCAACGAGAACAACATACTTGTAAGTCAAAGGAAAAGTGTGATGCTGCACGATTCCCTAGTGGGGAATGGATCTAGTGATACAACCCTTTACGTGATACCGTGGTACCATCACGGTGGCCCATATAATTAATATTCAAATTGAGTTAGTATCTAAGATGTGTTCTCACAATGGTGCAAAATTTAGACCCAAATTTGATCTATATAGAGAGGTAAAAAGGCAGCCGTGAATTTTGTGATGCTATTCATTTCGGACTTTCATTTTCCCGTGAAGAGGTAACACTGTACCTGGGTGGCGATGGTAAGTCTTCCTGTAGTCAACTGGACATGATAATTAATGGTTTATTTATGACATACATCCTCCATCTCAAATTAGTTGACTTAGATTTGTTTAGATACGGATGTATCTAACAGAACGTGTGTAAATACATCAACTAATTCGGATGGAGGGAGTACTATATATCAAGGTACACTAATAAAAAAACTGAGGATAAAAAAGCAAGGCTAGACAAGTTGACTTGCATCTTGCGTCAACAAAATGTGCGTGCGTGTGCATTGCACATTATAAGTTCAAATGTTAAGTATGTTTTGATCAAGCATATAGACAAGTCTAAGCTTTGTTCGGAAAAAGGAGGAACCTCCAGCGTTGCATGGATTGATGCATCGTAGCCTTTGGTAAGTCTAAGCTCGCACTAACTTATTGCCGTTGCTCTAATGGTGATATTTTTTGTTGGCAATTTTGCCACCAATTTAGTGACCTTTCAGGTTTTCCTCGCGTGTCAATTTTGTCTAATATGGCTAGTGTCTTCTCTAGCAATGGCCCAGCTTAGATACATGACAGCTAGAGGCAACAGCCAATGCGAATGTGTCAATGTAGTGGTTTATGATAGGAAAGGTGGTGACGTGACCACATGTGATATAGGATAGGCGATGGAGAATAATACTCCTACAATGAAAATTCTTGGTGGCAGATCCAATGACGGTGTCATGAGAAAAGGGGAAGAAAGATGGGGTAGCACGCTCGGACTAGAAGAGAGGCAACAACACAAGGAGATGGATGTAAGGTAAAAGAGACATGCAACGTGGTCCGATAGCAGCGCTCCCGCTGCCTTGACCCATATGAGCGCAATAAAAATCTGCAAACTCCCATGTGTAACAATTTTCCATCATAAAATGTTGGGCAAAATCCAGAAGCTATTGAGCATAAGTACTTAGATATGGAAAACACCAGACAGAAATGGGCGTTTTCTCATTTTCTGGCTAGTATTGAACCCAGAAAGACGGATGCATTTATTGTACCTAATATCGTTCGGAAAGGTTGGAGATACTTGGTATTCCATGCATGTGTAATTTTGGACAAGTCCACATCAGATTTCACTACGCCATCATCACTTTTTAGTGATGAACAAAGAGAAAAGTATACTTTTCATCCCTTAATTCTTGGCGAAGTCTAGATTTGGTCCCTCAACTTCAAAACCGGACAACTTGCGCCCTTAACTACTGAAACCGGCCAAGATTCATCCCTGGTCACAGTTTTGACCGGTTTTGGTGTGTCCCAACCCAGTTTTGACCGTGCCGACTCAAATTCGCATACCTTTTCCAAGTCCGTTTAATGTTTTCAAATTCGGGTATTTTTTTCAAATACGTGAACTTTTTAAAAATTTGTGTACTTTTCCAAATTTGCGTACTTTTTCCATTCACGTACTTTTATTTAAATCCACGTACTTCTTTAAAGTTCCTGTGGTTTTTTTAAATTCATGTAATTTTTAAAAATTGACATACTTATTCCTATTCATGTATATTTTTTTGGGTTTGAAAATTTTATGTGAAATTGAAAACGTATGCAGATTTGAATATCTTTTATGCGAATTAGAAAAAAATGTGTGGATTTGAAAATTTATATCAACTTGAAACAAGTATGTGAATTTCAAACAAAGTTCATGGATTGGGAAGGAACGCGAACTTTAAAAAGTATGCGGATTTGAAACAAGTACGCGAATTTAAAAAACAGATGGATTTGAAAAAAAATACTTGGATTTGATAAAATTACACGAAGTTGAAAAAATACACTGATTTGAGAAAATTACGCAAATTAAAAAAATCATGGATTTGAAAAAGTACACAAATTTCAAAATAGTTCACAGATTTGAAAAAGGTATGTTTATTTTTGAAAAAATTGCATGACCTTGAAAAACTATGTGGATTTGAAAAGAGTATGTGAATTTTAAAAAGTTCACGGATATGAAAAAATTACGCGAATTTTAGTCGGCACCGGTCAAAACCGGGGTCAGTCAGCACCAAAACCGGTCAAAATCGAGACCAGGGACAAACCTTGTCCGGTTTCGTTAGTTGGGGGTGCAAGTTGTCCGGTTTCGGAGTTGAGGGACCAAATTTAGACTTCACCGAGAGTTGAGAGACGAAAAGTATACTTTTTTCATGAACAAATAATACAGTCGCCGATAGGTTTTACGGCCGTCACTGGCTAGTAATTCATGACAGGCGCACCATTTTACATGCTTTGGGTTTTAACAACTCCTAACATGATTTCAGTGCTACATGAATAATTTCTCAGTAAGAACTTCAAAGGAAAACACCAGAATGGATCACTGTCAAATACAATCTGTTCGATTGTGCAAGACCGTTACTTTTGCACTTGAGTGAAAAATGAGCTAGTAACTTAGGAAGGTGTACAAATCATGTATTATATTCAATTATGCGAAGAGAATCAAGTTTTAATTATTATCGTTCCCAGTTTACATAACTTTTTTTTACCTGCATAATCGTATAAACTAACATTACGGTCACAAAAGATATCCATTTTAGATATACCATGAAAAGTTATGTACCTATTATTAGTTAATTATCCCATAAGTTTCTATTCAGAAGTCTGGTACAAATCTGCGAAACAAAATAATTAATTCATCATGCATTGATCTATATTTGGTTTACTTGAAACTTCTACAAGATATGCAGTTTACTATCGGAAATTGGCAATGGCTCCTAGGTGCATATGCACCCATTATCCAAATACACATTTTGAAAAATTGAAAAATTCCGAACAAAAATCCCGCGTGTATATTCGGACATTCTATGTGCGTGCACAAAGTTTTCGGTGGAAAACGAGGCAAATTATGGAATAGGGGCAACATCCTCCTCGTCTTTGATACACGTGTGGTTGCAACAGATGAGGTGTCAGTTTTTGAAATTTCCTAATATGGCTGTCTGAGCCAGCATGGCGCCTGCCATCACAATACATTTTTTTCTAACAGAACATTATGAGCGAAATAACTGTCTTATTTTCACTTCATTGCTCTGGATTGTTAGGCTTGTTAGATATCTGGGCTAGCTAGTTTCCAAGGAGTTAACCAAGATTAAATTTGTAAAGTGGAAGAACAACTTTTATGGGAAAAAAATTAGGTTGGCATGTCAGTTCTGTTTCAAGCAAATTCTTTGGTGAAGATATGTTTGGTTACTGGTAGATTATGCCACTAGGATCTTGTATCCTCAACAAAGTGTTGTCACAAAATTAAGACCAGTGAGACCAGCATTACGCTTGCAAAATTAATGACTAGGTGATAAAAAATATGAGAATCGCCAACTAGTTGGTTGTTGCATCTCTGTCGTGTGCAGCCAGTCCGCGGATGTCGGATCCTAGCGCAACATTGAGGGCTAGGTAAGTGGAATCCCACTCTGTTATTAGCCCCCCATAGACTTCAGTCTAAACAAAAATATGCAGGCAATGACAGCCAAATAGTATGTAATGGTTAGTGCAACAGGAAAAGGCCTTGTTCACTGTACGTAAGCATCATGGTGCCAGCCTAATCATGCCATTAGGTATGCAGATCAGCTGGCTAAGCCGTTGGCACTTCAGAGTTGGCGATCCGACGATCCCTCAAATGTTGATCAAACTTGTGACACAGAATGTAGACATGCACGTTGCTTCTGAAATTGATAAACAGAAGGCTTTTGCGGAATAGTTGATTCGTGCAAGTTCGTTTATATTATTCTCATACAATATTCAGAGTCAAATGGCATGCCAACCGCTGGTCTGTTACCTACTCTATACTTTTGTGGGGCTTGTTCATTGACTACTTAAGCTTGTTCATAGGTCGAAGTACTTGACTTTCGTGCTTAAAAGAGCACTAACAAATTAATAGTGCGGTGCAGAGTTCATTTATGTCAACTTCCCTCATACCGTGTCTTTTTTTCGATAAAGGGTGGACTTTATTAACTCAAAATGAAGCATCAAGAGAATACAAACACAATGAACACACATCCGGTCTCTGCATAGGTAGGATGCACACAGCCAACACCAACACACGCACACAAAAACACGCCGGTAAATAGCTAAGTCATATAAGACCAAAGCTATACGTAGGCGAGAAAAAATATATAAAAAAAGCCCCAAAGCGATCAGATCAACGATCAGCAAACTATAACAATGACCATATATATCTGCACCGACCATCTCTTGACACCACGCGGACGACGAGATTCTTCAACAGCAACGCCTTCGAGAAGGGAGCGACACTCAAATGTCACCGTCACCGGATCCAGCCACCCAAAGCTAGAATCTAGGCTTTCACCCTGAAGAATCAGTCCGAGCATTCCGAATAATGCCTTCAACAAGGTAACGATGTAAAAAATCGCCATTGCTAGGTATACCAAAATTGGGTCAGACCTAGGCTTTCACCCCGGAGTTCGAGACCGGGTGCTCAAGTAGCACCGCCATCGAAGTCATTCAGGTGTTGTCGCCACCACCTTTTCACAATCCCAGCAGCTATCATCGCTGCACAACCACCCCTCTGCATCAAGACTCCATCCATAGTTTGCATCTCGCCACCGAAGTCAACCACCTGATCTGCAGAGATGAAACTCACACAAAGATATTTCAATGGCGACCGCAATCAGCGAGGCAAGTAGCCAGGACCATGGGCTGCAACTAGTCGTTGGCCGTCATCTACACGCACGTGCACCTCAAGCGGCCGTCTGTGTGCGTAAGCATCCATGGACAATCCCCGCATGCTTGTCTTGATCGTATTCCAAGCCATGGAGACGAACCAGAACGGAAGACCGGAATCACCGGCTAGCAACCAGATAGGGACGCACCAAGCCATGGAAATAATCTAGATCAGAAGGCTGGCAACCACCAGCAGACTGCCACATCGGGAGGCCGGCAATCACCAGCGAACTTGCTAGATCGGCAGGGCCAGCAACGCACCACGGCGACGGCGGCGGCCAGATCAGGAGGCAACCACCAGGGAAGAATGGCATCCAACAGTGCAGCCTCCTGGAGAATTGGAGAGCGCAGAGCGCACAACTCGAGCTGCCACAAAGCCAAACCAACATTGGCCATTGGTATGGAGCAGCCATCGCATCTTCTCCAGGCCGATCTTCATATCTCGAGGAAGACCCTCATGGATCGAAGGGCGTTAAGTCCAAGCGGCTACATCAGCACCCCACCGGAGGACCAAACACCAACAAAGGCACGACCCATGAACTGGTGATGCTGCCAGCCTCCGATTCCGCCGCCGAAGTGCAGATCATCCACGGGAGTGCCACCACCACATGCCTAACACACGCCCACCACACCCTCCGCCTTTGACGGCAGGGAAGGGCCCCGCCGCCGCTGCCGTGGAGCCGGCGGCGACGGCGGCGGCGAGAGATCAGAGACGAGGGGTGGTTGGCTCGGCCTCTCGTATCCCCTCGTACCGTGTCTGTCCACAAGAAATTCATAAGCGCGGTGGTTAGGACTTTGAACACTGACTCTGCCGGCTATATGTACTGTGTGTGCATATTTCTGGCCGCAGAAATAAATGAATAATTTTATGTATAATCAGAATTTCAAATAGAGTGGAAGGTTGAGCCAGGAATCAAGCATAAACTAGTGGAGAAACATTTGAGGGAAAATTATTTCTGGTGAATTGTTACATTTACCAATATAAGATGACATATTAATATTATGTACAACTAAGTCAATTTTACATAGCAACATTCTTTACTTTAACCATGTCACTGCAATTAGAGTATCTCACTAATACAAAATAGGAAAGCCCATTGTTGCCGGGTATACATTTCGTATAGGTAGTGGGGTCGGTGATCAAGGGGCTTTGCAGTCAAGTGACGAACCCACTGCAAGAGAGGTTTCTCAAATGGGTCGGAATAATATTCGTCTGGAAAATTGAGTAGCTTATGTCTTGGTTTGTTGTCGCTTCAAATCCGCTCGTGAATTATGCTGACATAGTTGGTTTTCCGTTAGGGGCCGTTTGCGATAGCTCTATCACGTTGGTTCGGCTCTACCGGTAATCTAGTGGTTCTACTTCGCTCTATGTTAGCTTCAGAAACATCGACAGACAGAATAAGCATGCAACAAAATTATATTTATATCCTCAATGAATCATCATACAACTGACAAAAAATTCCAATTTATATTCGATCATCGGTGAAATGAAGATTCTGACCTATAAAAAAAGAGGGTCATACGTGTAGAAGTTGTGATGTAATGTCTTTTGTTATTTAATACCAACACCTGAGTCTCACTATAGGAAAAAAAAACTTCTAAGCCGAGTGTGCAAACCACTTGGTGAAGGTCAATTTCACCTCGACAGCAGTTACGCTGAGTGTGACACTCGGCAAACGAACTTGGCGTATACCCAGGGGCGGATCTGGGCCCCAGGCCCCCAGGGCCCAAGCCCGGGGCGTGGCTTTTTTTAGTTATTACCTAGGCATGTTTTTGAATTGGGACCGGGGCTTTGCCCAACTAACAGCCAGGGCCCAGCCCAACACACTCACACAGGCCTCGTCCAGGACTCCAACTCGCTCGATCCATCCCAATCGCAGACCTAGCGAGGCAGCGAGCAGCAGACAGCAGCCGCGCAGGCAGGTGAGTCCGCCGCCGCCGCCCGCCCCGTCGCCCGCGGCCCCGCGCCCCCCGGCCTCCGCCCGTCCGCCGACCGCCGCTCACGCCTCACCCCGTCGCGGCGTCTCCCGTCCGGCCGTCCCCCGCTGGCGCCTGGCGCCTGGCGGCTTGCTGCTCGCCTGCTCGCGCCCGGCCCCTTGCTGCCTTGCTGGCCCTGCTGCAGTGCTGCTGCTCCGCTGCTCGCCGGCTTCCCGGCTCGCCCGCTCTGCTCCGGCCTCTCCTGGCTTCTGGTCTGAAGTCTGCTGGATTGGTAATGGATTGGCTGATGTTGAATGTTGATAGAAATTTTTGAATATTTTTGATCTGCTGCTGCCTGCTGTATTTGAATGTGAATGTTGTTGCTACATTATATCTGTTGGCCTGTTGCTACTGTTAAAGTGTTAATACTAAGTGAATATCAATTTCATTTCATTTTGTAGAATAAAAGATGAAGAGCTATTTTTCATCTGTGGCAGCAACAGAAGTGTCTACACCTGGGGTTTTAGCCGGAGGAAATGAAGGAGCTGAGAGGAGTGAAGCAACTCCAGAAAATGAAACCAATGCAGAAATGGGACCACCGCCTTTGACTTCAAACAACCCGCCTTCAATCTCAACTCGAGAAAGTAATATTCCAGATTCTGCTCGTGGTCAACTGAGGGAAGGTGATATTCAACCTGATCCTCGTCTTAGGAAACCTATTGAAAGCAATGGGACCACCGCCTTTATCCGGACATTAGAGATGTTGCTAGAAGGATGTATGTAAATATGGGTCCATGCCAACCAACTGGGCATAAATTTAAAAAAGAAACTAGAGGAACATCTTTGAAAAAGAGATCCTTTCAAGCTAAATGGTTCGGGAAGCATTCCGATTGGTTGGAATATAGTGTTGCTAAGGAGGCGGCCTTTTGTTTCTCACTACACCACGACACTACATTCCCTACAGACATGTGTTGAAAAAAGATACTATCGCCGTCCAACAGTTGATTGGGAAATGTTGTAACAGATAGTTGGTTGGGAAAACCAATAAACAGTAGCAGACCATCGGACGGGAATACCCGAACATTTAATGTCGAACTGTGGGTTGGGAAAGCTCGCACACACATCCATTGATCGGTCGGGAAATAACCCCGACCAATGGTCTGTGCCAAATGGGCCTGCGCGCGTAGAGAAAAAATAGCGCCAACATTTGGCCCAAGCCCGCGAAAGTTCCCCCAACGCATAAGGCAAGCGGAGCCAAATCCCTAATTCCCCTTTCCCATTCCCCACGCGCGCCGCCCTGGGCTCTCCGCCGCCGCCACCGCTTTCTTCTCCACGCGCCACCGCGCCATTCTATCGCCCCCGCACGAACCTGCTGGACTGCTGCCCCACACCGCCTGCCCCCACGCGCTCGAACCCTCTCCTCTGCCCCGGTGCTCTCCCCTGACCACAAGAACTCTGGCGTCGTCACCGTCATGGCGCGCGCCGGGCAGATCCCAGGGAAGACGGGGTTCAACCTGCTGCAGAGGGACGTTGCCCTGTACTAGAAGACTGTGCCGGCCGTGGTGAAGCACTCCTCGGAGGCGCTGCTGCTCGTGGTGTCCAACCCCGTCGATGTCTTCGCCTACCTCGCCTTGCAACTTTCAGGGTTGGGTTCCAGGCGAGCGGCGTCATTTGCTCCTCCAGGTTCTGGTTCCTCATCAACGAGCCCCCCGCCATCAACACACAGGACGTGCAGGTAACTTACTAGACCCGAACCCATCCATGAATCCATCGGCCTGTTGCTCTCCCGATAAAAATTTCTCAGGTTCATAGAAATGCTTTACGAGTATTTGTTTTTTCCGAAAATCTAACTTGTTACTATTTTGTTTGATGGTTTCCAGAAGAAGGTAGCAAATGCAACAGGCCTTCCAGAAAATCTTCATGTACTAATATTCTCATAGAAAATTCTTCATTGCCATATATATTTTCCATTGATATATCATTAAGCATCAGTTGTATGCTTTACGAGTAGAAGTTGCTGCCTGGCTTCACATGCTACTTGTCATCCACTTTAAAGCGTGCTTGTGCTTCACGCCTTACCAGGAAGGAGTTCGGTTAACTGAATTTTTCTGCATGCATGCTTTCTCTGAACTGACTGAACACCATGTCTGAATTTTGCTGTCTGCATGCTTGCCTCGCTGTTGCACAAACCATATGTAGGAGGTCTCTGTCAAAAGAATGAAATGATCACCTACAAAAATGGTTCCATCCATCCTTTAGTGCTGGCACTATGAATGTACTTGCTTGGTTCCATTTTAGTTCAGAAGACATGCTCCTGAACAAACATGCTACCATTGTTATGCGCAGTTTCGTGCTATTTGACGTATGAACACTTAACTAAAAGCAAGAGTGCACGAAATCTTGAGGCATAGTTAGTGCTGATGACAGCCACTCCTTAATTTACCCACCACTCTTCGGAGTCTTCAAATTGAACTTTTGTTCAGTTAATTCTGAAAGAATTACCTTAACCATTACTAGTTGCTATTTGATTGATTACATTCATCGGGATATGAGCGCGATGAACATGTATTGCCGCTGGTGAGGTGTATTGGTCACGTGACATGCTAGCTTGAGGTTTTCAGTGGAAACCTACAACACAACAGACTTCTCTTTTGCTAGTTGCAACCATAATCAAGGGTATGAAGATCGGAAAAGATAAGACTATATAGAGGCCACGTAGCAAAGGACATTACGGTGAGCCAAAAGGTCACAAAATTGTATATCCTCCTTTTTAATATTAGCAACCCAATGTTGAGAGCATTTCTCAAATGCAGCTCCCATATGCTTCTGTACAAAGGACATGTAGGATTTTTTTAGCCCGACCAACATTTGAAAACAAAGGCAGGACATCAGTCGATGATAGTAAAGTCCCTAGAAATTCAGTAGATGTTATTTGTCCAGTTTACACTCATGTTTAATTTCTGCATAGTTTGTTTCCTAATTTCCTTTCCCATGTAATTATTATGTTGTTATTCTACATTCTGCACAGTACTTATCAGATTCAAGGCAGTAGTTATATAGTTGATTAGTTGTTGCAATTTGTGCTACATATATATGTAGATTTGTGAAAGTATTTCTAAATAGCAATAATGTTAGGCAAGGTGCGGGTGATGTCCTGCCTCCTTCTCTGTTCAATTTGCACTCCTGCCAGTGTCCTCACATAATAAATCTAATTAAATGAAGTCGATATATTGCTATATCTTCTGGACCAAATGTTACCCATGTTATGAATATTGATCTGCAATAGCATGTCCTTAATTGAAATTCCATGTATAGTATTTGTCAAAAGATGGAAATAGCAGAATCTTTGTCGCAATGTTTTATAGTTTCATACTTCCATTTATCAGAGACAATACTGCTTGAAAGTATCATAACTCCACTGAGAGTGAATGAGTTTTAACCAGGAGTGTTGTGCTGTAGGATTCCCAAACCACCACAGTGCCCCCTTCAACCGCGAACCGGTTTATTGATGCGCCTCCGCAACCTTACAGGCCGCCGTAGTCCATGCAGCAGCTAGCAGCAAGGCCCATTGACGTCGCCGCACAGTCCAGGTACAAATAATAAAACACAACTTTGTAACTTTCTAAGCAACGCACGAGTAGAAAATTGTTGTATGCAGAAGTGAGGCTACACATGGTTGCAATTACTTATTTCAAGCTCGAGCATTTAGTTTCTGATGATGTGATCACAAGATTGTGTTTTTTATGTATATTAATCTGATAGAACTATATGACACTAATGATGGGTGGCTTGGATGCAATACTTTAACCTAAAATTTAACCTGAAGAGAATCTTATGTTTGCCCTGTTTCCAGAATATTTTAAATATCTGAATGGTGTGAACAAATGAAATCAAACTATTTTTCTCCGTTGTTCTCATCGGGGTGTCCTCATAGTTCTCTGAGCAAGAAATACGATCCAGAGAAGCAAAAGTCAAGTTCATCTGTTTGGAGTTGCAAAAGTAACTAGAAGCGATCATTTTTTATATTTATATTTAGGATCCTTGGGTTCATAGTTGTTGTACACCTTCTTATCAATATTTGACAAAGTAATAAAAGATGGTTGATAAATATGTTGCTCTGAACCTTGGCTTATCAAGTGGTGGAGCTTTGAGAGGGAGAACCTGGGCTGTAACCCCCCTCCCCTACCCAGCAAAAAGCAAAAACGTTAGTACCCCACTGCAATAGGATGGTAGCACTGTAGCCCAGCTCATTTACTTGAGGAGATGAGCACTCCACCAGACTGTTTCTCAATGTCTCATTTTTGTCTCCTGTAGTAAACAACTTTGGCGATGCTCACAATAGGCAGTGACGCCATGTGGTGGTGTGGAGCGTTGGGGTCGGTAAGCAGAACATCATCAACTCTGCCTCACCTCTTCCACTCGTGCTTTCCGATGGTACCCTATTGATGTATTGTAGTGCAGTCTTATTCTTTTGATTTTCCTTTTTTGTTTAGTTTTAACTCATGTTGGGAAAGGTTCTAATTAGGTCGAACTTTTCACTAAATGGAAAGGTCAAACTCCATGGTTAAGTAGTATTTTGGTACTTCCCGCGGTAGAAGGTTGTATTTTGGTAGTGCTCTGTTTTGGAGAAGCTTTTATATGTAATTGGTGTTAGAAATGTACTCCCTTTGTAAAGAAATATAATAGTAAGCAGATAGGATCAATATACTTAACATGCTACAATTTCTAACTTGTGGTTGTACTTCGGTATTCCAAAAACGAAATCATATCATTAGAGAGGCTAGAGTTTGTGCAATGTAACTGCTAATATGTTGTATGAGAAGTTTCAGCGGAGGCTTGCTGAGCAGATGCATAATATTAACTCGGGATTTTGACTTGCAGATGTTCAATCTGGAGGATTTTCTCCAATGAGATGTAGAATGAAGGCTTTGATGTCAAGTACGAGAATGATGCAAGGATGTTGGTGGAAGGCTGTGAGGATGGGTATTGCCCACTACAAGGAGCAGGCAGATGATGTGCCTCTTAGACAAATTCCAGAAAACAACGCAAGGAATTTTTGCTCACACAATGAACCATAATGTCTCCTCTATTTCATTAGTTACATCAGTTTGCAGGAAACTTGGATGGTCACTGGTTCATAACAGATGAACTATTTATATGTGAAAATTAATGTGTGTTATTATTGTTTGGTTTTGATTTATTATTGCTAGATGGCAACCATGTTACTGTTATGAACTATGCAACTTGACTGATATTCTGTTGGTACGTAAAATCTGTATGTGAGGGCAATTGACGTTGGTACATGAAATCTGTATGTGAGGGAAATTGGATGTTGGTTGGCAAAACAATTCCTGTCCAACTGTTGGTCGGGAAAGCCCATGAAAGGCCCAACGGAATGTCGGTCGGGAAAGATTTCCCTGACAGATAGTCGGTCGGGAAAGGTCCATGTCAGCCCTGTCAGATAGTCGGTCGGGAAAGAATACATGTCAGATAGTCGGTCGGGAAAGGCCCATGGCAGCACCCACGGACTGTTGGTCGGGAAAGGCCCATGGCAGCACCCACGGACTGTTGGTCGGGAAAGGCCCATGGCAGGCCCAACAGAATGTTGGTCGGGAAAGATACTCCATAGCTGACAAGCAGTCGGTCGGGAAAGATATGTCGGTCGGGAAATGGCTTTCCCGTCTGGACTTTCCCCAATAGACATGATTGGTCGGCAATACTCTTTCCTGACCGACTGTTTGTTGGCAGAACTTGTATTCCCGACCAATTTGGCTGTTGGGGATGTAGTGCTGTGGTGTAGTGTCTATTGCTTTCGTTTTAAGCAACCTAGAGCAGAAAACTATGGTGTTGAGGCATTCACAACAATAGGGTTTAAAAATTGAAAGGATGGACTTAGTATTATTGATACACATGTTGGTAAACATGATAGTGCTCACAATAGAGCTAGACAACAATATATGGCATTCAAAAATCAAAGGCAATCCATGGTAAATGTGCTCGATCGTGGCACCAAAAAGAGTGAAGAAGAATATAGAGCTCGTCTTGTCATTATTTTGGGTGTTATCAGATTTCTTCTATTACAAGCTCTTGCTTTTTGTGGTCATGATGAGAGCTTGAGCTCAATGAATAGGGGGAATTTTTTGGAGATGATGAGTTGGTACAGGGAAAAGGATTCAAATGCTAAGACTTTGCTTGATAGTGCGGGCAGGAACCATTTGATGACTTCACATGGGATACAATTGCAACTGTGTCAAGCTTGTGCAGAAGAGACCACCAAAGTAATTATTGATGACATTGGAGATAGAAATTTTTCTTTACTTGTTGATGAGTCCAGAGATGCATCAATAAAGGAGCAAATGGCTATGGTTTTAAGGTTAGTAACTTTGTATCTAATTGTTGTTTTGTTCCTTACTAATAGTAGTACTGTAGTATCTAATTGTTGGTTTCTCGTGCTTCTTTGTGTTATGTAGGTATGTCGATAAACATGGGTATGCGATTGAGAGGTTCATTGGGATTAAGCATGTTGGTGACACAAGGGCGGCTTCTCTAAAAGCATCTTTGGATGGTGTGTTTCTTAAACATGGCTTGTCTATGTCTAAATTGAGAGGGCAAGGGTACGATGGAGCTTCTAACATGAGAGGACAATTTCTTGGGTTGCAAAGGTTGATACTAGATGAAAATCCTTATGCATTTTATATTCATTGCTTTGCCCATCAGTTGCAGTTAGTGGTTGTTGCTATTGCCAAGTGTTGTTCCTCTGTATTGGATTTCTTTAACCACATAACTTTGATTGTCAACACCGTCAATGCTTCTTGTAAGGGACATGATGAACTAGCCCAAGAACAACATGATAATATTGTGAGTCAATTGGAGTCTGGGGAAATTTTTTCAGGAAGAGGGAAAAACCAAGCAACCAACCTTGTAAGACCTGGGGATACACGGTGGGGCACACATCATAAAACTTTGTGTCGGTTTATTGAGATGTGGACATCTGTTTTGCATGTATTAGAGAACAGTCATGATGATGCAGAAAATTTAACACAAAGAACCACAGCAGGTGGCTTGATATCTCAGATGGAAAGTTTTGAATTTGTTTTCATATTGCATGTTATAATCACACTATTGGGCAAGACTAATGAGTTGTCACAATGTTTGCAAAGGAAAGATCAAAACATAGTTCTAGCAGTGAGTTTGATTGGGATCACATTGCGGCAACTTCAAAATATAAGAGATAATGGTTGGGATCAGCTCTTGAAGGACACAACTGACTTTTGTGTCAAACATAACATTATATTGCCTAACATGGATGATACAATACCCGCTCGGGGTCGTTCAAGGGGGCGTGGTGGTCAAATGTTAACTTTCTATCAACGCTTCAGATATGAAATATTCAATGTTTTGCTTGACCAAATAATTATTGAGTTAAATAACCGCTTTGCTGAAAGATCTACTCAATTGTTGAGATGCATTGCTTGTCTTGATCCAAGGAGCTCATTTGCTAATTTTGATGAAGACAAACTTATTCAACTTGCTCAGATGTATGTCGATGACTTCTCCATATATGAGATTTCTTTTGTCCTTAGAAACCAACTTGAAAACTTCATTGCTGATGTGAGAGCTTATCCAAGTTTTGTTAGTTGTAATGACCTTGGTAGTCTTGCTGTGAAGATGGTTCAAACTGATAGACACATAGTCCTTCCTTTGGTATATCGTCTTATTGAGTTGGCATTGATTTTGCCTGTTGCAACCGCATCAGTGGAAAGAGCTTTCTCAGCTATAAGTATTATCAAGACTGAGTTGAGGAATAAGATGGGTGATGATTGGTTGAATTATTCCATGGTGTGCAATATTGAGCGAGAAATATTTGCAAAGGTTGATGATGATGCTATTATATATCGCTTTCAAGACTATAGATTTCGCAAAGGAACTTTACCTCGTCGTAGTAGTAAGTTTTCAACTTTGTACAATGATAATTGTTTCACTTCATGTTTATGTCTTCTCTCATGAAAGTTTGCTTCTGATTTCTCTTAAGGTGTTGGCTCTTCTTCCACCGTTGATCAAGTTATGGAAGACACTGATGAAGCAAACAATTGATTTGGTACTCTTTTTACTGCACGTACTGTTTGTAGTTCTTGTCATCTTTTTATCTATTTTGTTGTATCTTTAAGCATTGAGTTTAAATTCTAAATATTTGGTGCAATTGAGCCATATTTGAGGTAGCTGTAGCTTGATGGATTTTAAGTTTTTCCCTCGCAACAAAAAAATTTATTTTTTGAGCCCGGGGCTTGCTTTAATCCTGGACCCGTCACTGCGTATACCCAACCGGCGTATGAACATAAGCCGGCAATGGTGCATGGCCCTAACGTGCCTCGGGCGCCATGAAAGCCATAGCTTGGAATTGCCGAGGTATGGGCCGGGGCCTCGGTAGCGATCGAATGTTGTTCCTGGCAAATCTGATCCGTTCTACGAAAGCTCAGGTAATATTTGTTTCAGAAATCAAATCTTCGAAGGTTCATTCGGTTGATCTTGTTAACAGGTTTGATGTGGCTAACAGTTTTGTTGTTCCTTCTAGAGGTGCTTCAGGAGGGCTCTGGCTTATGTGGAATGATAATCTTAAAATCTCTGTCCATAGTTCCTCCTTTCACTTTATCCTAGACAATGTAGTTCATCTAGCCTCGGGGCTTCACTTTTGTTTGATATGTATATATGGTGATCCTTATCATAGGCAGACTAGTGCCATTTGGAATCAGGTTTCCACTTTTGTGTATGATAACCTCGGAAAACCCATGATCTATATGGGAGACCTTAATGATATTTTGTATGATACAGATGGCTGTAATGGTAGTGTAAATTATTTTCGTATGTCTCCTTTTTGTTCTATTGTCAAAAACTGTGGTTTCTTTGACATCGGTTTTAGTGGTCCTGCTTACACTTGGCGCAATAGGCAGCACACTGTTAATCCTATTTACAGACGTTTGGATCGTTGTCTTGTTAATGCTGATTGGTGTGCTCATTACCCCAATACTAAGGTGCTTAATTTACCTATCATCGTTAGTGACCATGCTCCCATACTTATTTCTACTGATGGTAGTTTTGTTAAACCTAAGCAGACTTTCAAATTTGAAAATTGGTGATTAATGGAGAAGGATTTCAGTAGTTTTGCTAAGTTTGCTTGGAACAATGCTAGAGCAGGCTCTTTTGTTGCAAAAACCTCTTCTTTGGCAGGGGCTTTGAAAACTTGGTGTAGGAAGAAGAAACCTTTTCAACAAGAGCTTCAGGAACTAGAATCTAGTATCAAGCAGATTCAGGAGCTTCCAATCACTCAGCAAGATCATGCTTTAGAAAATTCGCTTATTCTCAGGTATGAGCAAACTCTTTTGTTGCAAAAACCTCTTCTTTGGCAGGGGCTTTGAAAACTTGGTGTAGGAAGAAGAAACCTTTTCAGCAAGAGCTTCAGGAACTAGAATCTAGTATCAAGCAGATTCAGGAGCTTCCAATCACTCAGCAAGATCATGCTTTAGAAAATTCGCTTATTCTCAGGTATGAGCAAACTCTCTCTAAACTGAATAGTTTTTATAAGCAAAGAAGTAAGAAGGGATGGGCTACTGATGGTGATCGTAATACGAATTTTTTTCATCAAGCTATGCTTAAGAGAAGGAAAAGGAATACTATCTGCTCGGTTAAGGATGAAAATAATATTGTGCATTTTAAGCCTAGTCTCATTGCTAATACCTTTGTTAATTATTTCAGATATATCTTCTCTTCCACTCATATCAACTGTGGTAGACCTTTTCTTGCTTCTCAATTACCGGAGGGCTCTTTGGACCCTACTTATTTAATTCCGGATAAAAATGAGGTCTTGCAGATTTTGAAGGACATGAAGTTGAATGCTTCTCCAGGGCCAGATGGTTTTAATGTCGAGTTTTATTTGGCTACTTGGAATTGGATAGGAGACGATGTCACTCAATTGGTAGTCAATTTTTATAGAACAGGTATATTGCCCTCTCACGTGAGTGATACAAACATTGCTCTCATTCCAAAAAAACTTGTTCCTCAGGTTCCTATGGATTATCATCCCATTAGTCTTTGCAATGTTATTTATAAAATCATTGCCAAATCTTTAGCTAATCGTCTTAAGCCTCATCTTCCAGATTATATTGACCCTGCTCAACAAGCTTTCATTGAAGGTAGAAGAATTAGTGACAATATCATTATTGCTCAAGAGATTTCTCACTCTTTTGCTCTTCGTTCTTGGAATCACCTTGCTTTCATGCTTAAAATTGATCTTGCTAAGGCTTTCGCTCGTTTAGAATGGAGCTTCATTGTTTCAGCTCTTGCACGTAAAGGATTGCATGCTCATTTCATAAATTTGATTTATGAGTGCATTTCTTCTCCTACTTTTTCTGTGGTCATTAATGGTAGGCCTTCTCATAAATTCAAAAGTTCTAGGGGTATTCGTCAAGGTTGTCCTATGTCCCCTTATTTGTCTGTTATTGCCATTAATGAATTATCTCTTGCTCTTAACGAAGCTTTAGCTGCTCATAGTCTTCAGGGTATTTTGCTTGGACCAAATTGCCCCCCGATTCACTCTCTTTTGTTTGCAGATGATTTGTTGGTATGTGGTCAAGCTACTGTTCAGGAAGCTAATGCTATGGCCAACATTATCAATCATTTTTGTTCCATGTCAGGTCAAACTCCAAATTGGGCCAAGTCTGCTATTATGTTTAGTGCTCATGTTAGTCAGGCTGTTATTCAAGATATTAAGCAGATTTTTCCTGTTTCTAACATGGATGCTAATTTTTCTCATCTTGGTCATCCTCTTATTCTTCCTGCTAATAATAGATCTGCGGCCTACAATTTTGTTTTGGATAAATTCATGAATAAGCTTCCTACTTATAAGGCCAACTTGCTCTCTCATGCAGCTAGGCTTGAATTGATTAGATCAGTTTTTTCTGGTATTCCTGTTTACTATATGGCTAATATTTTATTTCCTAAGAAGTTCATAGCCAAACTCACTGCTATTATCAGGAACTAAGGTGTATCTGTGATAACAGTAGAAGCTTGAATCCGCACATTGACCTTCAATTGGTCTTGTGGTAAAGAGAGGTAAATTCCAAAAAGCCAAAAGTCTTTTGTCGAGGACACGACATAAAGGTACACCGAGTAAAAAAGAATAGCCCACGGCAAAGAAAGCACCTGACGACCAGCACACGTTAACGGTGTTGTGTCAGCCGAGTGTCGGGGCTTGGTTTCCATCCATGTCAAGGGACAGGAGGGAGGTGGTGCCACGTGGCCATAAAAGTAGCTGAGTGCCCGTTCGATTTGCACAACCTACATATAAGTCCGCATCTCGACTTTTATCTGGGCCCAAGAACAACACAGACGCGCCACATGTCTGCACAATAAAGCAAAGTGTCCTAGCCGTGTTCACGGCAAATGCATAAGCCGAGCCTATCTGTAAGACGAGCGCTTATATGTTAACTATGGCTAACTGTACGTCGGGTGTTCGTACATAAACTGAGTGCCGCTGCACGGCTAATACAGTAGCCAGCGGTTGAACAGTCACTGCCACTTGTCGGCCACAAATGACGAGCCTCTCCACGACTGTATGGCTTAGGTATAAATCGAATATCGGCCCTCGGCGCTGCATGAAACTACTTGTCGCCTCTCTTCGCCACAGACCCCCTAATGTAGAGGTACTTGGTGGTCTTTTTCTGTCTTTCTTTTACATTTTATTTGGGCGAGCTTGTGTTGATGCCCCAGCAGACTTTCTATTGCGGTGCTTGCAACTCATTGTATGGACATGTTGGTTGTTTTATCTATAAAGCGGAGCATAAGCCTATTTCGAGAATGTTTTCAGTATTGTAAAGTGTAAACACTACACAAGTACTAGATTGCCTGCTTTTGCCAAGATAAATTTACTTTCAAAGTTAGATATATAAATTTTGGTATTTAGTACTACAACTAATCCATCCCAAATTGAATTTTCATGCTGATCAATCGGCAATCATTCATATTAGACTTTGTTGGCATTCTTTTACCCCACAATCTCATGCTCCATACAACATCTCTACAACCACCATGGAATCCCTCGGCCGTGGTGCTCCACATCTTCACTTTGCCATCGCAGCTTCACTTATCATGCTAACACAGGTTGCACATGTGCATAGGAGGAGGAGAGCCATGAGCCCATGAGCAGTGAAGTGTTCGTCGAGTACATTGCTAGTGTTGTTAGTGAGCTAGCTAGCTCTTGACTAGAAGTTGTTTATTCTCGAAAGAAATTTACAGATGCAAAATGATGAAATTTTATAAGCGTTGGGTTCCTAATCGAGACCGAGATGCTCCACCAAAACTGTTTGGCATATTGCATCTTGACAAACATAAAGTTGGTCATCGATGTTGCAATATCCAAGTATTTGTCCTTAATTTGAGCTTTGATTCGTCAACTTGCATGTTAGTCAAGTGCATAATGATAGACAAAAGTGACCAAAATATAAATACAAATGGTATTTTTCTGATAATATAAACTTGCCGTAAGAGATACACCAAAATGACAAAAGTATAAAATGGGGGAAGTTTTCGCATAAGTAAATTTACCAAAGTATAATTAAAAACATAAAACATAACAGTGCCAAGACAATATGGCCTTGAAGATTATTATTTTTTATTTCAAATAAGGCAAAGGCCACACGGATGCTTACCCATGAGCCATATTGATCACCCATAGACCCCGTCCAGTAAGTAATTAAGTTTCAAAGTTACCCTACCCTCTCCTTAATTATATATGCATCTCTCTAGCGCTGATCTTCTCAACCTTTCTATATATATGGGACTAAAAAAAGTAGTTTCTTTCGTGCCTTCGTAGTCATGTACTCCCTCCGTTCCTTTATATAAGGTGTGTTTGTTTTTTGATAAAATTTCAGAATGTAAGGTGCATTTTTTTTTCTAATTCCTCATAATTCCCTTTTTGGCCCTTTGAAAAAAGGAAAAGTATCTCCCTTCTGATTGTCTGTATCTCTCCTTGTAGCAAAAGAAGGAAAGTATATTTCTAGTGTTTCCTGACTTGTCAGTTTAAAAAGGCTGAAGCATTCAAGGGCCCAGTTGCCTTCTAGCCCATTAAAACAATGACACAAAGGTAGCCCTTTACCACAAAGCTAGCCCAATAAGCCATGCACGGGAGGCCCTTCAACTTCTAGACGAGCTCCTCAATGCATTTCCTATTCGGTGCTTCATGCGCAAGTTACAAGCAGTCCCGGTCGCTAGCAAATTAGTCGACCCATATATGGATCGTATCGGGCCAGGATTTCGTTCTGGTTTTGGGAAGCTTTTGGAAGCTTTCCGATAGTTTTAGGAACCTGCCCAACTGGTTTTTTCATTTTTGTTGATGGTTTTTCTGGACCAACTCTTTTGTCCAATTTCTTTTTGCTTGTCATTTTTTCCTTTTTTAAGATGCCCATTTTTTAAATTCACAAATTTTGTTTCCAAACGTTTTGTGAATTTTTTTCAAATTTCTTGAACTATTTTTCAATTTCTCACGAAATTTTCAATATTTTATGAATTTTATAAAAAAGCGTGAACTTTTTCAAATTTACCTAACCTTTTTCCAAAATTACGAACTATTTTCAACATTTTCAAACTTTTTAAAAAATAAAAACATTCATTAATGAACTTTTTTTCTAATTTTTTTACCCTTTTAAAAAAAATTATGATCTTTTTAGTTTTCGATGGTGAAGGCCCTACCGGTTTTTTGAACTTTCTTTTAGAACTGCCTTGTTCTTTGTATTCATGATTTTTTTATTGCACGAATTATGCCAAATACAATAAGAATAGCGAACGAAAGAAAATGAAGCTAGCGAGCTAGCGAGAGAGCAGAGAGGGAATTCGGCCGTGGCCTATAAACTAGTCTAGGGAGTGTTGGTTCCTCTTTTCGGCGCGTGAAGCACCGAGTAGGAGGTATCGGAAGCGATCGCCGAATGCTAAAGTGAATTGTGATGCAGCTGTAGCCAAAACTTGAACAGAGCTGTTGTTGGAGTTGTATGCAGGGTTGAAAATGGCTTGTACCTTGGAGCATTAGCAATTGTTTTAGAAGGGATGACGGACCCTGAGACGTTGTAAGCTTATGCATGCAGAGAAGCTCAAGCACTAGGGAAGGATCTTTTTTGGATAAAGAACTAGGGGGAGATCTGGCGCACCCTAAGGTCCTTATTACCACTGACTGTCTGATAGTCACACGGTCACACAAGATCTTGAAGTTAAGATGCGGTTGATCGGCTATTGCATGCTAACAAAGGAAATCATGTCCTGGAAGTCCAGTTTTTTGGCATGTGATATATGCCATGAGCAGCGCGAGCATAATTTTGAGGCTCATAATCTTGCTAAGATGACTACTAGCTGGGTAAGGGGCGCCATTTATGGCTCTTGAACCCGGAAAATGCCATCGGAGGCCGAGCTCCAGTGAGCTCGTTTTCATTTTTTATTTTTCTGGAGCATGAAAAATTCCAAATTTATTTTTTGAACACACATGCACATGTATACTATGTATATGCAAAATTTCACAGTATTATACGTTTACATGTGGCCTACAGGAGAAAGACAAATACACATTTTTTAATGGGCCTTTTATTTTTGTTATTGGGCCAGAAATTTGTTATTTTTGTACAGCCTACAAATCACAACATTTTTTGACGAAATTTAACACGTTCTTGCGGAATACATATAAGTTTTCATGATATTTTTTTTAGATTTTTTTGGAACTTTTAAATACGCTTTTTGATTTTTTCAAAATACCGAGCTCACTGGAGCTCGGCCTCCAAAAATCCGCACTCCTCTTGAACCCTCCTACTAACCCCTTGTATCCACATAAACGTTGTGGATTAAATGAAATGCGCTGTTTCGATGAAAAAAAAATGCAACCCGTAGTCATCAGAACTGCTAAGTAAGAAGTAGAAAAAAATCTCATGGGAGAGCAAGGTGAGGGCGAATATGAAGAACTTCATACAGAAAATCTGGTTTTGCTGTTTCTCTTCAGTTCAGTTCAGAAAAAAAAATGTTTAGCTGGGTGGTATGTTCAGCACGCGCAACTGAACAGGGAGTCGATCGTCGTTCACAATTACGCCAAGGGTGGCGGGGGAGCCGGCATCTTAGTGGCCAGCCTCTTGTTCGGCAGAGGCGACGGCGGCGACGGAGCCCTCTGCCCCAGAGACCGCCTGGACACAGCCGTCTCGCCACCACTGTTGCCTCCGCCGGCGACCCGCCGTACCTCTGCGTCAGCCTCTGCATGATCTGCAGCGGTCTCGTGAATCAGCTCCTTGCGGCATGGGCGAGCATCTAGCAGGAGACGCGAGGAGCATGTAGCGGTCGTGCAAGAACCCAGCACGAGCCCGGCTACGAGCAGCCATGCGACTACCTTGCAATTCATTCCGACACGGCGCCGTCGCCGACGAGGCTTGCTTGCTTGCTCTGAACTGAACGGATACCAATAGCTAGCTGGATTTGGGGAGCTGGAAGTGTCTAATCGTCGTCAACCATGGGGGTGGAGTATATATAATATATGTCGTCGGCGTCTCGAGGGTCCTCCAACCGCCGGCGCCAATCTGGAAACCCACCCAGCCGATTACTCCCAACCCGTAACCAGATACCATCAGCTGTTTGCGGCCGCGGTATCGAAGTGCACTGCATCTACCAGTAGTTGCCTTAAAATTAGGGCTGCGCTTGTGAGTTGATGATCCATACATGCATCGTTTGACCTGGGAGTTTCTTAAAGCGCGCAGCTGCTCGCCTCGACCTCGATTTGAAGCACTACCCACTTGCCGTTGCACGCTCATAGATACAATACTACAAGGGGCAGCTGGGGATGGAGTAGGACAAAAGGGCAAATCTACTATTTCTCTATATAACCTGTTGCAAATTGAAAATGCAATCGCAGTGCCTGATGTGAAGTGCATGCATAATTGGACAGTCCTGCTAATGGGCAATGAATGCATGGCCTTGTCTTGTTATGGTGGACTTTTGGGGTCGTGATAGTATAATCGGAGCATTAGCGTAAGTGATCTAACTTAAATTCGGCTCGGTCGATCAGTGAGGCTGTGAAGTTGTATAATGCCAACCTGGCGGATCTCAAGCTGCCTTGTCTGCTCCTACCGTAGCAAATGCCGATGGCAGCCAGGGGAGGAGCATGCATGACAGGCTACCGACCCCCGCACGACCACCACCGCCTATCGTGATCACGTAGGGCAAGCCTTCTCTGTAGTATTGGCTGACATGTGGGATCGCTAGCAACTAGACCCACATGTCAGTGATCCCACGGTAGAGGAAAGTATTGCATATCCACCGGTAGATCAAGCCATCCTGCACTCCCTCACTGGCAGAGCCAACAAACAAGGAAGAAAGCAACGATCTACCAGTAGAGGGGAGGAGAGGGGGCATTGTGCGGGTTAGGAATAAAGTTCGCCTAGCTCTTATTCCACTTCGTCGTCGCCGAAGAGGAGGAATGGGGAGTCATTTGGTCGGATCTGGTTGTGTCTTCGTGTTTTGAAGATGGTCTTCGAAGGCGTCCCCTAACAGATCTTAGTTTTTTACAAGGCGATTCGTCCAGCACCCTTTCACATTCTTCTGCCGTGTAGCGATCTATTTCTTACACACTATCGTGGGCGTCTTCTTGCTCCATGCAACGACTTCTCGGTCGTTATGTCAAAAACAATTTCATGGCTCCGATGAGGATTTGGCAATTTAGACGAAGAGGGCGTTGATTTCTCCAAGGATTCATGTGTAATTTTTATTTCTATTCAAGAACTGTCATGTAAAAGTTGCTTGGTTTTAATATATGTCATTTGTTCTTTTCTAAAGAAATATTTATCGCTGATATGCACCTCCAAATTTATTGATCACATATGTACATTATAGACCATGTCAATATCTAAAATGTCACCAGTCCTAGGAACCGAAGGGGTATATGATAACTAGGTCAGTATTTGGCATTGTCTCTACTTTACCTTGAACTACAAAATTAGGTATATATTATGCACCGAATTTTCTAAAATTCAGGAAAGTGATCCTATTGAGGTTTTGCTTTGCCACCATGAACAATAATGTGTACTTGAAAGCTACTCAATAAATCAAATACATAAAAAAATATGTTGATCTGTACATAATGAGTTTCCCTGGAGAGGCATTGATCTAGAGCTAATTTACGGTGCCCTCGTACTCCCAAACCATACGACGGAGTAGTAAACAGATCTGTCCATCTGCGATGGAGGGTAACTTAGTCATTCTCCCAAGGGTAATTTAGACTTTTCCTGATCGTTCGGTTACCTGTAAAAGAGCTCTTGTTTATGATTTAATTTGTGCCTTGTTTTAGCAAGAGGGGTAGCTCTTAGACTGTGTATACAGGCCAATGGGATGAAGTTCTAATTAGAGACATCTTTTGCCCAGTTGATGTTAATCGAATTATGCAAATACCCCTATACGTGCAAGGAGTGAATGACTTTGGCATGGAGTTATACAAGGTTAGGAACATTCTCAGTTAAATCGGCGTATCACAGAGAGCTTGAGCATCAATTCTATATGGCATATTGGTGAGGCCAGATGGTCAAGGCAATGTCTAAATTAATCCTGTATGGAAAAAATAATTGGAACTTGTGCATTCCTGGAAAGATTAAGCACTTTGCTTGGAAAGTGTTTCGAGGCTCACTTCCATGTTACGGCATTTTGGCTGGGTGCCATGTTTCCTGCTCGCCTTAGTGCCCGATTTGTAGGGTGGGCTATGAGGATATTTAGCATTGTCTATTCACCTGCCGACGCGCAAGAGAACTTTGGAGAGCACTTGGACTACAAGAGAGTGTGCAACAGGCGGTGGCACAAGACAACTCTGGATCAGTCACTCTGGAGATTTTATCCAAGGTTGAAGGAGGTTCAGGTAAAGTCCCAATCCCTGAGCTGATGATGGTGGCAGCCTGGTATATATGGTGGCAAAGACATGAATTCATCAAAGGTGAAACTATCCATACACCAGAACGAACAGCGATCTCCATAAGAGTCCTCGCGACCCACTATGTGAGAGCGTACAGGACAAAATACAAGAACCAGAGCGGTGATCTTATCTGGAAAAAGCCTAGCACAGGGATGATCAAGATTACTGTGAACGCATCAGTAAACTTGGAAAATGGAGATGGAGCCACTGGAGCAATTGCTCGAGATGATCGTGGGGCTTTCATCGCTGCCGCGACCTAGGTGCTACCAGCAGTAGTAAGCGTGGACTCAGCGGAAATTATTGCCATTAAAAATGGACTATATCTTCTATATCTATACTATTTATAAAAGAACAAACATTATCTTTTCTAAGTGCACCCCACAAAACGTACATGGATACATTATCACCGCATGATTAGTCTCACTAAACTCAATCTAACGACTAGCCTTAACCGAATCTGTTCTCTGTGTGCACTTAGCAATTTACATTGACTGACCGTACTTCACCGCGGAGGAAAATATGAAAGTCCATGCCTGATCAATTAGGAAACTATAATCACGGACACACCCTATTAAGAAACTAATCACGGGCACATCTAATTATTAAAGTAATCACAAACACATCCTATTATTAGGAAAAAAATTACGCGCGCATCCTATTATTAGGAAAATAATTACGAGCCATCCTATTAAAAAATAAATCACAGACGCATCTAATTATTAGGAAACTAATCATGGCTGCATCCTATTAGATAACTAATCACGAACGCATCTAATTATTAGGAAACTAACCGCGAGCGCATCCTATCATCTCCTATCAGGGAATCGTGATCGCGAGTCGCCAGCCGTCACCAGCCCACCACCCACGCGAGCCACAATGGGAGACACGCGAGGAGGAGTTGCGGCTTCCTCCGAACACACTTATACTGACTGCAACGACTTTGTCCACATCCTGGGCATGCTCTCCGGAAACCACCGACACCCGCGTCGACTTCAGCTCCATCCACAACACCCACGCTGACAACCACCCACCGCCAAGGTCCTTCAAGTGGGGGCAACGCTGAGTATCTTGGATCAGTATAAGCGGGCCAAAAAAATCTGCCCCCACAACTATTCATGTAGATTCGCCTGGTCGCCAACCATCATCGTCCCCAGGGCGGTGCAGGTCTCGGCCACTGTGCAGCAGGTGAAGCTAATCACGGCCCCATCTCACTCGCCCGAAGCCACCGCCGACTCCCTCAGCTCTGACGCGTGCTGCTCCGTTGGACACACTTGTCCGGTACTCGCGCGTGGACGACGTCGTCCAAAGCTAATCCCGGTGCGTGGAGGCCGCCGCCTCAAAGCTGGACGACTGACTCACCTGCGTCGACAATGCCGCCCAGCTGGTGAGAGGACATGGTCGCCGCGGCCGCTCGCAGGCCTGAACGACGGAGACGCTCGCCTTCACGCGAACGCACCACACACACGCATTAATCAAGTAAGTATCGAGTGTTACTTTTTTACTGTCAACGCTACCTCGCCGGTGGTGACACATCTAGAAGTACAGGAACTAGAGATGAGGCAGTCAGAAATAGAGGAGCGCTGGAGCACACACAGAGACGTTCGCCTTCTTTCTTTCTTTATTTTTTCACTGGTTTTCGCGTACCCGCAACAGACATCCCTGTTTTTTTAAGTACTGACTACCGGTTATTACATGGCCAACTCACGACTACATAGTGAACTCACAGACAAATTCGTTGAACCAAGACCTTACTTGCAGTCATGAAATTACGTTTCACTGAAAAAACCCAGAAGTTTGCATAAGTTTTAATGAAAAAAAAAACTAAAGTTCGCATAAGTTTTACTAAAAAAACCTGAAGTTTGCATAAGTGTATTTGTTTGTCTAGCTGATACATGGCAATTGTAATTTTACATGAGCATTTTCATACTGTCCTTATCTACAGTCGAGTTAACATGTTTTCCTGATAGAAAACTTGGACTACATACAAGAGAAGCAAAAACTGCATGTTGATTATGATGATGATGAATGTAGGATATTTTGTGATCATGGTAAATTTCATATCATTTAGTACATAAAAAATATTCACAATTTTATTTTATTACCATCAATTGTGTTGAGTTTCTTTCATATATATGTATTGACCCTCTTCTTTAAATTAGATGTGACAGATGCGGAATGAACTCATACCACATGATCACATACGAGCAATTCAAGAGGAATTGGCGGGATTCTTTCTTGACCATGTCATACATGAAGACGGAGAATGCCATGTGGAAGTTGAAATTAATTCAAGAGGAATGAGATGTTATATTGTATATATGTAGTAGTGTCGGATAGATATATACAAAAACTTGTTGTTCGATCAATCTCGGAGAAAGAGAGGTCACTTCTCTCTGTATATGTTCATGACGATCTTGTGTAATTCTTGATTGGAATTTGTTGGCACTGAAACGGTTCCTTAGCTTGTCCTACGTGACATTTTCATGTGTGACTATACTTGCATAAATGTGTGCATATGAAGAATCATGATGAATCTTCTAAATAATTTTGAATTTTATATATTGAGAAAAGTGGGTGGTCTTTTAATACATGAGACATGTTGATTAAGGAGAAACAATATTTCAAATTATTTGTACAGAGTTGGAAATAAGAGATCGTGTACTTTATAGGGAAATTTCAAATTTATGAATAAATTGTCTTGTATTAAGTTTAGTATAATATATTAATCCAAATAGATGCGTATTGCGTGCACACACTTATTAGTTCAAATAGACATGCATTGCACGTGCACACTTACTAGTGCATGCCAAGTTGGATGCAATAGTCTGCAGATTGAATCCGATTGCAGTTACGCGGTTAATGCGATCAATCTTGATGATGCTTACCAAGGGCCTGATGTTGCCATAATAGCAGAGTGCAAGGACTTGATACGGGAGTTTGCAGAAGTTCGGTTCACACACTGCTTCAGAGAAGCAAACGCTGCAGCAGATGGCTTAGCTAGACATTGTTATAATTCTAGATCCCCTAGCTTCTGGGACGTTTCTATCCCTGATTTCATTTCTCGCCTTCATGTAAATGACCTATCTATTATAAGAGAAATAAAGTTGTTTTGCTGTCAAAAAATATATAAAAATTAAGATGAACCGAGCTGGATCCACTGCAATGCCAATAACACGGAGAACAAATTAGTAAGCAAAAATGACCAGTGAGAAAGAATGTATCACATATATTTAAGTCTACTCGGCCGAAGCCGAGGTTATGTTGCATTATACATGTATATCAAAGTTCAAAGCGAAAAACCGCCTTCACAAAACTTTCCAACGGACCATTCAGAAGCTACGGAAACAGGGACCACATAATAACTCCCACATTGCGGTACCTCCACAATTTATTCTGAAGCCGATCGTTGCTAGGATCAACGGTGCATGTACGGCAGCAAACATTTCCGCAGCGTCCACCTCAAAGCAACAACGCAAACAACAATGTTACAGCTGAAAGGAAACCGAACATACATTATCTACCACTGGAGCAGAGGCGGTGGCGCCTGGACTAAAGGCATTTGCCCCACCGGCGTGCCTGATTGGGGAGGAGGAGGCGCCTTGGGCGTCCTCGTCCCCAACGACCTCATCCTCCCCACCATGGCTCTCCGCCCACCACCATGGACGGCGGCTCTCTCCGCGGTGCGGATTGACGTCTCCACCGTGCCATCGGGGCGCGACGAATCAGCGACGGACATGGCGCAGGCGCACAGCAGGAGAGCCGCCAGGAGCAACGAAGTGGTGGCCATGACGAGTGGTGCAGCTGCTGCTAGACGACTGGTAGCAGGAGCCAAGAGGCAAGTGTGATGGTGCCTGATGATCATCGACTCGAGCCGTTTATATACGCGATCGACGTAAGCTTCCGTGGATGTAGAATTTCCCGATGCTCTCTTCTGGATTGTGCCTCCCGGAGCAAAAAATATAATGATTCACGGTTAAACAATTTATCGTAATACTCTGTTGAGATCCACAAGCTTTTGTTGGATTTGGGATCTTGACCGACATTTTGCAACCAGAATGGTTGGCATACGGCATCTTGACAAACAGAAATTGGGAGGTTCGATAGGCACCACATGTCCACGTCGCTAGCTATCCGTGCCTAAACTTCACCTTTGTTTCGGACGAGGAGAATTAATTGATGAAGTGTGGCGAACTGGCAACCATCATCAGAGCAAGTACAATAATGAACTATAAGCCCGTTTATATGGTATTTTTGCCTATGTGAAGGAGAGAGACAAAGAAAAAGTGAAGGAATGGCTTCTCATGCCATAGCCCGTCTCCACGCATACTCCTAGGTAAAGACATTTAATGAGAAGAAAGAGATAAAGAGACCGAGCAGAAGTTATGAACTTATAGCCGGCCTTATACAACCTCTATTGTATGAGTAATTAATAGTGCTAGCTCTTGATGACATGGCATGTTCATATAGCCAGCAACTTACTATATTATTAACCATGCTCTCAAGTTGCATGATCGAACAGCTTTTCTTTATTAAATTGGAGTGTGTGTTCTGTTACATCTTGCTAGTAGCCAGAATACGGCAGTTTCTACACAGGACCAGAAATAACAACAATATAAAGTGTGGCAAACTGGCAAAGGTCATCAACTTTCTTTTTGGCAAACTGGCAAATATCATCGACTACTTGGTTAGACATCTTTGTAATCATTTCATAATGTATATTCTCATATTCTCATAACGGTTTTGCCCGACTTCCTACCACCCGCAGATCACCGTCACTTGGAGGAACGCTGCCACACCCCAAGGGAGTGACACCAGATTCCGTGCCTTGCAAGCCCGCCGACAATGGCAACAAGGGGAGGTTGGAGCAACATGTAAGTTTGAATTTATAAAAGAATCTCAAAAAAAGTTTGAATTTGTAAAGGAAAATAGGAAAATAATAGAAATGAAAATAAAATAAAAAGGAAACTGGAAGCAACCCGGAAAACAGAAAGGAAGAAAACCCACAAAAATGGTTGCAAAATGGGTTGGCCCAGTGCATGTATGTTTGATCGACCATTAGACGAGTGAGTGCCATATAGGAAATTCAAAAATACAGGAAATACAAAAATAAAATTATCAAAAGGTGAACAAACAGTAAGGATTTGGCCATGCAACAACCAGGCGCACATCAAATATTAGGCCTAGTTGTCCCCTTCTTTACAACATGAGTCTTCATTAATCGCTAAATGAGAAGGTGGCGACTGTACAAACCGCAGGTAGAAAGGGTGAAACCACACTGACATCACTCGACTGAGACTTCATTGAGTCTCAGTCGAGTGATGTCAGTGTAGTTGTTTTGCTACGAGCGGCACGGCTAGATAGATTTGGAAGCAACAACAACTGATGATCCAACTGGTGTGACTAAATGCTACGACCGTCAATGGCGGATGTTGCGATTGGTGAAACGATGTGTTACAAATGAAGAGGGCGGATGTTATGATCGGTGAGACGGCATGCTTCAACCAGCAATGACAGATGCTGCAACAGGTAGGAACATATGTTGCAAACGTATGACAAAATGCTGCGAGGTCTATTGGACGGTGCTCAGGCCAGCACGAAACTCCATGCAAATATTCAACAGTTGAAAAGTTGACTGAGATTTGGTTAAATATGAGTCCACTGAGTTTTAGCAAGTCCGTGGTAGAAAAGCATTTCTCGGACTGGAACTCCCAAGTGTGACACACAAGTGAGTGTGCACAGATGTTGCACAGATCTCCTTGCCTGTCCTCTCTAAACATTCAAAACCATACATTGTTGAAGGTTCTGTAAAAAAAGTGTTGGACACATGGATCTTGTTGATATACAATGAACTTTACGATACCCTATGAAACAAGAAGAAAGCCGTGAAACTATATTCTAATTCTAAAGATACACTTTTTATTGGGTTACACTTTTCTTTTAGTGATACACAACGAAACATTATGATACACCTCGAAACACACATACACACAAAAAGATAAAACCTTATGTAACACTCTGGAACAAAACGAACTTCATCAAAAAAACTAAAAATAGCATGGTCGGTCGTTACAGGATGTTACATGGAGCAGAGTAGAGTATGTACACGAGCAGATGGGGACTGCTGTAGGAGGATCGATCGACTATCCACGTCACACCAACCGTGGTGGGGGGCTCGGCACCACGTAGGATTTCGGCGTGTTCGCTGTCGGCGGCCTGGGGCTCGTCGCCCTCGACCCCAAAGACCTCCTCGCCGAAGCCCAGTCCCCGGCGGCCGCAGCCTCGACACCGGCTTCCCCTACCTTCGCGTCACAACCTGCAATTGAACAATTCTGTGGATTATAGTTCCAGCTCAAAAGGTCAAACGACGTTGAGATCATGATCGCCGAACAGCCTACCTAGAAGGAAGCGCGAGGAGAGCACGACGACCCCAGCGACGAGCATCCAGGCGAAGAGCGCTCTGCGGTCCATCCCGGTGACGGCGACGTCGACGTCTCTGAAGTCTGAACGGAAGTAACAGCTAGAGTTTGGGAGTTGGGAGTTGGGACTTGGGAGGAAGCGTCAGCGCGCTAGAGGTGTACTATATATCATCGACCTGCATGATAATTAAGGGTCGTCGAACCATTGAAGACAAACTGGAATCAGCTACTTGCCGCTCAATTGGATTAAACAGCACGCATTGCAGCTGTGCGGGGTTTCTCTAATCGCAATTGGGCCAGTATAATCCAAGTGATGTTTGACTTGGGCATTTGTTAACTATGGGGCGATCTTTGCCGTAACCTCAAGATAAACACTTGCTCGTCTTCCTGCTTATGCGAAGCAGATTGTAATGCTCCTGTTAGATGAAAGTATTGGGGCAACTGCTCGACACCCTAGAGGGTTGTGGCTATCTTATTATATATAAGTATCAAAGGGTACAAGTACAAGGTATATGCACAAGTCTACGTATACACAAGTCTACGTATATATATACACTCTAACACCCTCCCTCAATCTTAACTGTGGCTTGAAGTACAAACTACGTTAAGATTGCGCCTGCAGCCTACAAACTGTGGTTGTGGAAGAGGCTTCGTGAAGATGTCAGCAAGTCGAGGAGGAAGCAGGACGCTTGGCCAGAAGAACTAGCATATCGTGCTGCTTGGCTCATGATGGCTCCGCCACCGCTCCCACCTCCAGCCGCTCCTCCACCACCGCAGCCGCAGTCTCAACTCCGGCCACCTGCGATCCCAATCCCAAATCCATCTAGCCTCCCCGTAGCCACCTTCTGCTCGCCCCCGCTCCCACCGGACTACCGGCTGGATGACTCCCCGATCCAGGCTGCCATCCGTGCCGCGCTTGGTGTTGGAAACGCCATGGGAGCGGACATCGAGGACCAGGTTTGGTCTGCCATCCTTCAGCCTATCACTTCCTTCCGCCACAAAAACTCAGGCATCCATCTTGCTGTCAAAATTGAGCGCGCCGTCATGGAAATTGACTGTCTCATGCTTGCATGCTACCTCCAAGGTTGCCTGGGAGGCCAGTCTGATATGTTCATGATCCTTCAACTCTCGCCCTCGGAATTCCGCTTCACCGTCTCCTCGATCCCGGTAGCCCTGGCTATCCTCCGGGAGAAGGAGATTGCCTCGCCTCACATCCACATCTCCATCTTCGTTTGCTCGCCCGTGGATGCCGCAAGAGAGTCACCACCTTCCATTGCCCCACGCCTACAGGCCTCGCCTCCGTCACCATTGCCACTGCAGACGCCCACTCACTTTCACGCCGCCCCGCTCACCTTTGACATCGGCGATCGCTTGCAGCACGCCTTTTGGTTCATCTCACAAACTCTTACCCTCGAAAACTCAGTTGGCCTCGCATTCCAGGCTGCTCTTTGGCAGGCAAAATGATCCATGGTCTCACCACCTCGCCAGGCTTCGCAAAAACCCCACGATACCATCATTTTCTTCCACAATTGTCGTCTTCCTCTCGACTGCTACCTCGTCGCTGCTCTGCTGCAAACTAGGTTTGGGGGTAGGGCAAAAAACTTCGATGTCCAAAAAATATCCACCTCGGCATACTCCTTCTGTGTCGCCTCGATGGCCGCGCAAGCTTCCATTACCGCTTGCTCTCCCTTCTCGACACCCTTCTTCTTCGCATCGATCATCGTCGTCAACTCAGCCGCCACCACTCCCAATGCATCACTGTGTGCTGCCTCGCCCCGACGCCCATGTGCCATCAACCAACAACCACCTGCGGTGGTTATCGCTCCGCCCGCATTCCTCCCAGACACAGGAACCCTGCCGGAATCGACAACAACGCCGCTCGTCGCGCCAAAAGAGGTTAGGACTTTCCGTCATGGATTCAAATTCTTTAACCGTGTTTTAAACATGTACCACACTGAGATCACACGTCATATTTTCCCACCTCGCCATGCACCAACGGTCTCTTTTTGGATCCTATGTAGCTCAACTAGTGTTAACCCAAATACTTTGCTCATAACCAATGCTCTAGACCACTACTTCTCGGTAAAACCAGTTTTTCAGGCAACTAAGCTGTCAGACTTTGTGTTTCGCTCCTCTGTAATAACCAAAGAGGTCAGATTTGAAATCCTCAAGGCCTCGCCTTTGGCTTTCAAATACTTCTCGCTATACTTCTTTGACCAGCTGTCCACCGCCACTGCTCATGAGCAGCTGCTACTCGAGACTCGCGGACCGGCCACAATCAGGCCAAACCTGCCAGAACAACACACTATACCTATCTCCATCCTTGGCCCACACCCATCCACACTATTCATGCAACGCTCTCTTTCAAACAAAACAAACAAACAGAAAAATACCCCAGTATCCAACGGGTCAACCCATGGGTGCACCCTCCCATCGAACACGACTCCAACAACTCCCTGCAACCGCCCTACCTCCAGCACCTGCACACCCTCGCCCGCTCTGCTTTTGACCACCACTGAAACCGAGGCATGGAGCCACTCTCACGACAGACACGGCCAAAATCGACCCATCCATCCCGCGCCCAAAACCCGTGACGCTGGACCCTCCTGCCCACCATCGCTTTCAACTACACACCGCTCTTGACTCAGTGGAACCGGCCTATACACCGCGTGTCTCTGCTTTGAGGTCACCCGACCTGAACCACGAACACCGAACGGACTGCCACCCACCGCCTGCATGCATGCATGCGCCACTAGAGCCCCATGAATTGGGGCAGTGCTTAAGCCCGACACTGCTTGCGTCACCCACGCCTCATCCATACCCTGCCCAACTGCAACACATGCTCCCACCACCCGGCAACAGTACCACTGCCAGCCCTTTGACCGCATGCATGACGCCATGCATGGATGGTACACTGCCTCCCAAGTCATATCGAGACGTACTTCTCTCCTCCTCCCAGCATGCACCCTCACCCCACTCCGCTACTCCTATAAATACCGCATGCAATACACACCATCACACTCCACACTGCTGCTCTCACTCACCTATCCTCTCCAAACGACGTTGTTATCGCTGCCTAGCCCTGGATCATCAAGTCCAAATCTGCAGGGATCCCATCAGGTGCGCTCGCTGCTGGTGCTCCGGCCACAAAGTCAGCCGGTGCCGGGCGGTTCGCCTCCTTCCTTTCTTTGCCCGCCTTCCACAAAATCCAATCTTGAATCCAGCTTTCTCTCTTCAACCCACCTCACCGCCGGCTTCTAACATGGCCAACTCGCCTGCGCCTACCCCAGCCAACCTCGCCGCTGCCACCAACCTTTGGCCCCGTGCCGGAAACGGGCCAATGGCACCACTACTCGGCATCCCCGTCGCTCGCATCATCCCTCCCTCCGCCACAACAAACAACACCGCCCCCTACCACTGCTCCTCCATCGCTCTCCAACCCTGTAGACCATGAGGCGTTGCGCGCAAGCCTCAATGAGGCGCGTGCTGCAGCGGCTTTCGGCCCATCCCCTCCGAATGCTGGGGGCGCTCGCCATGCACGCCGCTTCGGCTTGCCCATCGAGCTTGCGCCTACCATCGTCGCGCCCCCTGCCTAGTCAACGACGTCAGCCATATCGCGTTCGCCCACCTCCGCACATCCATCCACAACCCTGGCGACGCTCATCCACGACGCGATTCTCGCGCACGCCAGCAACCCCAGCTTCAGCGTTGCTGGCTCTTGGCGTGGAGCGGGCTGCGTCACCTTCGAGTCCGCAAGCGTGCATGACTACCTCGTCACCCTTGGCTCCATCGACTTCCGCGACAACCAGATATCCTTCGAGCCTGTTGAACTGGCGGACCGAACGTCGCCTGTCTTCGACCAGCTCATCGAGGTCAAAGCCTCGGAGTTCCCGCATGAGCTTTGGCACGACACTGGCATCAGGTGGGCTCTAAGCCACCTTGGTGACGTCTGCTCTGTCGACCACTACTGCGTCGAGGGCCGCGACTTCACGGCAGTTCACGCCCTCATCATGGTCGACTGACGCATGCGACTTCCAGACTCCCTGCCCATCCAGCTCCCCCCATCTAATGACATCAAGGTCGTTAAGATCACCAGGCTCGCCACGGTCCTCGACCGGATGGGACCGCTGGACCCGTCGCCGTTCTCCTCTGACTCTGAGTCGGACTCGAGCGGCCGCCCCGGTCGCCGCGGCCACGGCGCCTTCAACGCCTCCAATGACGACATGCCTCGCGGCCCTCCGCCGTCCCGAGCCTTCAACACCACGACCACTCCTCCCAACCGTGGCGGCTCCTCTGCCAACATGCCTCTCCACGTCTCGTCTGGTGACGACGGACCCGCTGTCTAGGGGCATCCCGTCATCACCATCTCATCCGACAGCGACTCAGCCCCACCATCGCAGATGGCGTCGCCTCCCGCGGCGTTCTCTGCCTCAACCGACATCGGCTCGTCCATCACGCCAGCCACCATCAGCCGCCCATCGCCGCTGTCGGTGGGATCACGCTGACTCCGCCACCCTCCTCTCTAGACGGCTACAACAAAGACAACCTCGACGATCTCCCTCCACCCAATGTCGTGCAGCTGCCGTCGGCGTTCAGCTCGTACGACAGCTCCAACTCACCAGGCCTTGACATTGACGTCTCCAGCATTGCCTTTTCCGTTGGGGCGTCCTCCTATGGTACGGCCTCTGCACAGCCCTGTCTTCCCTCCTCCCTTGTATTTCAACCCGATCATAGCCTAACCATGGTCACCCCCGCAACCAAACCTGCAGACCCTCACCTTCACGAGTGCGTGCTTCGCAAGTTGCGCCACAACGCCAAACGCTCGGCGGACAAGTCCATGAGCCTTCGCCGAAGCTCTCGCCTGGCTGCCAAAGAGCCAAGGGTCTTCACTGACATGACCACTAAGGCCGTCCGCGCCAGAGCGAAGCACCTCACTTCCACCAACGTCGTGAAGGCACTCAAAGACGCCATCCAAGATGCCCAGCTCGACATCCCCGACGCACCGCCAGCCTCTGCAGCGGCCCTTGCGGAAATTGCCGTGCTATGCGGTGCGGATGATGTTGGGGAACGTTGCAGAAAACAAAATTTTTCTATGTTTTCACCAAGATCCATCTATGAGTTCATCTAGCAACGAGTGATCGGATGCATCTACATACCTTTGTAGATCGCGAGCGGAAGCGTTCAGAGAACGGGGATGAGGGAGTCGTACTCGTCGTGATCCAAATCACCGGAGATCCTAGCGCCGAACGGACGGCACCTCCGCGTTCAACACACGTACGGTCAGCGTGACGTCTCCTCGTTCTTGATCCAGCAAGGGGGAAGGAGAGGTTGATGAAGATCCAGTAGCACGACGGCATGGTGGTGGATGCAGCAGTCACCGCAGCAGGGCTTCGCCGTTCCCCTGCGAGAGGGAGAGGTGTAGCAGGGGAGAGGGAGGCGCCAAGACTTCAGGGTGCGGCTGCCCTCCCCCCTTTATATAGGCCCCCTAGGGGGTGCGCCGGCCCTAGGAGATGGGATCTCCTAGGGGGGCGGCGGCCAAGGGGGTGGAGTGCCCCCCAAGGCAAGTGGAGGCGCCCCCTCCCCTAGGGTTCCCAACCCTAGGCGCATGGGGGGCCCAAGGGGGGGGGCGCACCAGCCCACTATGGGCTGGTTCCCTCCCTACTGCAGCCCATGGGGCCCTCCGGGATGGGTGGCCCCACCCGGTGGACCCCCGGGACCCTTCCGGTGGTCCCGGTACAATACCGTTGACCCTCGAAACTCTCCCGATGGCCGAAACTGCACTTCCTATATATAATTCTTCACCCCCGGACCATTCCGGAACTCCTCGTGACGTCCGGGATCTCATCCGGGACTCCGAACAACTTTCAGGTTACTGCATACTCATATCTCTACAACCCTAGCGTCACCGAACCTTAAGTGTGTAGACCCTACGGGTTCAGGAGACATGTAGACATGACCGAGACGACTCTCCGGTCAATAACCAACAGCGGGATCTGGATACCCATGTTGGCTCCCACATGCTCCTCGATGATCTCATCGGATGAACCACGATGTCGAGGATTCAAGCAACCCCGTATACAATTCCCTTTGTCAATCGGTATGTTACTTGCCCGAGATTCAATCGTCGGTATCCCAATACCTCGTTCAATCTCGTTACCGGCAAGTCACTTTACTCGTACCGTAATGCATGATCCCATGACCAGACACTTGGTCACTTTGAGCTCATTATGATGATGCATTACCGAGTGGGCCCAGAGATACCTCTCCGTCATATGGAGTGACAAATCCCAGTCTTGATCCGTGTCAACCCAACAGATACTTTCGGAGATACCCGTAGTATACCTTTATAGTCACCCAGTTACGTTGTGACGTTTGGTACACCCAAAGCACTCCTGCGGTATCCGGGAGTTGCACGATCTCATGGTCTAAGGAAAAGATACTTGACATTGGAAAAACTCTAGCAAACGAACTATACGATCTTGTGCTATGTTTAGGATTGGGTCTTGTCCATCACATCATTCTCCTAATGATGTGATCCCGTTATCAATGACATCCAATGTCCATAGTCAGGAAACCATGACTATCTGTTGATCAACGAGCTAGTAAACTAGAGGCTTACTAGGGACATGTTGTGGTCTAAGTATTCACACATGTATTACGGTTTCCGGTTAATACAATTATAGCATGAATAAAAGACAATTATCATGAACAAGGAAATATAATAATAATCCTTTTATTATTGCCTCTAGGGCATATTTCCAACAGATGACGCGACTGCTGATTCCATCGCCCGTGCCGATGATATCATGGACACCGGTGCTGCTGACGTCGATCCATGATGTGCCCAATCAACCATGCAAGCCCATGCGGCGTCCCGACGGCGACCGGCCGTCCATATCGCGGCCCTACATCAAGGGTCTACTTATTCCACCATACGTGTGCCCAGAGCAATTCCGTGTTTTGGTCCACCTATCTGCTAGTATCTCGCATGTATCCCCTAGCTAGTTGTAATCTGTTCCATGAGTGTATGAGATCGCATGTATCCTCTCGCGATCTAGGTGCCCATTGTGTTTTTCATGAGTAGTACCACTCTATCCATCTGTTTGTGGAATGTAAGAGGACTAGGTGATGAATCAAAATGTGCTGATATCCTTTCCGAACTAATCAGTATCAACCCTCATTGTGCCCTCTTACAAGAGTCAAAATTAAACGACATTAACGACCAAAAATTCAACTCCTTCCTGCCACGATCTCTGGACCAAAGAATTTTCCTACCTGCGGACGGCTCGGCCGGCGGAATGGTTTCCGCCTTTAACAAAAACTTCTTCTCTCTAATCTCATACTCACATCATTAGTACGCCACATCCATCAAAATCACGTCACTCGCTCACCCCCTTCCCTTTGTCATCACAAACATCTATGCACCTTCACATCGCAACCTCAAACAGGCCTTCCTAGATGAGCTCAAACTAATCAAGGAAGATGACCAAATTCCTTGGTTGATTGTAGGAGATTTCAACTTGGTACGCTTTTCCCACGAAAAAAATAACCGCAACTTCCGCCAACGGGAAGCTGACGCCTTCAACTCCACGATCAATGACCTAGCACTAATCGAACTACCCCTACTAGATAGACGCTTCACCTGGACCAATAAACGAGCTTCACCAACCCTAGCACGACTAGACCGTGCTTTCTTCAATCTGGCCTGGAATAATTGCTTCCCCAATACAACTCTATCATCTCTACCACGCATCACATCTGATCACGTCCCACTAATCCTAAATATCCAAACATTTGTCCCAAAACCGCGCCACTTTAGATTTGAATCAGCTTGGACTCTATCCACTGCTTGCCACCAAATAATACAAAAATGTTGGGCACCAAATCAACACGTGCCCCAACCGCTATCTTCTACTGCTGCCCTTGCAAAAAATCTAAAAACAACAAGATGCGCCCTAAAAAAATGGGCCTCCAAACGATCACCAGCACACCATCGCGAGGTTGCTACAAAACAAATCATCAATCTCATTGATCTAAAAGAGGAGGCTCGACCCCTCTCCAACGCCGAAAAAATGTTGTGTTTGGTTGTCTCCGATACACTACACTCAGCCATTGCCGAAAAAATGGCCTTTTGGAAACAACGAGGCAAAGTACGTGCTGCAATTGATGGAGAGGAAAACACTCAGTACTTTCACGCTGCCGCGTCCCAGCGTCTGCGCAAGAATACTATAACGTCCCTACTAGCTGATGGGAATGAATTCCACTCTCACGCTCAAAAAGCGACCATACTGAAAGATCATTTCACAGCAATTATCAGCTCCGCACCACACACCTCCTGGTCTTTCCAACTCCAAAATTACTATTCCCAAACGTTACCTCAACTTAGTTCACTTGAATCTCCCTTCACACTTGAAGAAATAAAAGATGCGTTCCTCCAAATGAACCCCCTCACTAGCCCTGGACCTGATGGCTTCGGCCCGCTGTTCTATCGAAAATACTGGCACTTGGTCAAGGCTCCTATTAACTCCTTCATGGCAGATTTCCAAAACCATACCGCTCAAACAAAATGCCTTAACAGAGCCCACCTCATTCTACTACCCAAAAAAGAACAGGCCAACACACCTGACGCCTACCGCCCGATCTCCCTCCAAAACTGCCCCATCAAAGCCGTCGCAAAAGTGCTCACCAACAGATTAAAAACAATGATCCCACTACTTGTTCATGGCAACCAAACTGGTTTCATCCCTGGACGTAGCATAGCTGAAAATTTTATCTTCGCTACAGACCTTATAGGTGCCTGCCATACCAGAAAAGCCCGAACCATGGTCATTAGGCTAGACTTTAGAAAAGCCTTCGACTCCCTCTCTTGGGACTCCCTTACATCCATTTTACGTTGTCGTGGTTTCCTGCAAAAATTCTCAAACTGGGTCCATGACCTCCTATCAACTGGAAAAACTACCGTTATGCTCAACGGGATCCCCGGAAACTGGATAAATTGCAAAAACAGGCTCAGACAGGGAGATCCTATTTTTTCCTTACCTTTTCATCATCGTTGCTGATCTCCTACAACAGATGATCCAGAAAGACTGCGACCTCCTACACCTCAGTCACCCTCTGTTCTCACATCTTCCGCCAAACATTTTACAATATGCCGACGACACCCTAATCATTGCCAAGGCATCCAATGACGCTGCTCAGCAATTAAAAAAAAATTCTACACGATTTCGCCATGGCAACCGGCCTCGCTATCAACTTCACAAAAACAACATTCGTACCCATGCACATCAGCTCTCCCATGGCGGCCTCCATAGCCTCCACCCTGCAATGGCCAACCTCAACCTTCCCGCAGATCTACCTAGGCCTACCCCTAACACCCACATGACTACCTTCAAATGCCTTCCTACCTATCATTGAACGCTGCCGCAATTTCTTGACGGGTTAGCGTGCAAAAATTCTCTCAAAAGGGGATAGACTCATCCTGCTATCGGCTGTCCTCAACTCCATCTTGGTCTACTTTATGTCAGTCTTCTCCATCCCCAAAAGTGTTCTAAAAATCCTAGACTCTATTCGGCGAGCCTTTTTTTGGGCTGCAGAGGAAACTTGCACTGGTGCGCAATGCTTAGTTGCCTGGAAAAATGTGTGTAAACCAAAAAAGAATGGTGGTCTAGGTCTAAAAAACCTACATCAGCAGAACAACTGCCTACTTATGAAATTTGCTGTAAAAGCACTTTTACCGGAAAAAACACCTTGGTTGGACTGGATTGCCTTGCAACACCCAAATGCTCTCATTGCTCCACAAAATAGCCACTCCTTCATTTGCCGAACAATAAATCAACAACTGCCAGCACTCCATGCCATCTCATTTGTACTCACAAACTCCGGCACTAATACCTATTTCTGGCTAGATGCTTGGCTACACTACCAACCCCTTGCTAATCTATTCCCCTGCCTCTACTCACACACCACTATACCACTCGCTCGTGTGGCTGCTGTTCTGGACCATGGTTTGGAAACAATCCTACAGAACTGCCTAACATCTAATGCTGCTACCGAGTTGTGCTCTTTGTTGTCTCTCCTGCAGGATTTCCAGCTGTCGACAGGACCGGATGAGCGCTACCTCAATGGTGGCCTGCGCTTCTCCACGAGGGCAGCGTACGCGCTAACCATGGGCGACGACGACAACAACGACGTGCATGCCGTGGCCATTTGGTCTTCATGCGTTCCAAATCGCGTGAAGATCTTTGCATGGCTCCTGTTTCGTGATCGACTCAACTCCAAAAGCAACCTTCAATGCAAGCATATTGTCACCGACTCACTATGCCCGCACTGTGGGTATGACGGTGAAACCAGCTCACACATATTCCTTGACTGTCCGCTTGCACGGCGTATTTGGCAACGAATAGGCCTCTCTCCTTCGAGTAACATCGACGACCTATGGGACTGCCATCTACCTACACAGGTGGATGCGGTAATCTGGCATTCCATCCTCCTCATTATTCTATGGAAGATCTGGGATTCCAGAAATGCTATGACCTTCAAACAGCAAAATCATCACAGTATCATCACCCTCAGGCGAATTGTTGATGACCTCATGCTATGGACGCACCGGATGAAGAAAACAGTGCACAAGCAGGCCGCCTCCTCATGGCGTTCCTACCTCTTCTCACGATTACACGTGCTTATGTAATTTCCCTTTGTAATCAGTCTGATGATGGGTTACAAAATTGAGAAATATATTCAGGTGGGGAGCTCCCCCCCCCCCCCCGGTGATTTTTTCAAAAAAGAAGATGTAGCAAGTTGATCCTTTGACGAGATGAACTTGATGCTAAGTAGCTTCTGTGCAACACGCTCTCGAACGAAGTGATAGTCAACCTCAATATGTTTTGTTCGAGCATGAAACACCAGATTCGACGACAGATATCTAGCATCAATGTTATCACACCAAAGTATTGGAGGATGAGCTGAAGAGACTCTCAACTCTCTCAACAAAGACTGAACCCAAATGATCTCCGCCGTTGCATCAGCAACTGCTTTGTACTCAGGTTCTGTACTGCTGCGAGACACTGTAGCCTGCTTGCGAGCATTCCAGGCGATCAGGTTAGACCCAAGAAACACTGACCCCCTCGTGGATCGCCGGTCATTAGGACTACCAGCCCAGTCTGCATCAGAAAAAGCTGAGATCTCACAAGACGGCGCGGGCTGTAGAAGTAAGCCATGAGAGGAAGTGAGGCAGACATAACGAAGAATCCGCTTCACAGCTGACCAATGAGATGTCCTGGGTGCATGGAGAAACTGACAGATACGATTGACTGCATAAGAGACGTCTGGTCTAGTGATAGTAAGATACTGGAGACCACCAACAAGACTGTGATACTCAGTAGCATCATCAGATGAGAGAGGATCTCCATCAAAAGCAGACAACCGATCAGTGGCCGACATCGGAGTGTTGACAGGTTTACACTTCAGCATTACAGCACGACGCAACAAGTCCAGGGAGTACTTCTTCTGAGTAAGAGTAAGCCCAGCAGAAGAGCGTGAAACCTCCAGACCAAGAAAGAAGTGTAGAGCACCTAGATCCTTGACAGAAAAATCACCACTCAAGGCAGCCACAAGGCGATCGGCAGCAGCATCTGAGGAACTGATGAGGATGATATCATCAACATAAACTAGCAAATACATCGTAACCTCAGGACGCTGAAGAAGAAACAGGGACGTGTCAGCAATGGAGGGAACAAACCCAAGTGCCCGGAGAACAGAGCCGAGGCGTGCATGCCATGCACGGGGAGCCTGCTTGAGCCCATAGAGCGCCTTAACCAGACGACAGATATGGTGAGGACGGTCCGGATCCACAAACCCTGGCGGCTGACGCATATAAACCTCCTCCTCCAAGACTCCATGCAGGAAAGCATTCTGCACATCAAGCTGACGAAGGAACCATCCTCGAGTAACAGCCAAAGACAACAACAGGCGAATGGTAGTGGGCATGATAACCGGACTGAATGTGTCTTCATAATCAAGACCATACCTCTGTTTGAAGCCCTTGGCAACAAGCCGTGCCTTGTAGCGCTCAATAGAACCATCAGCATGCCTCTTGACTTTATAAACCCACTTGGAATCAATAATGTTAACACCAGACTGTGGGGGAACAAGACGCCAAGTGTTATTCTGAAGCAGAGCATGAAACTCCTGTTCCATTGCTGCAAGCCAATGAGGAATAGCCAGTGCAGCCTGAAAATGACGAGGCTCAGCAGTGGAATCAGCGGTAATGTGTGCCATGCAGGCAACAAGCCATGCGACAGTCCCGTCGGTGCGCTGCTTTGGCTGGAAAACCCCGTTCTGGCTGCGGGTGTGAGGTCGAGGAGCATCAGCGGCCGGCTGTGCTAGCGAGACCGATCTCAGCATAGGCAACAGCACCAGAGACGAGGCAGCCAGCGAACCAGCCCGTGGGGAGAGCGGTGGCGTCGAGGCAGGCCAGGTCAGCCCATCTGATGTGGTCGAAGTGGCTGCCGGGCCGGGCGAAGCAGCTGCCAGGCCAGGCGAGGGCGCCAAGGGCCCAGCCACTAGCCCGGGAGAGAGCAACTCCCGCGGGGCAGGTGTGGGCGTCCCCCGCGGGGCGGATTCCTCCGAGGCTGGTGAGTGCGTCGCCCGTGGGGTAGCTGCCTCAGAGTCGGGCAAGGGCAGTTCCTGCAAGGTGGGGGCACCCGTTATGCATGCCCCATGCAGCAGGGCATCGTCGCGCTCCAGGGGCACGTTGCGAACCAGAGTAGCATCTGGCACCTGTTCATCAAGTAGCTCGAGGCGAGCACCACATCCAATACCTGTAGCATGATTAGGGAGCAACACAGGAGCATTTGCAACATCCACAAATTGGTCAGGCAAAGGTACAGTGGAGTGAACAGGTGGCATAGAAGTGGTAGAGTTAGTCGAAAATGCACGAAAAGGAAACACATTCCCATCAAAAACAACATCACGAGAGATGTAGACGCAATTGGTGGGAACATGGAGGCATTTGTACCCTTTGTGAAGAGAACTATACCCAAGAAAAACACATTTTTTAGACCGAAACTCTAACTTACGTTTGTTGTATGGACGCAAATGGGGCCAACATGCACACCCAAAGACCTTTAGAAAAGTGTGATCTGGGACTTCATTGAGAAAGAGTTCAAGAGGAGTTTTCATATGCAAAAGTCGTGAGGGTAGCCTGTTTATCAAGAAACACGCTGTGGAGAAAGCATCACTCCAAAACCGAAACGGCATGGAGGCATGAGCTAGCAAAGTAAGGCCAGTTTCTACGAGATGACGATGCTTACGTTCAGCAGTTCCATTCTGCTGATGTGTATGAGGACAAGACACACGATGTGAAATCCCAAGCTTGTTAAAAAACGTGTTGAGGTTGTGATATTCACCCCCCCCCCTAGTCGGATTGAACATGAATAATTTTCTGCTTAAGGAGACGCTCAACATGTGCTTGAAACTGAATAAAGACATCAAACACATCAGACTTTCGCTTAATAAGATAAAGCCAAGTAAACTGACTATAAGCATCGATAAAACTGACATAATAATTGTGGCCACTAACGGATGTTTGGGCATGGCCCCATACATTAGAAAACACAAGCTCAAGAGGATGTTTCACAACACGACTAGACTCTGAAAATGGAAGTTGGTGACTCTTGCCCTGCTGACAGGCATCACAAATTGTTTTAGCAGTTTTATTGGACACAACTAGTAGTTCATGACGATGTAGCACATGACGAACTATAGGAGCAGCAGGGTGACCAAGGCACGCATACCAATGTGTAGGTGACACACGAACACCGCTGAACGCCTAAGGAGTGGACTGCATATAAGATGTGGGCGGCGCGTCAAGCGCATATAAACCAAGGCGAAGACAGCCACTAAGCAGAACGGCCCTCGTGTCCTGATCCTTGATAAACAAAGAAAAGGGTGAAACTTAGCAAGGACATTATTATCACAAGTAAGTTGAGGAACAGACAACAAACTACGTGTAGCAGTGAGAACTCGAAGCACATTAGAAAGATATAGTTTTCGAAAATTGCGTGCAAGAAGTGAGGCCTGACCAACAAGCGAGATGTGCATACCTGCTCCATTGGCGGTGCGAACCTGATCATGACCGCGATATGGCTCCTGAGTGGAGAGCTTGCCCATCTCGCTGGTGAGGTGGTTCATAGCTCCCGTGTCCATGTACCATGTAGGATCAATGGAGTAAGATGGAGTGCGTCCGTGCTCATGACTTGTCACTTCAGCAACAGCCTGCTTTTCATTCACTTTGTCGTTATTGCCTAAACCAAGGAAATCTTTCTTGTAGCAACGATGACAGCGGGAGGCTATGTGGCGCTCAATCCCACACAGTTGGCAAGCCTGCTGGGCACCGCAGCAAGCCACCAGCCGAGACCCGCCAGTGATGGATTGTGCGGAGCTCCATGAAGTCGGCTGAGATGAAGCTGTCGGCTTGGGGGGAAGCGACGGCTTCTGTGATTTGCCGCTCCTGGTCGCGGCATTAGCGGAGGCAAAACTCGGGGAGGCACGGCGTGAAGGAAATATGCCCTAGAGGCAATAATAAAGTTATTATTTTATTTCCTTATATCATGATAAATGTTTATTATTCATGCTAGAATTGTATTAACCGGAAACATAATACTTGTGTGAATACATAGACAAACTAAACGTCACTAGTATGCCTCTACTTGACTAGCTCGTTAATCAAAGATGGTTATGTTTCCTAACCATAGACATGTGTTGTCATTTGATTAACGGGATCACATCATTAGGAGAATGATGTGATTGACATGACCCATTCCATTAGCTTAGCACCCGATCGTTTAGTATGTTGCTATTGCTTTCTTCATGACTTATACATGTTCCTATGACTATGAGATTACGCAACTCCCGTTTACCGGAGGAACACTTTGTGTGCTACCAAACGTCACAACGTAACTGGGTGATTATAAAAGAGCTCTACAGGTGTCTCCAAAGGTGCATGTTGGGTTGGAGTATTTCGAGATTAGGATTTGTCACTTCGATTGTCGGAGAGGTATCTCTGGGCCCTCTCGGTAATGCACATCACATAAGCCTTGCAAGCATTGCAACTAATGAGTTAGTTGTGAGATGATGTATTACGAAACGAGTAAAGAGACTTGCCAGTAACGAGATTGAACTAGGTATTGAGATACCGACGATCGAATCTCGGGCAAGTAACATAGCGATGACAAAGGGAACAACGTATGTTGTTATGCGGTCTGACCGATAAAGATCTTCGTAGAATATGTAGGAGCCAATATGAGCATCCAGGTTCCGCTATTGGTTATTGACTGGAGACGTGTCTCGGTCATGTCTACATTGTTCTCGAACCCGTAGGGTCCGCACGCTTAACGTTATGATGACAGTTTCATTATGAGTTTATATATTTTGATGTACCAAAGATTGTTCGGAGTCCCGGATGTGACCACGGACATGACAAGGAGTCTCAAAATGGTCGAGACATAAAGATTGATATATTGGACGGCTATATTCGGACACCAGAAGTGTTCCGGAGAAGTTTCGGATAAAACTGGAGTACCGGGGGGTTACCGGAACCCCCCCGGGGGTTAATGGGCCTCATGGGCCCAAAGTGGAGAAGAGGAGGGGCGGCCAGGGCAGGCCGCGCGCCCCTCCCCCTCTAGTCCGAATTGGACAAGGAGGGGGGCGGCGCCCCCCCTTTCCTTCCTCTCCTCTCTCCCTTCCTTCCCCCTCTCCTAGTTGGACAAGGAAAAAGGAGGGAGTCCTACTCCCGGTAGGAGTAGGACTTGTTGGGTTTCGTAGTAATTTCAAAAAAATTCCTACGCACATGCAAGATCATGGTGATGCATAGCAACGAGAGGGGAGAGTGTTGTCTACGTACCCATGCAGACCGACTGCGGAAGCGTTGACAGAACGTAGAGGAAGTAGTCGTACGTCTTCACGATCCAACCGATCAAGCACCGAAACTACGGCACCTCCGAGTTCGAGCACACATTCAGCTCGATGACGAACCCGGACTCCGATCCAGCAAAGTGTCGGGGAAGAGTTCCGTCAGCACGACGGTGTGGTGACGATCTTGATGTACTACAGCAGCAGGGCTTCACCTAAACTCCGCTACAGTATTATCGAGGAATATAGTGGCTGGGGGCACCGCACACGGCTAAGGACTAGATCACGTGGATCAACTTGTGTGTTCTAGGGTGCCTCTGCCTCAGTATATAAAGGACAAGAGGGGGGAGGCTGGCCTGCCAAGGTGTGGCGCACCAGGAGAGTCCTACTCCCTCTGGGAGTAGGATCCCCCCCCCCCAATCCTAGTTGGAATAGGATTCGCGGAGGGGGAAAAGAGAGAGAGGGGGGCGGCCACCTCTCCTAGTCCTAATAGGACTAGGGGAAGGGGGAGGCGCGCAACCCATGTAGGGCTGCCTCTTCTCTTTTCCACTAAGGCCCATCATGGCCCATTTAGCTCCCGGGGGGTTCCGGTAACCTTCCCGGTACTCCGGTAAAATCCCGATTTCACTCGGAACACTTCCGATATCCAAACATAGGCTCCCAATATATCAATCTTTACGTCTCGACCATTTCGGGACTCCTCGTCATGTCCGTCATCACATTCGGGACTCCGAACAACCTTCGGTACATCAAAATGCATAAACTCATAATATAACTGTCATCGTAACCTTAAGCGTGCGGACCCTACGGGTTTGAGAACAATGTAGACATGACCGAGACACGTCTCCGGTCAATAACCAATAGCGGGACCTGGATGCCCATATTGGCTCCTACATATTCTACGAAGATCTTTATCGGTCAGACCGCATAACAGCATACGTTGTTCCCTTTGTCATCGGTATGTTACTTGCCCGAGATTCGATCGTCGGTATCCAATACCTAGTTCAATCTCGTTACCGGCAAGTCTATTTACTTGTTCTGTAATACATCATCTCGCAACTAACTCATTAGTTGCAATGCTTGCAAGGCTTATGTGATGTGCATTACCGAGAGGGCCCAGAGATACCTCTCCGACAATCGGAGTGACAAAACCTAATCTCGAAATACGCCAACCCAACATGTACCTTTGGAGACACCTGTAGTACTCCTTTATAATCACCCAGTAACGTTGTGACGTTTGGTAGTACCCAAAGTGTTCCTCCGGTAAACGGGAGTTGCATAATCTCATAGTTATAGGAACATGTATAAGTCATGAAGAAAGCAATAGCAACATACTAAACGATCGGGTGCTAAGCTAATGGAATGGGTCATGTCAATCAGATCATTCTCTTAATGATGTGATCCCGTTAATCAAATAACAACTCATTATTCATGGTTAGGAAACATAACCATCTTTGATTAACGAGCTAGTCAAGTAGAGGCATACTAGTGACACTTTGTTTGTCTATGTATTCACACATGTATTATGTTTCCGGTTAATACAATTCTAGCATGAATAATAAACATTTATCATGATTATAAGGAAATAAATAATAACTTTATTATTGCCTCTAGGGCATATTTCCTTCAGTCTCCCACTTGCACTAGAGTCAATAATCTAGATTACACCGTAATGATTCTAACACCCATGGAGCCTTGGTGCTGATCATGTTTTGCTCGTGGAAGAGGCTTAGTCAACGGGTCTGCAACATTCAGATCCGTATGTATCTTGCAAATCTCTATGTCTCCCACCTGGACTAGACCCCGGATGGAATTGAAGCGTCTCTTGATGTGCTTGGTTCTTTTGTGAAATCTGGATTCCTTTGCCAAGGCAATTGCACCAGTATTGTCACAAGAGATTTTCATTGGACCCGATGCACTAGGTATGACACCTAGATCGGATATGAACTCCTTCATCCAGACTCCTTCGTTCGCTGCTTCCGAAGCAGCTATGTACTCCGCTTCACATGTAGATCCCGCTACGACGCTTTGTTTAGAACTGCACCAACCGACAGCTCCACCGTTTAATGTAAACTCGTATCCGGTTTGTGATTTAGAATCGTCCGGATCAGTGTCAAAGCTTGCATCAACGTAACCTTTTACGATGAGCTCTTTGTCACCTCCATATATGAGAAACATATCCTTAGTCCTTTTCAGGTATTTCAGGATGTTCTTGACCGCTGTCCAGTGATCCACTCCTGGATTACTTTGGTACCTCCCTGCTAGACTTATAGCAAGGCACACATCGGGTCTGGTACACAGCATTGCATACATGATAGATCCTATGGCTGATGCATAGGGAACATCTTTCATATTCTCTCTATCTTCTGCAGTGGTCGGGCATTGAGTCTTACTCAATTTCACACCTTGTAACACAGGCAAGAATCCTTTCTTTGCTTGATCCATTTTGAACTTCTTCAAAAATTTGTCAAGGTATGTTGTTTGTGAAACTCCAATTAAGCGTTTTGATCTATCTCTATAGATCTTTATGCCTAATATGTAAGCAGCTTCACCGAGGTCTTTCATTGAAAAACTCTTATTCAAGTATCCCTTTATGCTATCCAGAAATTCTATATCATTTCCAATTAGTAATATGTCATCCACATATAATATTAGAAATGCTACAGAGCTCCCACTCACTTTCTTGTAAATACAGGCTTCTCTGAAAGTCTGCATAATACCAAATGCTTTGATCACACTATCAAAGCGTTTATTCCAACTCCGAGAGGCTTGCACCAGTCCATAAATGGATCGCTGGAGCTTGCACACTTTGTTAGCTCCTTTTGGATCGACAAAACCTTCTGGTTGCATCATATACAACTCTTCTTCCAGAAATCCATTCAGGAATGCAGTTTTGACATCCATTTGCCAAATTTCATAATCATAAAATGCGGCAATTGCTATCATGATTCGGATGGACTTAAGCATCGCTACGGGTGAGAAGGTCTCATCGTAGTCAATCCCTTGAACTTGCCGAAAACCTTTCGCGACAAGTCGAGCTTTGTAGACAGTAACATTACCATCAGCGTCAGTCTTCTTCTTAAAGATCCATTTATTCTCAATTGCTTGCCGATCATCGGGCAAGTTAACCAAAGTCCATACTTTGTTCTCATACATGGATCCCATCTCAGATTTCATGGCTTCAAGCCACTTTGCGGAATCTGGGCTCACCATCGCTTCTTCATAGTTCGTAGGTTCATCATGATCTAGTAGCATGATTTCCAGAACAGGATTACCGTACCACTCTGGCACGGATCTTACTCTGGTTGATCTACGAGGTTCAGTAGTATCTTGATCTGAAGTTTCATGACTATCATCATTAGCTTCCTCACTTATTGGTGTAGGTGTCGCAGAAACAATTTTCTGTGATGTACTACTTTCCAATAAAGGAGCAGGTACAGTTACCTCGTCAAGTTCTACTTTCCTCCCACTCACTTCTTTCGAGAGAAACTCCTTCTCTAGAAAGGATCCATTCTTAGCAACGAATGTCTTGACTTTGGATCTGTGATAGAAGGTGTACCCAACAGTCTCCTTTGGGTATCCTATGAAGACACATTTCTCCGATTTGGGTTCGAGCTTATCAGGTTGAAGCTTTTTCACATAAGCATCACAGCCCCAAACTTTAAGAAACGACAACTTTGGTTTCTTGCCAAACCACAGTTCATAAGGCGTCGTCTCAACGGATTTTGATGGTGCCCTATTTAACGTGAATGCGGCCGTCTCTAGAGCGTATCCCCCAAACGATAGCGGTAAATCAGCAAGAGACATCATAGATCGCACCATAACTAGTAAAGTACGATTACGACGTTCGGACACACCATTATGCTGTGGTGTTCCGAGTGGCGTGAGTTGCGAAACTATTCCACAATTTTTCAAATATACACCAAACTCGTAACTCAAATATTCTCCACCACGATCAGATCGTAGAAACTTTATTTTCTTGTTACGATGCTTTTCAACTTCACTCTGAAATTCTTTGAACTTTTCGAATGTTTCAGACTTGTGTTTCATTAAGTAGATATACCCATATCTGCTTAAGTCATCTGCGAAGTTGAGAAAATAACGATATCCTCCACGAGCCTCAATATTCATCGGACCACATACATCTGTATGTATGATCTCCAACAAATCTGTTGCTCTCTCCATAGTTCCGGAGAACGGTGTTTCTGTCATCTTGCCCATGAGGCACGGTTCGCAAGTACCAAGTGATTCATAATCAAGTGGTTCCAAAAGTCCATCAGTATGGAGTTTCTTCATGCGCTTTACACCGATATGACCTAAACGACAGTGCCACAAATAAGTTGCACTTTCATTATTAACTCTGCATCTTTTGGCTTCAACATTATGAATATGTGTATCACCACTATCGCGATTCATCAAAAATAGACCACTTTTCAAAGGTGCATGACCATAAAAGATATTACTCATATAAATAGAACAACCATTATTCTCTGATTTAAATGAATAACCGTCTCGCATCAAACAAGATCCAGATATAATGTTCATGCTCAACGCTGGCACCAAATAACAATTATTTAGGTCTAATATTAATCCCGAAGGTAGATGTAGAGGTAGCATGCCGACCGCGATCACATCGACTTTGGAACCGTTTCCCACGCGCATCGTCACCTCGTCCTTTGCCAGTGCCCGCTTATTCCGTAGTCCCTATTTCGAGTTGCAAATATTAGCAACAGAACCAGTATCAAATACCCAGGTGCTACTGCGAGCTCTAGTAAGGTACACATCAATAACATGTATATCACATATACCTTTGTTCACCTTGCCATCCTTCTTATCCGCCAAATACTTGGGGCAGTTCCGCTTCCAGCGACCAGTCTGCTTGCAGTAGAAGCACTCAGTTTCAGGATTAGGTCCAGACTTGGGTTTCTTCTACTGAGCAGCAACTTGTAGCTGTTCTTCTTGAAGTTCCCCTTCTTCTTCCCTTTGCCCTTTTTCTTGAAACTAGTGGTCTTGTTGACCATCAACACTTGATGCTCCTTCTTGATTTCTACCTCCGCAGCTTTCAGCATTGCGAAGAGCTCAGGAATAGTCTTGTTCATCCCTTGCATATTATAGTTCATCACGAAGCTCTTGTAGCTTGGTGGCAGTGATTGGAGAATTCTGTCAATGACGCAATCATCTGGAAGATTAACTCCCAATTGAATCAAGTGATTATTATACCCAGACATTTTGAGTATATGCTCACTGACAGAACTGTTCTCCTCCATCTTGCAGCTATAGAACTTATTGGAGACTTCATATCTCTCAATCCGGGCATTTGCTTGAAATATTAACTTCAACTCCTGAAACATCTCATATGCTCCATGACATTCAAAACGTCGTTGAAGTCCCGATTCTAAGCCGTAAAGCATGGCACACTGAACTATCGAGTAGTCATCAGCTTTGCTCTGCCAGACATTCATAACATCTGGTGTTGCTCCAGCAGCAGGCCTGGCACCCAGCAGTGCTTCCAGGACGTAATTCTTCTGTGCAGCAATGAGGATAATCCTCAAGTTACGGACCCAGTCCGTGTAATTGCTACCATCATCTTTCAACTTTGCTTTCTCAAGGAACGCATTAAAATTCAAGGAACAACAGCATGAGCCATCTATCTACAATCAACATAAACAAGCAAGATACTATCAGGGACTAAGTTCATGATAAATTTAAGTTCAATTAATCATATTACTTAAGAACTCCCACTTAGATAGACATCCCTCTAATCTTCTAAGTGATCACGTGATCCAAATCAACTAAACCATAACCGATCATCACGTGAGATGGAGTAGTTTTCAATGGTGAACATCATTATGTTGATCATATCTACTATATGATTCACGCTCGACCTTTCGGTCTCCGTGTTCCGAGGCCATATCTGCATATGCTAGGCTCGTCAAGTTTAACCTGAGTATTCGGCGTGTGCAAAAACTGGCTTGCACCCGTTGTAGATGGACGTAGAGCTTATCACACCCGATCATCACGTGGTGTCTGGGCACGACGAACTTTGGCAATGGTGCATACTCAGGGAGAACACTTCTTGATAATTTAGTGAGAGATCATCTTATAATGCTACCGTCAATCAAAGCAAGATAAGATGCATAAAAGATAAACATCACATGCAATCAATATAAGTGATATGATATGGCCATCATCATCTTGTGCTTGTGATCTCCATCTTCGAAGCACCGTCGTGATCACCATCGTCACCGGCGCGACACCTTGATCTCCATCGTAGCATCGTTGTCGTCTCGCCAATCTTATGCTTCCACGACTATCACTACCGCTTAGTAATAAAGTAAAGCATTACATCGTGATTGCATTGCATACAATAAAACGACAACCATAAGGCTCCTGCCAGTTGCCGATAACTCGGTTACAAAACATGATCATCTCATACAATAAAATTCAGCATCATGTCTTGACCATATCACATCACAACATGCCCTGCAAAAACAAGTTAGACGTCCTCTACTTTGTTTTGCAAGTTTTACGTGGCTGCTACGGGCTTAAGCAAGAACCAATCTCACCTACGCATCAAAACCACAACGATAGTTTGTCAAATAGACTCCGTTTTAACCTTCGCAAGGACCGGGCGTAGCCATACTTGGTTCAACTAAAGTTGGAGAGACAGTCGCCCGCAAGCAACCTATGTGCAAAGCACGTCGGGGAAACCGGTCTCGCGTAAGCGTACGCGTAATGTTGGTCCGGGTCGTCTCGTCCAACAATGCCGCCGAACCAAAGTATGACATGCTGGTAGGCAGTATGACTTATATCGCCCACAACTCACTTGTGTTCTACTCGTGCATATAACATCAACATAAATAACCTAGGCTCGGATGCCACTGTTGGGTTTCGTAGTAATTTCAAAAAATTTCCTACGCACACGCAAGATCATGGTGATGCATAGCAATGAGAGGGGAGAGTGCTGTCTACGTACCCACGCAGACCGACTGCGGAAGCGTTGACACAACGTAGAGGAAGTAGTCGTACGTCTTCACGATCCAACCGATCAAGCACCGAAACTATGGCACCTCCGAGTTCGAGCACACGTTCAGCTCGATGACGATCCCCGGACTCCGATCCAGCAAAGTGTCGGGGAAGAGTTCCGTCAGCACGACGGTGTGGTGACGATCTTGATGTACTACAGCAGCAGGGCTTCGCCTAAACTCCGCTACAGTATTATCGAGGAATATGGTGGCTGGGGGCACCGCACACGGCTAAGGAATAGATCACGTGGATCAACTTGTATGTTCTGGGGTGCCTCTGCCTCAGTATATAAAGGACTAGAGGGGGGAGGCTGGCCGGCCAAGGTGTGGCGCGCCAGGAGAGTCCTACTCCCTCTGGGAGTAGGATTCCCCCCCCCAATCCTAGTTGGAATAGGATTCGCGGAGGGGGAAAAGAGAGAGAGGGGGCCGGCCACCTCTCCTAGTCCTAATAGGACTAGGGGAAGGGGGAGGCGCGCAGCCCATGTAGGGCTGCCTCTTCTCTTTTCCACTAAGGCCCATCATGGCCCATTTAGCTCCCGGGGGGTTCCGGTAACCTTCCCGGTACTCCGGTAAAATCCCGATTTCACCCGGAACACTTCTGATATCCAAACATAGGCTTCAAATATATCAATCTTTACGTCTCGACCATTTCGAGACTCCTTGTCATGTCCGTGATCACATTCAGGACTCCGAACAACCTTCGGTACATCAAAATGCATAAACTCATAATATAACTGTCATCGTAACCTTAAGCGTGCGGACCCTACGGGTTCGAGAACAATGTAGACATGACCGAGACACGCCTCCGGTCAATAACCAATAGCGGGACCTGGATGCCCATATTGGCTCCTACATATTCTACGAAGATCTTTATCGGTCAGACCGCATAACAACATACGTTGTTCCCTTTGTCATCGGTATGTTACTTGCCCGAGATTCGATCGTCGGTATCCAATACCTAGTTCAATCTCATTACCGGCAAGTCTCTTTACTCGTTCTGTAATACATCATCTCGCAACTAACTCATTAGTTGCAATGCTTACAAGGCTTATGTGATGTGCATTACCGAGAGGGCCCAGAGATACCTCTCCGACAATCGAAGTGACAAAACCTAATCTCGAAATACGCCAACCCAACATGTACCTTTGGAGACACCTGTAGTACTCCTTTATAATCACCCAGTAACGTTGTGACGTTTGGTAGTACCCAAAGTGTTCCTCCGGTAAACGGGAGTTGCATAATCTCATAGTTATAGGAACATGTATAAGTCATGAAGAAAGCAATAGCAACATACTAAACGATCGGGTGCTAAGCTAATGGAATGGGTCATGTCAATCAGATCATTCTCTTAATGATGTGATCCCGTTAATCAAATAACAACTCATTGTTCATGGTTAGGAAACATAACCATCTTTGATTAACGAGCTAGTCAAGTAGAGGCATACTAGTGACACTTTGTTTGTCTATGTATTCACACATGTATTATGTTTCCGGTTAATACAATTCTAGCATGAATAATAAACATTTATCATGATTATAAGGAAATAAATAATAACTTTATTATTGCCTCTAGGGCATATTTCCTTCAGGACTCCTCCCTGGCGCGCCTCCTCCTGGCCGGCCTCCCCTCCCCCTTGCTCCTTAATATACGGGGGCAGGGGGGTACCTCTAGACACACAAGTTGATCTTGGAGATCGTTCTCTTAGCCGTGTGCGGTGCCCCCCTCCACCATAATCCTCGATAATATTGTAGCGGTGCTTAGGCCAAGCCCTGTGACGGTAGAACATCAAGATCGTCACCACGCCGTCGTGCTGACGGAACTCTTCCCCGACACTTTGCTGGATCGGAGTCCGGGGATCGTCATCGAGCTGAACGTGTGCTAGAACTCGGAGGTGTCGTAGTTTCGGTGCTTGATCGGTCGGGCCGTGAAGACGTACGACTACATCAACCGCGTTGTCATAACGCTTCCGCTGTCGGTCTATGAGGGTATGTAGACAACACTCTCCCCTCTCGTTGCTATGCATCACCATGATCTTGCGTGTGCGTAGGAAAATTTTGAAATTACTACGTTCCCCAACAATGGCATCCGAGCCTGGTTTTATGTGTTGATGTTATATGCACGAGTAGAACACAAGTGAGTTGTGGGCGATATAAGTCATACTGCTTACCAGCATGTCATACTTTGGTTCGGCGGTATTGTTGGATGAAGCGGCCCGGACCGACATTACGCGTACGCTTACGCGAGACTGGTTCTACCGACGTGCTTTACACACAGGTGGCAGGCGGGTGTCAGTTTCTCCAACTTTAGTTGAACCAAATGTGGCTACGCCAGGTCCTTGCGAAGGTTAAAACTGCACCAACTTGACAAACTATCGTTGTGGTTTTGATGCGTAGGTAAGATTGGTTCTTGCTTAAGCCCGTAGCAGCCACGTAAAACTTGCAACAACAAAGTAGAGGACGTCTAACTTGTTTTTGCAGGGCATGTTGTGATGTGATATGGTCAAGACATGATGCTAAATTTTATTGTATGAGATGATCATGTTTTGTAACCGAGTTATCGGCAACTGGCAGGAGCCATATGGTTGTCGCTTTATTGTATGCAATGCAATTGCGCTGTAATGCTTTACTTTATCACTAAGCGGTAGCGATAGTCGTGGAAGCATAAGATTGGCGAGACGACAACGATGCTACGATGGTGATCAAGGTTTCGCGCCGGTGACGATGGTGATCATGATGGTGCTTCGAAGATGGAGATCACAAGCACAAGATGATGATGGCCATATCATATCACTTATATTGATTGCATGTGATGTTTATCTTTTATGCATCTGATCTTGCTTTGATTGACGGTAGCATTATAAGATGCACTAAATTATCATAGTAAAAGTGTTCTCCGTGAGTATGCACCGTTGCGAAAGTTCTTCGTGCTGAGACACCACGTGATGATCGGGTGTGATAGGCTCTACGTTCAAATACAACGGGTGCAAAACAGTTGCACACACAGAATACTCAGGTTTAACTTGACGAGCCTAGCATATAACAGATATGGCCTCGGAACACGGAGACCGAAAGGTCAAGCGTGAATCATATAGTAGATATGATCAACATAGTGATGTTCACCAATGAAACTACTCCATCTCACGTGATGATCGGACATGGTTTAGTTGATTTGGATCACGTGATCACTTAGAGGATTAGAGGGATGTCTATCTAAGTGGGAGTTCTTTAGTAATATGATTAATTGAACTTAAATTTATCATGAACTTAGTACCTGATAGTATCTTGCTTGTTTATGTTTGATTGTAGATAGATGGCCCGTGCTGTTGTTCCGTTGAATTTTAATGCATTCCTTGAGAAAGCAAAGTTGAAAGATGATGGTAGCAATTACACGGACTGGGTCCGTAACTTGAGGATTATCCTCATTGCTGCACAGAAGAATTACGTCCTGGAAGCACCGCTGGGTGCCAGGCCTGCTGCTAATGCAACTGACGACGTTAAGAACGTCTGGCAGAGCAAAGCTGATGACTACTCGATAGTTCAATGTGTCATGCTTTACGGCTTAGAATCGGGTCTTCAACGACGTTTTGAACGTCATGGAGCATATGAGATGTTCCAAGAGTTGAAGTTAATATTTCAAGCAAATGCCCGGATTGAGAGATATGAAGTCTCCAATAAGTTCTATAGCTGCAAGATGGAGGAGAACAGTTCTGTTAGTGAGCGTATACTCAAAATGTCTGGGTATAATAATCACTTGATTCAATTGGGAGTTAATCTTCCAGATGATTGCATCATTGACAGAATTCTCCAATCACTTCCACCTAGCTACAAGAGCTTCGTGATGAACTATAATATGCAAGGGATGGATAAGACAATTCCCGAGCTCTTCGCAATGCTGAAAGCTGCGAAGGTAGAAATCAAGAAGGAGCATCAAGTGTTGATGGTTAACAAGACCACTAGTTTCAAGAAAAAGGGCAAAGGGAAGAAGAAGGGGAAGTTCAAGAAGAACAGCAAGCAAGTTGCTGCTCAGGAGAAGAAACCCAAATCTGGACCTAAGCCTGAAACTGAGTGCTTCTACTGCAAGCAGACTTGTCACTGGAAGCGGAACTGCCCCAAGTATTTGGCGGATAAGAAGGATGGCAAGGTGAACAAAGGTATATGTGATATACATGTTATTGATGTGTACCTTACTAATGCTCGCAGTAGCACCTGGGTATTTGATACTGGTTCTGTTGCTAATATTTGCAACTCGAAACAGGGACTACGGATTAAGCGAAGATTGGCTAAGGACGAGGTGACGATGCGCGTGGGAAATGGTTCCAAAGTCGATGTGATCGCGGTCGGCACGCTACCTCTACATCTACCTTCGGGATTAGTATTAGACCTAAATAATTGTTATTTGGAGCCAGCGTTGAGCATGAACATTATATCTGGATCTTGTTTGATGCGAGACGGTTATTCATTTAAATCGGAGAATAATGATTGTTCTATTTATATGAGTAATATCTTTTATGGTCATGCACCCTTGAAGAGTGGTCTATTCTTATTAAATCTCGATAGTAGTGACACACATATTCATAATGTTGAAGCCAAAAGATGTAGAGTTGATAATGATAGTGCAACTTATTTGTGGCACTGCCGTTTGGGTCATATCGGTGTAAAGCGCATGAAGAAACTCCATACTGATGGACTTTTGGAACCACTTGATTATGAATCACTTGGTACTTCTGAACCGTGCCTTATGGGCAAGATGACCAAAACACCATTCTCCGGTACTATGGAGAGAGCAACAGATTTGTTGGAAATCATACATACAGATGTATGTGGTCCAATGAATGTTGAGGCTCGTGGCGGATATCATTATTTTCTCACCTTCACAGATGACTTAAGCAGATATGGGTATATCTACTTAATGGAACATAAGTCTGAAACATTTGAAAAGTTCAAAGAATTTCAGAGTGAAGTTGAAAATCATCGTAACAAGAAAATAAAGTTTCTACGATCTGATCGTGGAGGAGAATATTTGAGTTACGAGATTGGTGTACATTTGAAACACGGAATAGTTTCGCAACTCACGCCACCCGGAACACCATAGCGTAATGGTGTGTCCGAACGTCGTAATCGTACTTTACTAGATATGGTGCGATCTTTGATGTCTCTTACTGATTTACCGCTATTGTTTTGGGGTTATGCTTTAGAGACGGCCGCATTCACGTTAAATAGGGCACCATCGAAATCCGATGAGACGACGCCTTATGAACTATGGTTTGGCAAGAAACCAAAGTTGTCGTTTCTTAAAGTTTGGGGCTGCGATGCTTATGTGAAAAAGCTTCAACCTGATAAGCTCGAACCCAAATCGGAGAAATGTGTCTTCATAGGATATCCAAAGGAAACTATTGGATACACCTTCTATCACAGATCCGAAGGCAAGACTTTTGTTGCTAAATTCGGAAACTTTCTAGAGAAGGAGTTTGTCTCGAAAGAAGTGAGTGGGAGGAAAGTAGAACTTGATGAGGTAACTGTACCAGCTCCCTTATTGGAAAGTAGTACATCACAGAAAACGGTTTATGTGACACCTACACCAATTAGTGAGGAAGCTAATGACGATGATCATGAAACTTCAGAACAAGTTTCTACTTAACCTCGTAGATCAACCAGAGTAAGATCCGCACCAGAGTGGTACGGTAATCCTATTCTGGAAGTCATGCTACTAGATCATGATGAACCTACAAACTATGAAGAAGCGATGGTGAGCCTGAAGGAAATATGCCCTAGAGGCAATAATAAAGTTATTATTTATTTCCTTATATCATGATAAATGTTTATTATTCATGCTAGAATTGTATTAACCGGAAACATAATACATGTGTGAATACATAGACAAACAGAGTGTCACTAGTATGCCTCTACTTGACTAGCTCGTTAATCGAAGATGGTTATGTTTCCTAACCATGAACAAAAGAGTTTTTATTTGATTAATGGGATCACATCATTAGAAGTATGTTGCTATTGCTTTCTTCATGACTTATACATGTTCCTATGACTATGAGATTATGCAACTCCCATTTGCCGGAGGAACACTTTGTGTGCTACCAAACGTCACAACGTAACTGGGTGATTATAAAGGAGCTCTACAGGTGTCTCCAAAGGTACATGTTGGGTTGGCGTATTTCGAGATTAGGATTTGTCACTCTGATTGTCGGAGAGGTATCTCTGGGCCCTCTCGGTAATGCACATCACATAAGCCTTGCAAGCATTGCAACTAATGAGTTAGTTGCGAGATGATGTATGACGGAACAAGTAAAGAGTCTTGCCGGTAACGAGATTGAACTAGGTATTAAGATACCGACGATCGAATCTCGGGCAAGTAACATACCGATGACAAAGGGAACAACGTATGTTGTTATGCGGTCTGACCGATAAAGATCTTCGTAGAATATGTGGGAGCCAATATGAGCATCCAGGTTCCGCTATTGGTTATTGACTGGAGACGTGTCTCGGTCATGTCTACATTGTTCTCGAACCCGTAGGGTCCGCACGCTTAAGGTTTCGATGACAGTTATATTATGAGTTTATGAGTTTTGATGTACCGAAGGAGTTCGGAGTCCCGGATGAGATCGGGGACATGACGAGGACTCTCGAAATGGTCGAGACGTAAAGATCGATATATTGGACGACTATATTTGGACATCGGAAAGGTTCCGAGTGATTCGGGTATTTTTTTGGAGTACCGGAGAGTTACGGGAATACGTATTGGGCCTTATTGGGCCATACGGGAAAGAAGAAAAAGGGCCTCAAGGGTGGCCGCACCCCTCCCCTTGGTCTGGTCCGAATTGGAGTAGGGAAGGGGGGCGCCCCCTTCCTTTCTTCTCCTTTTCCCTTCCTCTTTTCCTATTCCATATGGGAGGTGGAATCCTACTAGGACTAGGGAGTCCTAGTAGGACTCCACACTTGGCGTGCCCCCTCCTAGGGCCGGCCTCCTCCTCCCTTGCTCCTTTATATACGCGGGCAGGGGGCACCTCTAGACACACAAGTTGATCCTCGTGATCGTTTTCTTAGCCGTGTGCGGTGCCCCCCTCCATCATAATCCTCGATAATATTGTAGCGGTGCTTAGGCGAAGCCCTGCGACGGTAGAACATCAAGATCGTCACCACGCCGTCATGCTGACGGAACTCTTTCCCAACACTTTGCTAGATCGGAGTCCGGGGATCGTCATCGAGCTGAACGTGTGTTAGAACTCGGAGGTGCCGTAGTTTCGGTGCTTGATCGGTCGGGCCGTGAAGACGTACGACTACATCAACCGCGTTGTTATAACGCTTCTGCTGTCGGTCTACGAGGGTACGTAGACAACACTCTCCCCTCTTGTTGCTATGCATCACCATGATCTTGCGTGTGCGTAGAATTTTTTTTGAAATTACTACGTTCCCCAACAGTGGCATCCGAGCCTAGGTTTTATGCCTTGATGTTGTGCACGAGTAGAACACAAGTGAGTTGTGGGCGATATAAGTCATACTGCTTACCAGCATGTCATACTTTGGTTCAGCGGTATTGTTGGATGAAGCGGCCCGGACCGACATTACGTGTACGCTTACGCGAGACTGGTTCTACCGACGTGCTTTGCACACAGGTGGCTGACGGGTGTCAGTTTCTCCAACTTTAGTTGAACCGAGTGTGGCTACGCCCGGTCCTTGCGAATGTTAAAACAGCACCAACTTGACAAACTATCGTTGTGGTTTTGATGCGTAGGTAAGTATGGTTCTTACTAAGCCCAGTAGCAGCCACGTAAAACTTGCAACAACAAAGTAGAGGACGTCTAACTTGTTTTTGCAGGGCATATTGTGATGTGATATGGTCAAGTCATGATGAGATATAAGTTGTTGTATGAGATAATCATGTTTTGTTGAAGTTATCGGCAACTGGCAAAAGCCTTATGGTTGTCTCTCTATTGCATAAGATGCAAGCGCCCAATAATTGCTTTAGTTTATCGCTATGCGATAGCAATAGTTGCAAGAGCAATTGTTGGCGAGACGACCACGTGACGACACATTGATATAGATCAAGATGATGGAGATCATGGTGTCATGCCGGTAACGATAGAGATCATGACAGTACTTTGGAGATGGAGATCAAAGGCGCAAGATGATGATGGCCATATCATGTCACATATTTTGATTGCATATGATGTTTATCGTTTATACATCTTATTTTGCTTAGTTTGACGGTAGCATTTTAAGATGATCTCTCAATAATTATCAAGAAGTGTTCTCCCTAAGTATGCACCGTTGCAAAAGTTCTTCGTGCTGAGACACCACGTGATGATCGGGTGTGATAGGCTCTACGTTCAAATACAACGGGTGCAAAATAGTTGCACACGCGGAATACTCAGGTTAAACTTGACGAGCCTAGCATATAATAGATATGGCCTCGAAACATGGAGACCGAAAGGTCGAACGTGAATCATATAGTAGATATGATCAACATAGTGATGTTCACCATTGAAAACTACTCCATCTCACGTGATGATCGGACATTGTTTAGTTGATTTGGATCACGTGATCACTCAGAGGATTAGAGGGATGTCTATCTAAGTGGGAGTTCTTAAGTAATATGATTAATTGAACTTTAATTTATCATGAACTTAGTCCTGGTAGTATTAGCATATCTATGGTGTAGATCAATAGCTCGCGTTGTTGCTTTCATATGTTTATTTTGATATGTTCCTAGAGAAAATTGTGTTGAAAGATGTTAGTAGCAATGATGCGGATTGGATCCGTGATCTGAGGTTTATCCTCATTGCTGCACAGAAGAATTATGTCCTTGATGCACCGCTAGGTGACAGACCTATTGCAGGAGTAGATGTAGACGTTATGAATGTTTGGCTAGCTCAATATGATGACTACTTGATAGTTTAGTGCATGATGCTTAACAGCTTAGAATCGGGACTTCAAAGACGTTTTGAATGTCATGGACCATATGAGATGTTCCAGGAGTTGAAGTTAATATTTCAAGCAAATACGCGAGTTGAGAGATATGAAGTCTCCAACAAGTTCTATAGCTAAAAGATGGAGGAGAATCGCTCAACTAGTGAGCATGTGCTCAGATTGTCTGGGTACTACAATTGCTTGAATCAAGTGGGAGTTAATCTTCCAGATAAAATAGTGATTGACAGAATTCTCTAGTCACCATCACCAAGTTAGTAGAACTTCGTGATGAACTATGATATGCAAGGCATAACGGAAACGATTCCCAAGCTCTTCATAATGCTGAAATTGACGAAGGTAGAAATCGAGAAAAACATCAAGTGTTGATGGTTGACAAGATCACTAGTTTCAAGAAAAGGGCAAAGGGAAGAAAGGGGAACTTCAAGAAGAATGGGAAGCAAGTTGCTGCTCAAGTGAAAACCCAAGTCTGGACCTAAGCCTGAAACTGAGTGCTTCTACTGCAAAGGGACTGGTCACTGGAAGCGGAACTATCCCAAGTGATTGGCGGATAAGAAGGATGGCAAAGTGAACATAAGTATATTTGATATACATGTTATAGATGTGTACTTTACTAGTGTTTATAGCAACCCCTCAGTATTTGATACTAGTTCAGTTGCTAAGATTAGTAACTCGAAACGGGAGTTGCAGAATAAATAGAGACTAGTTAAGGGTGAAGTGACGATGTGTGTTGGAAGTGGTTCCAAGATTGATATGATCACATCATCGCACACTCCCTATACTTTTGGGATTGGTGTTGAACCTAAATAAGTATTATTTGGTGTTTGCCTTGAGCATGAATATGATTTGATCATGTTTATTGCAATACGGTTATTCATTTAAGTAAGAGAATAAATTGTTGTTCTGTTTACATGAATAAAACCTTATATGGTTACACACCCAATGAAAATGGTTCATTGGATCTCGATCATAGTGATACACATATTCATAATATTGAAACCAAAAGATGCAAAGTTAATAATGATGGTGCAATTTATTTGTGGCACTGCTGTTTAGGTCATATTGGTGTAAAGCGCATGAAGAAAATCCATACTGATGGGCTTTTGGAATCACTTGATTATGAATCAGTTGATGCTTGCGAACCATGCCTCATGGGCAAGATGACTAAGACTCCGTCCTCCAGTACAATGGAGCGAGCAACAGATTTGTTGGAAATCATACATACTGATGTATGTGGTCTGATGAATATTGAGGCTCGTGGCAGGTATCATTATTTTCTGATCTTCATAGATGATTTGAGCAGATATGAGTATATCTACTTGATGAAACACAAGTCTGAAACATTTGAAAACTTCAAAGAATTTCAGAGTGAAGTGGAGAATCATCGTAACAAAAATGAAAGTTTCTACGATATGATCGCAGAAGTAAAATATTTGAGTTACGAGTTTGGCCTGCAGTTAAAAACTATGTGAAATAGTTTCACTACTCACGCCACCTGGAACACCACAGCATAATGGTGTGTCCGAATGTCATAACCGTACTTTATTAGATATGGTGCGATCTATGACGTCTCTTACCGATCTACCAATATCGTTTTGGGGTTATGCATTAAAGATAGCTGCATTCACGTTTAAAAGGGCACCATCTAAGTCACCATCTAAGTCCGTTGAGACGACACAATCTGAACCATGGTTTGGCAAGAAACCAAAGTTGTCGTTTCTTAAAGTTTGAGGTTGCAATGCTTATGTGAAAATGTTTCAACCTGATAAGCTCAAACCCAAATCGGAGAAGTGTGTCTTTATAGGATACCCAAAAGAAATTGTTGGGTACACCTTCTATCACAAATCCGAAGGCAAGATATTCTTTGCTGAGAATGGATCCTTTCTAGAGAAGGAGTTTCTCTCGAAAGAAGTGAGTGGGAGGAAAGTAGAACTTGATGAGGTAACTGTACCTGCTCCCTTATTGGAAAGTAGTTCATCACAGAAATCTGTTCCTGTGACTACTAGACCGATTAGTGAGGAAGCTAATGATGATGATCATGTAACTTCAGATCAAGTTACTACCGAACCTCGTAGGTAAACCAGAGTGAGATCCGCACCAGAGTGGTACGATAATCCATTTCTGGAGGTCATGTTACTTGACCATGACGAGCCTACGAATTATGAGGAAGCGATGATGAGCCCAGATTCCGCGAAATGGCTTGAGGCCATGAAATCTGAGATGAGATCCATGTATGAGAACAAAGTATGGACTTTGATTGACTTGCCCAATGATCGGCGAGCCATTGAGATTAAATGGATCTTCAAGAGGAAGACAGACGCTGATAGTAGTGTTACTATCTACAAAGCTAGAATTGTCGCAAAAAGGTTTTCGACAAGTTCAAGGTGTTGACTACGATGAGAGTTTCTCACTCGTATCTATGCTTAAGTCTGTCCGAATCATGTTAGCAATTGCCGCATTTTATGAAATCCGGCAAATGGATGTCAAAACTGCATTCTTGAATGGATTTCTGGAAGAAGAGTTGTATATGATGCAGCCGGAAGGTTTTGTCGATCCAAAAGGAGCTAACAAAGTGTGCAAGCTCCAGCGATCCATTTATGGACTGGTGCAAGCCTCTCGGAGTTGGAATAAACGCTTTGATAGTATGATCAAAGCATATAGTTTTATACAGACTTGCGGTGAAGCCTGTATTTACAAGAAAGTGAGTGGGAGCACTACAGCATTTCTGACAAGTATATGTGAATGACATATTGTTGATTGGAAATAATGTAGAATTATTCTGCAAAGCATAAAGGAGTGTTTTGAAAGAAGTTTTTCAAAGAAAGACCTCGATGAAGCTGCTTACATATTAAGCATCAAGATCTATAGAGATAGATCAAGACGCTTGATAAGTTTTTTCAATGAGTACATACCTTGACAATATTTTGAAGTAGTCCAAAAATGGAACAGTCAAAGAAAGAGTTCTTGGCTGTGTTACAAGGTGTGAAATTGAGTAAGACTCAAAGCCCGACCACGGCAGAAGATAGAAAGAGAATGAAAGTCATTCCCTAAGCCTCAGCCATAGGTTCTATAAAGTATGCCATGCTGTGTACCAGATCTATTGTATACCCTACACTGTGTTAAGCAAGGGAGTACAATAGTGATCTAAGAGTAGATTACTGGACAGCGGTCAAAATTATCCTTAGTGGAATAAGGAAATATTTCTCAATTATGGAGGTGACAAAAGGTTCGTCGTAAAAAGTTACGTCGATGCAAGTTTTGACACAGATCTGGATGACTCTAAGTCTCGATCTAGATACATATTGAAAGTGGGAGCAATTAGCTAGAGTAGCTCCGTGCAGAGCATTGTAGACATAGAATTCACAAAATACTTACGGATCTGTATGTGATAGACCCGTTGACTAATATTATCTCACAAGCAAAACATGATCACACCTTAGTACTCTTTGGGTGTTAATCACATAAACGATGTGAACTAGATTATTGACTCTAGTAAACCCTTTGGGTATAGGTCTCATGACAATGTGAACTATGGGTGTTAATCACATGGTGATGTGAACTATTAGTGTTGAATCACATGGCGATGTGAACTAGATTATTGACTCTAGTGCAAGTGGGAGACTGAAGGAAATATGCCCTAGAGGCAATAATAAAGTTATTATTTATTTCCTTATATCATGATAAATGTTTATTATTCATGCTAGAATTGTATTAATCGGAAACATAATACATGTGTGAATACATAGACAAACAGAGTGTCACTAGCATGCCTCTACTTGACTAGCTCGTTAATTGAAGATGGTTATGTTTCCTAACCATGAACAAAAGAGTTGTTATTTGATTAACGGGATCACATCATTAGAAGAATGATGTGATTGACATGACCCATTCCATTAGCTTAGCACCCGATCATTTAGTATGTTGCTATTGCTTTCTTCATGACTTATACATGTTCCTATGACTATGAGATTATGCAACTCCCGTTTGCCGGAGAAACACTTTGTGTGCTCCCAAACGTCACAACATAACTGGGTGATTATAAAGGAGCTCTACAGGTGTCTCCAAAGGTACATGTTGGGTTGGCGTATTTCAAGATTAGGATTTGTCACTCCGATTGTCGGAGAGGTATCTCTGGGCCCTCTCGGTAATGCACATCACATAAGCCTTGCAAGCATTGCAACTAATGAGTTAGTTGTGAGATGATGTATTACGGAACGAGTAAAGAGACTTGCCGGTAACGAGATTGAACTAGGTATTAAGATACCGACGATCGAATCTCGGGCAAGTAACATACCGATGACAAAGGGAAAAACGTATGTTGTTATGCGGTCTGACCGATAAAGATCTTCGTAGAATATGTGGGAGCCAATATGAGCATCCAGGTTCCGCTATTGGTTATTGACTAGAGACGTGTCTCGATCATGTCTACATTGTTCTCGAACCCGTAGGGTCCGCACGCTTAAGGTTTCGATGACAGTTATATTATGAGTTTATGAGTTTTGATGTACCGAAGGAGTTCGGAGTCCCGTATGAGATCGGGGACATGACGAGGACTCTCGAAATGGTCGAGACGTAAAGATCGATATATTGAACGACTATATTTGGACATCGGAAAGGTTCCGAGTGATTCGGGTATTTTTCGGAGTACCGGAGAGTTACGGGAATACGTATTGGGCCTTATTGGGCCATACGGGAAAGAAGAAAAAGGGCCTCAAGGGTGGCCGCACCCCTCCCCTTGGTCTGGTCCGAATTGTACTAGGGAAGGGGGGCGCCCCCTTCCTTCCTTCTCCTTTTCCCTTCCTCTTTTCCTATTCCATATGGGAGGTGGAATCCTACTAGGACTAGGGAGTCCTAGTAGGACTCCACACTTGGCGCGCCCCCTCCTAGGGCCGGCCTCCTCCTCCCTTGCTCCTTTATATACGGGGGCAAGGGGCACCTCTAGACACACAAGTTGATCCTCGTGATCGTTTTCTTAGCCGTGTGCGGTGCCCCCCTCCACCATAATCCTCGATAATATTGTAGCAGTGCTTAGGCGAAGCCCTGCGACGGTAGAACATCAAGATCGTCACCACGTCGTCGTGCTGACGGAACTCTTCCCCGACACTTTGCTGGATCGGATTCCGGGGATCGTCATCGAGATGAACGTGTGCTAGAACTCAGAGGTGCCGTAGTTTCGGTGCTTGATCGGTCGGGCCGTGAAGACGTACGACTACATCAACCGCGTTGTTATAACGCTTCCGCTGTCGGTCTACGAGAGTACGTAGACAACACTCTCCCCTCTCGTTGCTATGCATCACCATGATCTTGCGTGTGCGTAGGAATTTTTTTGAAATTACTATGTTCCCCAACAGAGCCCAGATTCCGCAAAATGGCTTGAGGCCATGAAATCTGAGATGAGATCCATGTGTGAGAACAAAGTATGGACTTTGATTGACTTGCCCAATGATCGGCGAGCCATTGAGATTAAATGGATCTTCAAGAGGAAGACGGATGCTGATAGTAGTGTTACTATCTACAAAGCTAGAATTGTCGCAAAAAGGTTTTCGACAAGTTCAAGGTGTTGACTACGATGAGAGTTTCTCACTCGTATCTATGCTTAAGTCTGTCCGAATCATGTTAGCAATTGCCGCATTTTATGAAATCCGGCAAATGGATGTCAAAACTGCATTCCTGAATGGATTTCTGGAAGAAGAGTTGTATATGATGCAGCCGGAAGGTTTTGTCGATCCAAAAGGAGCTAACAAAGTGTGCAAGCTCCAGTGATCCATTTATGGACTGGTGCAAGCCTCTCGGAGTTGGAATAAACGCTTTGATAGTATGATCAAAGCATATAGTTTTATACAGACTTGCGGTGAAGCCTGTATTTACAAGAAAGTGAGTGGGAGCACTACAGCATTTTTGATAAGTATATGTGAATGACATATTGTTGATTGGAAATAATGTAGAATTATTCTGCAAAGCATAAAGGAGTGTTTTGAAAGAAGTTTTTCAAAGAAAGACCTCGGTGAAGCTGCTTACATATTAAGCATCAAGATCTATAGAGATAGATCAAGACACTTGATAAGTTTTTTCAATGAGTACATACCTTGACAATATTTTGAAGTAGTCCAAAAATGGAACAGTCAAAGAAAGAGTTCTTGGCTGTGTTACAAGGTGTGAAATTGAGTAAGACTCAAAGCCCGACCACGGCAGAAGATAGAAAGAGAATGAAAGTCATTCCCTATGCCTCAGCCATAGGTTCTATAAAGTATGCCATGCTGTGTACCAGATCTATTGTATATCCTACACTGTGTTAAGCAAGGGAGTACAATAGTGATCTAAGAGTAGATTACTGGACAGCGGTCAAAATTATCCTTAGTGGAATAAGGAAATATTTCTCAATTATGGAGGTGACAAAAGGTTCGTCGTAAAAAGTTACGTCGATGCAAGTTTTGACACAGATCTGGATGACTCTAAGTCTCGATCTAGATACATATTAAAAGTGGGAGCAATTAGCTAGAGTAGCTCCGTGCAGAGCATTGTAGACATAGAATTCACAAAATACTTACGGATCTGTATGTGATAGACCCGTTGACTAATATTATCTCACAAGCAAAACATGATCACACCTTAGTACTCTTTGGGTGTTAATCACATAAACGATGTGAACTAGATTATTGACTCTAGTAAACCCTTTGGGTATTGGTCACATGACGATGTGAACTATGGGTGTTAATCACATGGTGATGTGAACTATTAGTGTTGAATCACATGGCGATGTGAACTAGATTATTGACTCTAGTGCAAGTGGGAGACTGAAGGAAATATGCCCTAGAGGCAATAATAAAGTTATTATTTATTTCCTTATATGATGATAAATGTTTATTATTCATGCTAGAATTGTATTAACCGGAAACATAATACATGTGTGAATACATAGACAAACAGAGTGTCACTAGTATGCCTCTACTTGACTAGCTCGTTAATCGAAGATGGTTATGTTTCCTAACCATGAACAAAAGAGTTGTTATTTGATTAACGGGATCGCATCATTAGAAGAATGATGTGATTGACATGACCCATTCCATTAGCTTAGCACCCCGATCGTTTAGTATGTTGCAATTGCTTTCTTCATGACTTATACATGTTCCTGTGACTATGAGATTATGCAACTCCCGTTTGCCGGAGGAACACTTTGTGTGCTACCAAACGTCACAACGTAACTGGGTGATTATAAAGGAGCTCTACATGTGTCTCCAAAGGTACATGTTGGGTTGGCGTATTTCGAGATTAGGATTTGTCACTCCGATTGTCGGAGAGGTATCTCTGGGCCCTCTCGGTAATGCACATCACATAAGCCTTGCAAGCATTGCAACTAATGAGTTAGTTGTGAGATGATGTATTATGGAACGAGTAAAGAGACTTGCCGGTAACGAGATTGAACTAGGTATTAAGATACCCACGATCGAATCTCGGGCAAGTAACATACCGATGACAAAGGGAAGAACGTATGTTGTTATGCGGTCTGACCGATAAAGATCTTCGTAGAATATGTGGGAGCCAATATGAGCATCCAGGTTCCGCTATTGGTTATTGACTGGAGACGTGTCTCGGTCATGTCTACATTGTTCTCGAACCCGTAGGGTCCGCACGCTTAAGGTTTCGATGACAGGTATATTATGAGTTTATGAGTTTTGATGTACCGAAGGAGTTCGGAGTCCCGGATGAGATCGGGGACATGACGAGGACTCTCGAAATGGTTGAGACATAAAGATCGATATATTGGACGACTATATTTGGACATCGGAAAGGTTCCAAGTGATTCAGGTATTTTTCGGAGTACCGGAGAGTTACGGGAATACGTATTGGGCCTTATTGGGCCATACGGGTAAGAAGAAAAAGGGCCTCAAGGGTGGCCGCACCCCTCCTCTTGGTCTGGTCCGAATTGGACTAGGGAAGGGGGGCGCCCCCTTCCTTCCCTCTCCTTTTCCCGTCCTCTTTTCCTATTCCATATGGGAGGTGGAATCCTACTAGGACTAGGGAGTCCTAGTAGGACTCCACACTTGGCGCGCCCCCTCCTAGGGCCGGCCTCCTCCTCCCTTGCTCCTTTATATACGGGGGCAGGGGGCACCTCTAGACACACAAGTTAATCCTCGTGATCGTTTTCTTAGCCGTGTGCGGTGCCCCCCTCCACCATAATCCTCGATAATATTGTAGCGGTGCTTAGGCGAAGCCCTGCGATGGTAGAACATCAAGATCGTCACCACGCCGTCGTGCTGACGGAACTCTTCGAGCTGACATAACAACACCACGACACTTTGCTGGATCGGAGTCCGGGGATCGTCATCGAGCTGAACGTGTGCTAGAACTCGGAGGTGCCGTAGTTTCGGTGCTTGATCGGTCGAGCCGTGAAGACGTACGACTACATCAACCGCGTTGTTATAACGCTTCCGCTGTCGGTCTACGAGGGTACATAGACAACACTCTCCCCTCTCGTTGCTATGCATCACCATGATCTTGCGTGTGCGTAGGAAATTTTTTGAAATTACTACGTTCCCCAACAGAGCCCAGATTCCGCAAAATGGCTTGAAGCCATGAAATCTGAGATGGGATCCATGTATGAGAACAAAGTATGGACTTTGGTTGACTTGCCCAATGATTGGCAAGCAATTGAGAATAAATGGATCTTCAAGAAGAAGACTGACGCTGACGGTAATGTTACTGTCTACAAAGCTCGACTTGTCGCAAAAGGTTTTCGACAAGTTCAAGGGATTGACTACGATGAGACCTTCTCACCCGTAGCGATGCTTAAAGTCTGTCCGAATCATGTTAGCGATTGCCGCATTTTATGATTATGAAATTTGGCGGATGGATGTCAAAACTGCATTCCTGAATGGATTTCTGGAAGAAGAGTTGTATATGATGCAGCCGGAAGGTTTTGTCGATTCAAAAGGAGCTAACAAAGTGTGCAAGCTCCAGCGATCCATTTATGGACTGGTGCAAGCCTCTCGGAGTTGGAATAAACGCTTTGATAGTGTAATCAAAGCATTTGGGTTTGTACAAACTTTTGGAGAATCCTGTATTTACAAGAAAGTGAGTGGGAGCTCTGTAGCATTTCTGATATTATATGTGGATGACATATTAATAATCGGAAATGATATAGAATTTCTGGATAGCATAAAGGGATACTTGAATAAGAGTTTTTCAATGAAAGACCTCAGTGAAACTGCTTACATATTGGGCATTAAGATCTATAGAGATAGATCAAGACGCTTAATTGGACTTTCACAAAGCACATACCTTGACAAAGTTTTGAAGAAGTTCAAAATGTATCAAGCAAAAAAAGGATTCTTGCCTGTGTTACAAGGTGTGAAATTGAGTAAGACTCAATGCCCGACCACTGCAGAAGATAGAGAGAAAATGAAAGATGTTCCCTATGCTTCAGCCATAGGCTCTATCATGTATGCAATGCTGTGTACCAGACCTGATGTGTGTCTTGCTATAAGTCTTGCAGGGAGGTACCAAAGTAATCCAGGAGCGGATCACTGGGCAGCGGTCAAGAACTTCCTGAAATACCTGAAAAGGACTAAGGATATGTTTCTCGTATATGGAGGTGACAAAGAGCTCATCATAAATGGTTACATTGATGCAAGCTTTGACACTGATCCGGACGATTCTAAATCGCAAACCGGATACGTGTTTACATTAAACGGTGGAGCTGTCAGTTGGTGCAGTTCTAAACAAAGCGTTGTGGCGGGATCTACATGTGAAGCGGAGTACATAGCTGCTTCGGAAGCAGCAAACGAAGGAGTCTGGATGAAGGAGTTCATATCCGATCTAGGTGTCATACCTAGTGCATCGGCTCCAATGAAAATCTTTTGTGACAATACTGGTGCAATTGCCTTGGCAAAGGAATCCAGATTTCACAAGAGAACCAAGCACATCAAGAGACGCTTCAATTCCATCCAGAATCCAGTCCAGGTGGGAGACATAGAGATTTGCAAGATACATACCGATCTGAATGTAGCAGACCCGTTGAACTAAGCCTCTTCCACAAGCAAAACATGATCAGCACCAAAGCTCCATGGGTGTTAGAATCATTACTGTGTAATCTAGATTATTGACTCTAGTGCAAGTGGGAGACTGAAGGAAATATTCCCTAGAGGCAATAATAAAGTTATTATTTTATTTCCTTATATCATGATAAATGTTTATTATTCATTCTAGAATTGTATTAACCGGAAACATAATACTTGTGTGAATACATAGACAAACTAAACGTCACTAGTATGCCTCTACTTGACTAGCTCGTTAATCAAAGATGGTTATGTTTCCTAACCATAGACATGTGTCGTCATTTGATTAACGGGATCACATCATTAGGAGAATGATGTGATTGACATGACCCATTCCATTAGCTTAGCACCCGATCATTTAGTATTTTGCTATTGCTTTCTTCATGACTTATACATGTTCCTATGACTATGAGATTATGCAACTCCCGTTTACCGGAGGAACACTTTGTGTGCTACCAAATGTCACAACGTAACTGGGTGATTATAAAGGAGCTCTACAGGTGTCTCCAAAGGTACATGTTGGGTTGGCGTATTTCGAGATTAGGATTTGTCACTCTAATTGTCGGAGAGGTATCTCTGGGCCCTATCGGTAATGCACATCACATAAGCCTTGCAAGCATTGTAACTAATGAGTTAGTTGTGAGATGATGTATTACGAAACGAGTAAAGAGACTTGCCGGTAACGAGATTGAACTAGGTATTGAGATACTGACGATCGAATCTCGGGCAAGTAACATACCGATGACAAAGGGAACAACGTATGTTGTTATGCGGTCTGACCGATAAAGATCTTCGTAGAATATGTAGGAGCCAATATGAGCATCCAGGTTCCGCTATTGGTTATTGACTGGAGACGTGTCTCGGTCATGTCTACATTGTTCTCAAACCCGTAGGGTCCGCACGCTTAACGTTACGATGACAGTTTCATTATGAGTTCATATATATTTTGATGTACCGAAGATTGTTCGGAGTCCCGGATGTGATCACGGACATGACGAGGAGTCTCGAAATGGTCGAGACATAAAGATTGATATATTGGATGGCTATATTCGGACACCGGAAGTGTTCCGGAGAAGTTTTGGATAAAACCGGAGTACCGGGGGGTTACCGGAACCCCCCCGGGGGTTAATGGGCCTCATGGGCCCAAAGTGGAGAAGAGGAGGGGCGGCCAGGGCAGGACGCGCGCCCCCTCCCCCTCTAGTCCGAATTGGACAAGGAGGGGGGTGGCGCCCCCCCCCCCCTTTCCTTCCTCTCCTCTCTCCCTTCCTTCCCCCTCTCCTAGTTGGACAAGGAAAAAGGAGGGAGTCCTACTCCCGGTAGGAGTAGGACTCCTCCCTGGCGCGCCTCCTCCTGGCCGGCCGCCCCTCCCCCTTGCTCCTTTATATACGGGGGCAGGGGGTACCTCTAGACACACAAGTTGATCTTGGAGATCGTTCTCTTAGCCGTGTGCGGTGCCCCCCCTCCACCATTATCCTCGATAATATTGTAGCAGTGCTTAGGCGAAGCCCTGTGACGGTAGAACATCAAGATCGTCACCACGCCGTCGTGCTGACGGAACTCTTCCCCGACACTTTGCTGGATCGGAGTCCGGGGATCGTCATCGAGCTGAACGTGTGCTAGAACTCTGAGGTGCCGTAGTTTCGGTGCTTGATAGGTCGGGCCGTGAAGACGTACGACTACATCAACCGCGTTGTCATAACACTTCCGCTGTCGGTCTACGAGGGTACGTAGACAACACTCTCCCCTCTCGTTGCTATGCGTGTGCGTAGGAAAATTTTGAAATTACTACATTCCCCAACACGGCGCGCCTTGATGCGCTGCTCACGACCAAGAAGGCGTGCATAAAGTTCTCGCGGCGGAAGAGGCGCCTCGCGACCATGAACATTCTCGATGAGATTATCATAGTCATCATCGAGGTCATTGAGCACGTGGGTGGTGAAGTCCTCATCTCCAAGTGGCTGACCGATCGAGGCCAAGGTGTCAGCGAGACTGGACATCTTGTTGAAGTACTCCGTAATGATCATGTCGTCGAGCTTCGTCTCCCCCAACTCAGTGCGTATGGAGTGAGCACGCGCCTGAGATTGGGAAGCAGAACTTCTGTGAAGCGCAGACCAGGCCTCCCGGGACGTCGCAACAAAGATGACGAGCGACGACACGCTCGGGGTGAGTGACGACTGGATGGCTGAGAGAATCACCTGGTCCTGGGCCACCCACACGTGATGAGCCGGATGATACGGCGGCGGGCACGGGATGGAGCCATCAACATAGCCCTCCTAATAGCGACTCCGGAGGAGAGGTAGCACCTGAGCCCCCGACGACAAGTAGTTATCCGGTGTAAGCTTCACCGGAATGAGATGAGAGAAGTAAAACAGCGAAGGAGCCAGAGCGTAGCTCGCAGGAGCATGTGGTGGGAGCGCATGACACCCCGCCATCGGACAGGATCAACGTGAGGAGCGAGCTCATCGCCAGTGGCAGCCGGGGCAATCGGCGAGCTGAGCTGGGCCCCCGAGGACACGGCGGACGCCGCGCCGTGGACCGCCCCATAGGGCTGCGGGTGTGACGGGGCCACCTGGGCCGACGGAGGCGGCGCGCCATAGGGTGACGCTGGCCAGCCAAGGGGCAAGAGCGGTGCGGCGCCATAGGTTGGTGCAGGGGCGCCGCACCACGCGCCGCCGTAGGGCTGAGGGGCACCGTAGGGCGAAGGGGGAGCCCCCCATATGCAGGCGGCGCAGGGCCGCGAAAGGATGGCGGCGCCAAGGTGACGGTCAAGGGAGCAGCGCCATGAGAGGCGATCGGTGACGGATCGCCCGGCCCGCCCTGCCCGTCCAGAGGACCCGCGGGCGGCTGAGGTTGCCACCAGGCGGAAGCGAGCGGGTGCGAGGCAAGGAAAGGCGAGGATGGGACGATCAGTGCGACGGCGCTGGAGGAAAGCCAGCGTTGCGGCATTGGAGGAGGCCATCGCGACAGCGACGGCGGTAGGAGTTGCAGTGGAAGACATAAAAACCCTAGCCTGATACCATGTTAGATGAAAGTATTGGGGCAACTGCTCGACACCCTAGGGGGGTGAGGCTATCTCATTATATATATATAAGTACCAAAGGGTACAAGTACAAGGTATATGCACAAGTCTACGTATACACAAGTCTACATATACATATACAGTCTAACAGCTCCAACTTAATCTATGAAAACTTTTCATTCACAAAAAAAACTCGGTTGCGGTAGAGTGGTACAACCATCAGCCGGCACTTATAACTCTCATAAAAGAGTTTCTAAACAGAACAACATGGAAACTGAAAGTACTCCCTCTAAACAAATATAAGATGTTTTATAGATCACTAAAGGACTCAGTCGACTGAGACTTGATGAAGTATCGGCTGAGTGATGTCAGCGTAGTTGTGGTGCTGCAACCGGCATGGCTGGATGAGGCAAATGGCGATGAAAAATATTGCAACGATACTGCAAGCAACCACAACATATGCTACAACCGTCAAAGGAGGATGTTGGGGCTGGTGAGATGACGTGCTACAATTGATGAGGCATAACATGCTACAAGTAGCAAGACAGATGTTGCAACCGACAGAAAAAAATGTCACAAACGATTGGACAAAATGTTGCAAGGTCGGCTGAGATTTAAATGCAAAGTTTTCAAAAGTATAAAATACAAAACTTAGAACCAAAATTTGGTTTGCGTGACCCCTCTATCATAAATTGTGACGTCCATTCTTTCACAAAGGAGAGTTGGTAGACTGACACGCTCACTACGTGCAATGTGAGCCATCGGCCTAGGCCATGAGTCTTGTTGATCACCCCGTCCAGGTAAGTAAGTTCCAGAGTTTCCCTACCCTCCTATTATATACCCGCCTCCTCCATGTTAATCTTCCCAAATTCCCGTTGTGGGACTAAACTCCCTATTAGCATCCTCAAACTCAGACGACGGCTTATTTTTATTTTATTTTTTAGGTTCAAAAACAACTTATGTTTTTCCTACCTTGTCTGTTTCAGAAAGGCCCATTGGCGATATCGGCCCATTTGTGTATGCCACTGCTGGACCATGGCCCATAAGAACGGCCCGGGGGCTACATCAGGCAATTTGCATATGCCCACTGCCAGCCCATATCAGGGATCCTATTTAAAGTGCGGGCCACTGGGGGAGAATATCTGGTACTCCCACCCCTAGGGTGCTCCCGATGCTCCAAACTCAGTAGCACATTTTCAAATGTTCGAAAAATTCTAAAAAAATCCAGCACATAGACACAACACCATTGTATGTTGTCACAAAATTTGAAATCAAAATTTGAAACATAGCTTGAGAAACATATATGCCAAATTCGACAGTAAATAGTACACAATATAAGTTGGGCTTTAGATTTGGCCCAATATCACATTGATGTCGATTTTGTCATTTTTGTATCTCGAGCAATGTTTTGAATTTTGATTTGAATTTTTTTTGACAACATACATTAATGTTGTGTCAATGTTCTAATTTTTTTAGATTTTTTCAATCATTTAAAAATATGCTACCGAGTTTGGAGCACCCTGGGGGTGGGAGTACCAGATATTCTTCCGGGCCACTGGGTAGGGTAATCCATATTTGGCGCTGCAGGCACCGGTTATTACTGTTTCTGCAAACCGACGTCTACAGCGCACCCCTCTCTGCTGCGACTAGGATGGCCCATGTATCTGCTTTTTCTGTTTAAAAGCTCAAAAATGGTGTGCCGAAAAAACCACTGAAAGATCGTGGATGTCGCCTAGAGGGGGGTGAATAGGCGTTTTAAAATAATTATGGTTTAGACTTGAACAAATGCGGAATAAACCTAGCGGTTAATTTGACAAGCACAAAATCTACAACAACTAGGCTCACCTATGTGCACCAACAACTTATGCTAAGTAAGATAAACAACTAAGTGATAGAAAGATATATGACAAGAAATAATATGGCTATCACAAAGTGCATAAGTAAAGGGCTCGGGTAAGAGATAACCGAGGCACGTGGAGACGACGATGTATCCCGAAGTTCACACCCTTGCGGATGCTAATCTCCGTTTGGAGCGGTGGGGAGGCACAATGCTCCCCAAGAAGCCACTAGGGCCACCGTAATCTCCTCACGCCCTTGCACAATGCAAGATGCCATGATTCCACTAAGGGACCCTTGAGGGCGGTCACCGAACCCGTACAAATGGCAACACTTGGGGGCGGTCACCGAACCCGTACACTTTGGCAACCCTTGGGGGCGGTCACCGGTACCCGTCAAATTGCTCGGGGCGATCTCCACAACCTAATTGGAGACCCCTACGCTTGCCCGGAGCTTTACACCACAATGATTGAGCTCCGAACACCACCAACCGTCTAGGGCGCCAAGGCACCCAAGAGGAAGAAGCTCTAGGGTGCCCAAACACCCAAGAGTAATAAGCTTCTCAAACTTCACTTCCACGTATCACCGTGGAGAACTCAAACCGATGCACCAAATGCAATGGCAAGGGCACACGTAGTGCCCAAGTCCTTCTCTCTCAAATCCCACCGAAGCAACTAATACTAGGGAGGAAAATGAGAGGAAGAACAAGAAGAAGAACACCAAGAACTCCAAGATCTAGATCCAAGGGGTTCCCCTCACACAGAGGAGAAAGTGATTGGTGGAAATGTGGATCTAGATCTCCTCTCTCTTTTCCCTCAAAAACTAGCAAGAAACCATGGAGGGATTGAGAGTTAGCAAGCTCAAAGAAGGTCAACAATGGGGGAAGAACACGAGCTTAAAGGATAAGGTTCATTGGGGAAGAAGACCCCCTTTTATAGAAGGGGAAAATCCAACCGTTATGTGCTCAGCCCACACACGAGCGGTACTACCGCTCCACGAGCGGTACTACTGCTCAGGCGGAAGAAACAGCAAAAGGAGCAACAAAACATGAACCTTGGGGCGGTAGTACTGCATATAAGCGGTACTACCGCTCACCCCAGCGGTACTACCGCTGGAGGAGCAGAGCACGGGACCAAAAGAGGCAGGGCAGAGTAGTGTACAATGGCAGTAATGCAGTAGCGGTACTACCGCCCGACCGGAGCAGTACTACCGCTTAGGCGGAACTACCGTGCCTTACTGTCGTGCAACTACTGCTAAACCCGACACGAAAAGAGCAGGACCCAAAATTGAGGCGGTAGAAGAGCGGCACTGCAGTGGTACTACGGCTGAGAGCTCCAAGCGGTACTACCGCTTGGGCTCGCAGTACTACCGTTGGGACCAGACAAAAGCCACTCTCAAGAAGACAAGAACTGCCATAACTTATGCATATGATCTCCGAATTGAGCAAACTCAAGCTTGTTGGAAACAAGACGACGAGTAGCATCAAAATAGTGAGAAGAACCGGCAAAACGTCCAACTGAGAAGAGGCAGGGGAGGTATGCCTAACAAAAAGAGGAGTGAAACCTCCAACCGAGAAGAACCAGCAAAACCTCCAACATCGAAAACATCATAGAAGATGCATGTGAACTCCGTTTTCGATGAACTCGAGCTTGTCATCAAGATGACCATAAGCTCTAAGAATCACAAAGAGAACCAAAAAAGAACCAATAAAGATGATGCAAGGATGCAATCGTTTGAGCTCTCAACGAACGATACGATCAAGCTACTCATCGAGAGCCCCCCTTGATAGTACGGCAATCGATCCTATAACCCAGTCTCCCAACTACCATCATGAGACCGGTAAAATAGAAAACCTATCAAGGGCAAACCTTTTCCTTGCACATGGTCCACTTGAGCTAGATGATGACGATCTTGACTTCCTCAAGTTGGACCACCTTTCTTGATTGTGTTGACTCGATGAAGACTAGTTGATTGCTCCCCCATACTCCACTATGGGTGAGCCACTCTTCCGCACATCTTCACATGTCCATTTTCACCACAATGAACGGCAAGATTCAAGCATTTGATCTCTTCATGATGCTCCACTTGATCTTGCACACCGCAACCTAACCCCACAAAGAACTCTCACGAAAACCATGGGTTAGTACACAAAGCGAAATTGACAATGCTTACCATACCATGGGATCACTTGATCCCTCTCGGTACATCTTCTGCGCTTTGTGAGTTTATCAACTTGATTCATTCTTTACTTAATCTTGATCAACCTTGAATCTTTCCAATTCTCTTCATTTGGATGATGTCTCGAAGGTAGACATGAATGATCACACAATCTTCTTCTTCAAGACATGCTTGCAATAAGCTCGACACTCACATGACCAATCTTTGGATAATTCCTTGAATGGCACCTTGGTCGACACAAACTCTCCTTGAAACCAACACACGTACTCCAAGAAAAGCCTATGGACAAAACCTTTAAATATAACTCAAGGCAACCATTAGTCCATAGAGATTGTCATCAATTGCCAAAACCAAACATGGGGGCACCGCATGTTCTTTCAACCACTAAGCCATAGAACGACTACTATTTTATAACATATTTCCTTCTTTTTATTCCCCTCTTCACTCGCGGGAACTCCTCTGGTTGTGGAAAGCTTCTCCCAGACTGGTTTTTTCGGTTCGCTGGTCATTTTTCAATGTAGTTGTATTCGGTTTTTTTCCTTTTTTTTGTTTTGTTTATAAATTCGTGTCTTTTTCAGAGTCGATGAATTCTTTTTCAAATTCGATGAACTTTTTTCAAAATCAATTAACTTGTTTTCAAATTTGACAAACATTTTTTTCAAATTTGATGAACTTTTTTCCAAATTTAATGAAGTTTTTTCAAAACCGATGAACTTTTTTTCAAATTTGTGAACTTCCTTGAGAACTTCATGCAAATTTTTGAATCCATGAACTTTTAAACATAATTCTCGGAATCTTTTTTCAATTTTTCTGAACCTTTTTTTTTCAAATTTGTGGCTATTTTCAATATTTTTAGAATTCTTTTTCAAATTTGTACTTTCTTTTCAAAATAATTTATAAAGGATATATATAATACTGAGTATATGTTAACTGAAGAAAATGTGAAATAGCACTAGTTTCTTGGTTTTCTTTTCGTGTTTTTTCTTTCGGATTTTTCCTTATTTTCTTTTTTATTTTTCCTTTCAATTTTAATTTTCGTTTTCTTTCTTTGTTCATTTTCCTTTTATTTTTTGTGTTTTCTTTTTCATTTTTTTTAAATTTACAAGCATTTTCTAAATCTCAGAACATTCTTTTCAAATCGATGAATATGTTCTGAAATTCGAACATTTTAATATTCAAAAAAAATCATCAAAATCAAATATTTTTCCTTAATTTCTTAAAAAATATCTAATTAAAAAAATGTTTTTGAATTCAAAAAATTTTCATCAAATTAATAAAAATCATTGACATAAAAATGTTCACAAATTGCAAAACATGTTCATCATATTAAAAAATTCATCGAATTTGAAAATATTCTTGGTTTCAAAATTTGTTCATCATATTTAAAAAATGTTCATTAAATTTAAATTTTCTTCATCAAATCAAAACATTAAACTAAATGAAAGAAAATCTTCGAATATTCAAATTTTGTTCTTCAAAATTAAAAATTGCCAATCAAAATTCAATAGTTCATTTGAATAAATTGTAAACATTTTTTGAATTCGTAAAAAAAATAAAAACCATGAACGCTTTTTGCATTTATTGAACACTGTTTCAAATTCTAGAGTTTTTTAAATCCCAAATTTTTTTAAAGAAGCAACAAAAAATAGAAATGAAATGAAATGAAAAAACGGGAGCCGCGTCCCACAGCCGGGTCGGCCCAAGGTCGCGCTTGGGAAGCGAGGGGCTGCGCGCTCTCTTGTTTGCCAGCGCTCAGCTCGCTATATAGGAGGTCCCAACCCATAGCTTGTTAGCACCTAATCTTACTTTTTTCCTAGAAAAACTATCCTGGTCTTCTTTTTGAAAGGACTCGACAGTACTAGATCAGTTCTCTACTTTAGTTAATCTCAGAGAGAGAAATGAGGAAGGAGCGCATGCGGTTGACATGGCACGTGCATGGATCATCAGCCAACGGCAACTATTGACATCAAGCTCTGCATCTAGGACGTGGAGATGTTGGAAGGGACGACATAGAGCTTATACAATGTGGAGACCCGTCACATCAAGCTCTATATCCTATGCCCGTCGTTACAGCAGGATGAGATGGGCATATAATCAACCGTGGCAAAAACTTATTCGTATATAAGGTTTGGCAGTTGCTTCAGAAGAAGTCAAGTTAGTCCTGGTTGGGCAATTGCTTCGGCAGGAATGACACCAAGACTCCTCTATTAATGATATAAACAGTATCATTGCGAGTTATTTCAAAGAGCTTTTTACATCCCAGGTGACCGTACCCGATATTAATGTTTTGAGTAAAGTCCATAAGCGAGTTTCGGAAGCAATGAATACGACCCTGATGGCGACATACATGGCCGAGGAGGTACGAAAAGGCCCTCTTTTCCATTGGAGATTTCAAGGCACCAGGACTGGATGGCCTTCACGCGGTCTTTTATCAATGGTTCTGATCTATGTTGGGTGATGACTTGGTCATGGAAGTTCTGAATGCGATCAATTCCCGGGTTATGCCACAAGGGTGGAATGACACTACTATTGTCATGATCCCAAAAGTAAATTCCCCGGAGAAAGTTACTCAATTCAGACCGATCAGTTTATGCAATGTGGTATACAAGGTAATTTCTAAGATGATAACTGCGAGACTCAGGGTGTTATTTCCAGAGATCATTAGCCCTACCCAGAGTGCCTTTGTTCCTGGTCGACTCATTAAGGATAATGTGCTAAGAGCTTACGAGAGTTTACATGCAATAAAACAAAAAAAGGTGGGCAAAGATGGTTGGTGTGCGGTGAAACTTGATGGTTGGTGTGCGGTGAAACTTGATATGCATAAAGCATGTGATAGAGTTGAGTGGGTTTTCCTGGAAGCAATGTTGTTGAAGCTGGGATTCCATGAGGACTGGGTCAAGATGATAATGTTGTGTGTGTCTTCTGTTGAATATAAGGTGAGATATAACTCAGTGGAGACGGAATAGTTTAAACCCTCCAGAGGTCTTCAACAGGGTGACCCACTCTCCCCGTATCTGTTTCTCCTATGTACGGAGGGTTTGACAGCCCTACTTTCTCATGCGGAACAGAGTGGAGACTTAATGGGGGTCAAGGTCTGTAGAGATGCACCTGCGGTAAAAAAATTGCTCTTTGCTGATGATTCATTAATTTTGATGAAAGCTAATATTCAGAATTCAATGTGCTTGAGATCAATTCTGGATTTATATTGTGATGCGTCCGGGCAACTTGTTAGTGTGGACAAATCAAGTATCTTTTTTAGTCCCAGCACCGAGGTAAATATGAAGGCTCCGATTTTCTCTTGTCTGAATATCATGACCAAGGCCTTAAATGACAAGTATCTGGGACTGCTTGCTACTCTTGGACTTGATAAAAGTGACAATTTTCAATATCTAATAGATCGGTTAATTATGAAGCTTACGGGGTGGAAGGAGAAGTGTCTCTCTTCAGGAGGGAAAGAAGTTCTTATTAAGTCTGTTGCTCAAGCAATACCAACTTATGTGATGTCGGTCTTTCAAATTCCTAAGAAAAATTGTAAAAGGAATCATATATGTGATATCTCGTTTTTGATGGGGCGATGACGCAACTCATAAGAGGATGCACTGGTTTGCATGGTGGAAGATGTGTATTCCCAAGAAAAAAGGGGTTATGGGCTTCAGAGATATTCACTGCTTTAATCTTGCACTTCTGGCAAAACAGGCATGGCGCCTTATTGACAACCCGAACTATTTGTGTGCGTTGATCCTTAAGGAGAAATATTTTCCTGATGGAGATCTCATGAATGCAACTTTAAAAAAGAAGAGTTCATATACATGGCGGAGTATTATGGCCGGAGTTGATACGCTTAGATGTAGGTATATTTGGAGAGTTAGTGATGGTGAGAAAATTAGAATATGGGATGATCCCTGGATACCGCAGAGCCTAACAAGAAAGGTGATTTCACCAAGGGGCAACAATCTTCTTTCTAGAGTTTCTGGCCTCATTGATCTGGTGACAGGGAGTTGGGATGAGCAGCTGGTTAACCAAACAGTCTGGCAAGTGGATGCTCTAAGGATTTTGGTCATTCCACTACCATTACATGAGATGACAGATTTCCTGGCATGGACCATGACAAAGTCAGGGACTTCCACAGTGCGATCTGCATACCATACAGAATGGGAATTTTAATTTGGGCACAAGTTGGAATCAAGGGCTGGAACTTCAAACCCAACTTATACATGGGACTCGGTATGGAACTTAGTGTGCCCAGCAAAGATAAAAATATCTATGTGGCGCGTGCTCCTGAGTGTTATTCCCTGTCGATCTATCCTGGCTAATAAGCACTTGAAAATAAATCCGAGCTGCCCAGCCTGTAACCAGGGGTCTAATGACATAAGACATATGTTGTTTGAATGCAAATTGGCAATGGACGTGTGGAAGCTGCTCGGTCTTGAGCTTGTTATCAAATAGGCACTGAAAGTTGACAAGGCAAGTGAGCTTGTGTTGGCACATCTTTTGTGCCTTCCAGAACAACAAATCCAAGTGTTGGGCTTGCTGAAGTTCAGAGAAACGATGGCAACGACGGCTTGGTATTTTTGGTATGAAAGGCGAAAATTGACACATGGCGAAGAAACTCTAAGCGCATGTCAAATCAATATATTAGTGAGAGGCTTAGTAGCAAATTATACCATCTCTTATAGCCCAAAGGCTCACGTCCGTGCAGATGCTTGGCTGAAACCAAAGTATGGTTACGTGAAATTAAACGTTGACGCGGGATCTGATAATGACACACTCGCAGCAACATTTGGAGCAGTTATTCGGGACCATAGGGGGAAATTTATAGCGGCTGCTAATGAAAAGATGGACCTTTGCTTCGACTGGTTCACAGCAGAAGCAATTGTAGTGAGGTTTGGTTTGAATCTTGCTAATACCGTCGGATGCACTTAGATTGAAGTGAATACGGATAGCATGGAGGTTGTGAATGCGTTGAGCCAACGCTACTCATCTTTAGTCGCTTCATCCATTATAGATTACTGTTACTTTATGTCATTAGGTTTTCCCCATGTCATTTATGATCATTGTAATAGGGAAAGTAATCGAGTAGCTCATGAACTAGCAAGGTTGGCTAGGTTTTCTTATCCGAGTGTTTGGATGGATAACTCCCCTGATGAGGTTATCCTTTTACTTGTAAACGATGCTACTTTACTTATGAATGAATAAAGGAGAAGAAGTTTATCAAAAAAGACTCCTCTATGGGATGCAGCATGGGTGCAAGAGAGGAAGCCCACGGACATTGCATGTTTGGGTCTTCAAAGTCAAGATAACGATCAACCTCTCCATGGCTCACATTCGGGAATTCATCACCCTTCGGAAGCTTCTTCAATATTTTCACCTTGAGGAGCATGCGACATTTTGTGGAAGCACGCGGCTAATGGAAAATACTCAATGGCCTCAGCTCACGCGGTGCAATTTTCGAGGATCATCGACTCTTCTTTGGAGCACACGATTTGGAAGACTTTGGCTCCTCCAAAGGTCTTTTCTTTTGCTTGGCTAGCCATTCAAGATAGGATTTGGACGGCCGGTAGATTGACCAAGCATGGGTTTCCAAACGCCGGTCTTTTTCCCTCTATGCAAGAGGGAACAAGAATTAGCGGCGTTTTGCCTCCCGGGAGTACATGCTCCCGGGTGAACAGTACCCCCAAAAACTAGTAAATATTTTCAAAAAATTCTAAATAAATTTGTAGACGATCGTGTTGGTGTCGCAAGCATGCTTGACAATTTTCATATTGAATGGAGCAGGGGTGTTTCATCAATGAAAAAACAAAATTGAGGTGACATTTGGTCTTTGATTTTTATTTTGCGTAGGCCAAAATGCTTAACCTTTTTGCCTAAAAATTTACAGGTAGCATTTGTATGTGACAAAGATCACAAAATAATTTTCTCTCAATTTTTTTGACATTTGAAAAAAAATTGGGCCCGGGAGCCAAATTGAATTTCCGTTCGGAATGCACCTTTTCTTTAAGTGTCGCTTCACTACCAGGGTATGGAATTTTGACACATGAGTGGCTTCACATTGGGCCCATTGACACCTCATCTTGGCACTTGGATCATTCCCTTGTGAAGTGGTGAGTCAATCTATCCGCTAAGTGCATCCCCAATAGGAAGAACATGGCCTCTCTCACAATGCTTATTTCTTGGACCGTTTGGAATGAACGGAATACCCATGTGTTTCATCACAAGAGCACCACTTCTTCAATCCATCTCAACAACATCAAACTTGAGGTGAAACTTGGGGTAACCGCGGAAGCCAAGAAACAACATAATATAATGTTGGGAGGCATATGTCCTCATATGCATGTGTAAACCAAACTTTATTCCCTTCTTAATTAATGGTGAGTCAAATCCATGCCTCTTTTTCAAAAAGAAAAAGAAAATACTACACATGGCATAAAAATTGCAATTAAAAAATCAAATAGTTTGTAGGGGCCGGGCGGACGATTGCTCCTCTATCACATATTATGATGTTCGCTCTCCCACGAAAAGGAGATGATAAACTGACATGCTCACTATGTGCAATGTGCGAGATCAGTCTAGGCCAGCCTTATTGATCATTCATTGACTTTGTTCAGGTAAGCATGTTTTTTGGTTGCTCTGCCCTCCTATTATATACCTGCCTCCTCCATGTTTATCTTGCTAAACTCTCCACGTCGGATAAACGAAAATACGTGTTATATTTCCGGCTTCCTACACCCACAACTTCTTTTAGAGATAAAGCCAACTTTATTGATCAAAAACCACAACAGGTGGGATACAATTTGTGTCATGTGCTTATCCAAACCATACATGACGACTCGGAGTTTAAGTAAGAGAAAATCTAACTAGGTTGTGCGCATCAGCATTGACCGCACGATCCTCAAAAGTAAAGATACAATTAAAAGAAGTTGCTCTGGTTTTGATCTCGCTGATGAGTGCTCCTGTCCTGCCTTGGTTGTCTCCCACAACTTTTTCTGAATCACATGAAATAACAAAGTTATGTAGGTGAAGATCTGCTACTAGTGATAGAGCCTCTCAGCATGCCATTGTCACCAACGCCACTGGATCGCTAACACCAACAATGACTAGAGACATACTGCCAAGATAATTACCATTATGGTCTCTACACACTATCGACGCTGAACTCCCCCCCCCCCCTCCCACCTGGCCTCACCGCTGCATCAACGTGGATTTTAGGATAATCATGTGGGGGGCTTTGGTCTTGCAACTCCCAAGATCTTATTTTGCAAGGCCCGGTGGTTCCTAGTCCCATCACTGGTTAGCACCTAAACTCACCTTTTGTCCTATAGTAGAAACTTTTTCAAAAAAAACTATTGTCCACTTTCTTTATTTTTTTGCAAGAAACTTCTAATATATTCCTCTTCAATAATCATTGCAGTACAAAGAACAACAGAGGTAATGAAAATTACAACCATGTTCGTGGACCACCTAACGACGACTACAAGCACTGGAGCGCGCCGCCGTCATCGCCCCTCCCTCATCGGAGCAGGACAAACCTTGTTATATAGTAGACAGTCGGAAAGTCGTCGCGCTAAGGCTCCATAGGACCAGCACTCCAAAGTAGTAACCATCGCCGATGAATAAAGTCGTAGATCAGAAGGATCAAATCTATCAACACCCAAATGAAGACGAATGAAGACCGGATCCAAACAGATCCACCGAAGACTGGCACCGACCTATTCCCGTGAGATCCGACGGAGACAAACCTCCACACTATTGGAAATATGCCCTAGAGGCAATAATAAAATGATTATTATATTTCCTTGTTCATGATAATTGTCTTTTATTCATGCTATAATTGTGTTATCCGGAAATCGTAATACATGTGTGAATACATAGACCACAATGTGTCCCTAGTGAGCCTCTAGTTGACTAGCTCGTTGATCAACAGATAGTCATGGTTTCCTGGCTATGGACATGGGGATGTCATTGATAACGGGATCACATCATTAGGAGAATGATGTGATGGACAAGACCCAAACCTAAGCATAGCACAAAGATCGTGTAGTTCGTTTGCTGTAGCTTTTCTGGATGCCAAGTATCATTTCCTTAGACCATGAGATTGTGCAACTCCCGGATACCGTAGGAGTGCCTTGGGTGTGCCAAACGTCACAACGTAACTGGGTGACTATAAAGGTACATTACAGGTATCTCCAAAAGTGTCTGTTGGGTTGGCACGAATCGAGACTGGGATTTGTCACTCCGTATGACGGAGAGGTATCTCTGGGCCCACTCGGTAATGCATCATCATAATGAGCTCAATGTGATCAAGTGGTTGATCACGGGATCATGCATTACGGTATGAGTAAAGTGACTTGCCGGTAACGAGACTGAACAAGGTATTGGGATACCGACGATCGAGTCTCGGGCAAGTAACGTACCGATTGACAAAGGGAATTGAGTACGGGATTGATTAGGTCCTCGACATCGTGGTTCATCCGATGAGATCATTGAGGAGCATGTGGGAGCCAACATGGGTATCCAGATCTCGCTGTTGGTTATTGGCCAGAGAATCTTCTCGGTCATGTCTGCTTGTCTCCCGAACCCGTAGGGTCTACACACTTAAGGTTCGGTGATGCTAGGGTTGTATGGATATGAGTATGCAGTAATCCGAAAGTTGTTTGGAGTCCCGGATGAGATCCTGGACGTCACGAGGAGTTCCGGAATTGTCCGGAGGTGAAGAATTATATATAGGAAGTGTAGTTTCGGCCATCGGGAAAGTTTCGGGGTCACCGGTATTGTACCGGGACCACCGGATGGATCCCGGGGGTCCACCGGGTGGGGCCACCCATCCCGGAGGGCCCCATGGGCTGAAGTGGGAGGGGAACCAGCCCATAGTGGGCTGGTGCACCCCCCCCCCCCCCGTTGGGCCCCCCATGCGCCTAGGGTTGGGAACCCTAGGGGAGGGGGCGCCTCCACTTACCTTGGGGGCTACTCCACCCCCTTGGCCGCCGCCCCCCTAGGAGATCCCATCTCCTAGGGCCGGCGCACCCCCCCTAGGGGGCCTATATAAAGGGGGGAGGGAGGGCAGCCGCACCTCAAGCCTTGGCGCCTCCCTCTCCCCTGCTACACCTCTCCCTCTCGCAGAAGCTCGGCGAAACCCTGCTGCGGTGACTGCTGCATCCACCACCATGCCGTCGTGCTGCTGGATCTTCATCAACCTCTCCTTCCCCCTTGCTGGATCAAGAAGGAGGAGACGTCACGCTGACCGTACGTGTGTTGAACGCGGAGGTGCCGTCCATTCGGCGCTAGGATCTCCGGTGATTTGGATCACAACGAGTACGACTCCGTCATCCCCGTTCTTTGAACGCTTCCGCTCGCGATCTACAAAGGTATGTAGATGCATCCGATCACTCGTTGCTAGATGAACTCATAGATGGATCTTTGTGAAAACGTAGGAAATTTTTTTTGTTTTCTGCAATGTTCCCCAACAGTGGCATCATGAGTTAGGTCTATGCGTAGTTACTATGCACGAGTAGAACACAAAGTAGTTGTGGGCGTCGATATTGCCAATTTGCTTGCCATTACTAGTCTTATCTTGATTCGGCGGCATCGTGGGATGAAGCGGCCCGGACCAACCTTACACGTACGCTTACGTGAGACCGGTTCCACCGACTGACATGCACTAGTTGCATAAGGTGGCTGGCGGGTGTCTGTCTCTCCCACTTTAGTCCGATCGGATTCGATGAACAGGGTCCTTATGAAGGGTAAATAGAAATTGGCAATTCACGTTGTGGTTTTGGCGTAGGTAAGAAAACGTTCTTGCTAGAACCCTATTGCAGCCACGTAAAAACTTGCAACAACAATTAGAGGACGTCTAACTTGTTTTTGGAGCAAGTGTTTTGTGATGTGATATGGCCAAAATTGTGATGAATGATGAATGATATATATGTGATGTATGAGATCATGTTCTTGTAATAGGAATCACGACTTGCATGTCGATGAGTATGACAACCGGCAGGAGCCATAGGAGTTGTCTTTATTTTTTGTATGGCCTGCGTGTCATTAAGAAACGCCATGTAAATTATTTTACTTTATTGTTAAACGTGTTAGCCATAGTAGTAGAAGTAATAGTTGGCGAGCAACTTCATGGAGACACGATGATGGAGATCATGATGATGGAGATCATGGTGTCGTGCCGGTGACAAGATGATCATGGAGCCCCAAGATGGAGATCAAAGGAAGCTATATGATACTGGCCATATCATGTCACTATTATTTGATTGCATGTGATGTTTATCATGTTTTTGCATCTTGTTTACTTAGAACAACGGTAGTAAATAAGATGATCCCTCATAATAATTTCAAGAAAGTGTTCCCCCTAACTGTGCACCGTTGCGGCAGTTCGTTGTTTCGAAGCACCACATGATGATCGGGTGTGATAGATTCCAACGTTCACATACAATGGGTGTAAGACAGATTTACACATGCAAACACTTAGGTTGACTTGACGAGCCTAGCATGTACAGACCTGGCCTCGGAACACAGAAGACCGAAAGGTCGAGCATGAGTCGTATAGAAGATACGATCAACATGAAGATGTTCACCGATGTTGACTAGTCCGTCTCACATGATGATCGGACACGGCCTAGTCAACTCGGATCATGTTATACTTAGATGACTGGAGGGATGTCTATCTAAGTGGGAGTTCATTGAATAATTTGATTAGATGAACTTAATTATCATGAACTTAGTCTAAAATCTTTACAATATGTCTTGTAGATCAAATGGCCCACGTTGTCCTCAACTTCAACGCGTTCCTAGAGAAAACCAAGCTGAAAGACGATGGCAGCAACTATACGGACTGGGTCCGGAACCTGAGGATCATCCTCATAGCTGCCAAGAAAGATTATGTTCTACAAGCACCGCTAGGTGAAGCACCTGCTCTCCCTGCAGAACAAGACGTTATGAACACTTGGCAGACACGTGCTGATGATTACTCCCTCGTTCAGTGCGGCATGCTTTACAGCTTAGAACCGGGGCTCCAAAAGCGTTTTAAGAGACACGGAGCATATGAGATGTTCGAAGAGTTGAAAATGGTTTTTCAAGCTCATGCCCGGGTCAAGAGATATGAAGTCTCCGACAAGTTCTTCAGTTGTAAGATGGAGGAAAATAGTTCTGTCAGTGAGCACATACTCAAAATGTCTGGGTTGCATAACCGCTTGACTCAGCTGGGAGTTAATCTCCCGGATGACGCGGTCATTGACAGAATCCTTCAGTCGCTTCCACCAAGCTACAAGAGCTTTGTGATGAACTTCAATATGCAGGGGATGGAAAAGACCATTCCTGAGGTATTTGCAATGCTGAAATCAGTAGAGGTAGAAGTCAAAAAGGAACATCAAGTGTTGATGGTGAATAAAACCACTAAGTTCAAGAAAGGCAAGGGTAAGAAGAACTTCAAGAACGATGGCAAGGGAGTTACCGCGCCCGGTAAGCAAGCTTCCGGGAAGAAGCCAAAGAATGGACCCAAGCCCGAGACTGAGTGTTTTTATTGCAAGGGAAGTGGTCACTGGAAGTGGAACTGCCCCAAATACTTAGCGGACAAGAAGGCCGGCATCACGAAAGGTATATGTGATATACATGTAATTGATGTGTACCTTACCAGTACTCGTAGTAGCTCCTGGGTATTTGATACCGGTGCGGTTGCTCACATTTGTAACTCAAAGCAGGAGCTGCGGAATAAGCGAAGATTGGCGAAGGACGAGGTGACGATGCGCGTCGGGAATGGTTCCAAGGTCGATGTGATTGCCATCGGCACGCTACCTCTACATTTACCTACGGGATTAGTTTTAAACCTCAATAATTGTTATTTAGTGCCAGCTTTGAGCATGAACATTGTATCAGGATCTCGTTTAATTCGAGATGGCTACTCATTTAAATCCGAGAATAATGGTTGTTCTATTTATATGAGAGATATGTTTTATGGTCATGCTCCGATGGTGAATGGTTTATTCTTAATGAATCTCGAGCGTAATGCTACACATATTCATAGTGTGAATACCAAAAGATGTAAGGTTGGTAATGATAGTCCCACATACCTGTGGCACTGCCGCCTTGGTCACATAGGTGTCAAATGCATGAAGAAGCTCCATGCAGATGGACTTTTAGAGTCTCTTGATTACGAATCATTTGACACGTGCGAACCATGCCTCATGGGTAAAATGACCAAGACTCCGTTCTCAAGAACAATGGAGCGAGCAACCAACTTATTGGAAATCATACATACTGATGTGTGCGGTCCAATGAGTGTTGAGGCTCGCGGTGGCTATCGTTATGTTCTCACCCTCACTGATGACTTGAGTAGATATGGGTATGTCTATTTAATGAAACACAAGTCTGAGACCTTTGAAAAGTTCAAGGAATTTCAGAGTGAGGTTGAGAATCAACGTGACAGGAAAATCAAGTTCTTGCGATCAGATCATGGGGGAGAATACTTGAGTCACGAATTTGGCACACACTTAAGAAAATGTGGAATAGTTTCACAACTCACGCTGCCTGGAATACCTCAGCGTAATGGTGTGTCCGAACGTCGTAATCGCACTCTATTAGATATGGTGCGATCTATGATGTCTCTTACCGATTTACCGCTATCATTTTGGGGCTATGCTTTAGAGACTGCCGCATTCACTTTAAATAGGGCTCCGTCGAAATCCGTTGAGACGACACCGTATGAATTATGGTTTGGGAAGAAACCTAAGCTGTCGTTTCTAAAAGTTTGGGGATGCGATGCTTATGTCAAGAAACTTCAACCTGAAAAGCTCGAACCCAAGTCGGAAAAATGCGTCTTCATAGGATACCCTAAAGAAACTATTGGGTATACCTTCTACCTCAGATCCGAAGGCAAGATCTTTGTTGCCAAGAATGGATCCTTTCTAGAGAAAGAGTTCCTCTCGAAAGAAGTAAGTGGGAGGAAAGTAGAGCTTGATGAAGTACTGCCTCTTGAAGCAGAGAGTAGCGCAGCTCAGGAAAATGTTCCTGTGGTGCTTGCACCAATTAGAGAGGAAGTTAATGATGATGATCAAGATACTTCTGATCAAGCTCCTACTGAACTTCGAAGGTCCACAAGGACACGTTTCGCACCAGAGTGGTACGGCAACCCTGTCTTGGAAATCATGTTGTTAGACAACGGTGAACCTTCGAACTATGAAGAAGCGATGGTGGGCCCGGATTCTGACAAATGGCTGGAAGCCATGAAATCCGAGATAGGATCCATGTATGAAAACGAAGTATGGACTTTGACTACTTTCCCGATGATCGGTGAGCCATAGAAAATAAATGGTTCTTGAAGAAGAAGACAGACGCGGATGGTAATGTGACCATCTATAAAGCTCGGCTTGTTGCTAAGGGTTATCGACAAGTTCAAGGGGTTGACTACGATGAGACTTTCTCACCTGTAGCGAAGCTGAAGTCCGTCCGAATCATGTTAGCAATTGCCGCATTCTATGATTATGAGATATGGCAAATGGACGTCAAAACGGCATTCCTTAATGGTTTTCTTAAGGAAGAATTGTATATGATGCAGCCGGAAGGTTTTGTCGATCCTAAGAATGCTGACAAGGTGTGCAAGCTCCAACGCTCGATTTATGGGCTGGTGCAAGCATCTCGGAGTTGGAACATTCGCTTTGATGAGATAATCAAAGCGTTTGGGTTTATGCAGACTTATGGAGAAGCCTGCGTTTACAAGAAAGTGAGTGGGAGCTCTGTAGCATTTCTCATATTATATGTAGATGACATACTTTTGATGGGAAATGATATAGTGCTTTTGGACAGCATTAAGGCCTACTTGAATAAGAGTTTTTCAATGAAGGACCTTGGAGAAGCTGCTTATATATTAGGCATCAAGATCTATAGAGATAGATCAAGACGCCTCATAGGTCTTTCACAAAGCACATACCTTGATAAGATATTGAAGAAGTTCAATATGGATCAGTCTAAGAAGGGGTTCTTGCCTGTGTTGCAAGGTGTGAAATTGAGCTCAGCTCAATGTCCGACCATGGCAGAAGATATAGAAGAGATGAGTGTCATCCCCTATGCCTCAGCCAAAGGGTCTATTATGTATGCCATGCTGTGTACCAGACCTGATGTAAACCTTGCCGTAAGTTTGGTAGGTAGGTACCAAAGTAATCCCAGCAAGGAACACTGGACAGCGGTCTAGAATATCCTGAAGTACCTGAAAAGGACTAAGGAAATGTTTCTCGTTTATGGAGGTGACGAAGAGCTCGTCGTAAAGGGTTACGTCGACGCTAGCTTCGACACAGATCTGGATGATTCTAAGTCACAAACCGGATACGTGTATATTTTGAATGGTGGGGCAGTGAGCTGGTGCAGTTGCAAGCAAAGCGTTGTGGCGGGATCTACATGTGAAGCGGAGTACATGGCGGCCTCGGAGGCAGCACACGAAGCAGTCTGGGTGAAGGAGTTCATTACCGACCTAGGAGTCATACCCAATGCGTCGAGCCCGATGACTCTCTTCTGTGACAACACTGGAGCTATTGCCCTTGCCAAGGAGCCCAGGTTTCACAAGAAGACCAGGCATATCAAGCGGCGCTTCAACTCCATTCGTGAAAGTGTTCAAAATGGAGACATAGAGATTTGTAAAGTACATACGGACCTGAATGTAGCAGATCCGTTGACTAAACCTCTCCCTAGAGCAAAACATGATCAACACCAGAATTCCATGGGTGTTCGATTCATCACAATGTAACTAGATCATTGACTCTAGTGCAAGTGGGAGACTGTTGGAAATATGCCCTAGAGGCAATAATAAAATGATTATTATATTTCCTTGTTCATGATAATTGTCTTTTATTCATGCTATAATTGTGTTATCCAGAAATCGTAATACATGTGTGAATACATAGACCACAATGTGTCTCTAGTGAGCCTCTAGTTGACTAGCTCGTTGATCAACAGATAGTCATGGTTTCCTGGCTATGGACATGTGGATGTCATTGATAACGGGATCACATCATTAGGAGAATGATGTGATGGACAAGACCCAAATCTAAGCATAGCACAAAGATCGTGTAGTTCGTTTGATGTAGCTTTTCTGGATGTCAAGTATCATTTCCTTAGACCATGAGATTGTGCAACTCCCGGATACCGTAGGAGTGCCTTGGGTGTGCCAAACGTCACAACGTAACTGGGTGACTATAAAGGTACATTACAGGTATCTCCGAAAGTGTCTGTTGGGTTGGCACGAATCGAGACTGGGATTTGTCACTCCGTATGACGGAGAGGTATCTCTGGGCCCACTCAGTAATGCATCATCATAATGAGCTCAATGTGATCAAGTGTTTGATCACGGGATCATGCATTACGGTACGAGTAAAGTGACTTGCCGGTAACGAGACTGAACAAGGTATTGGGATACCGACGATCGAGTCTCGGGCAAGTAACGTACCGATTAACAAAGGAATTGAGTACGGGATTGATTAGGTCCTCGACATCGTGGTTCATTCGATGAGATCATCGAGGAGCATGTGGGAGCCAACATGGGTATCCAGATCCCTTTGTTGGTTATTGGCCAGAGAATCGTCTCGGTCATGTCTGCTTGTCTCCCGAACCCGTAGGGTCTACACACTTAAGGCTCGGTGACGCTAGGGTTGTATGGATATGAGTATGCAGTAATCCGAAACTTGTTCGGAGTCCCGAATGAGATCCTGGACGTCACGAGGAGTTCCGGAATTGTCCGGAGGTGAAGAATTATATATAGGAAGTGTAGTTTTGGCCATCGGAAAAGTTTCGGGGTCACCGGTATTGTACCGGGACCACCGGATGGGTCCCGGGGGTCCACCGGGTGGGGCCACCCATCCCGGAGGGCCCCATGGGCTGAAGTGGGAGGGGAACTAGCCCACAGTGGGCTGGTGCGCCCCCCCCCTTGGGCCCCCCATGCGCTTAGGGTTGGGAACCCTAGGGGAGGGGGCGCCTCCACTTGCCTTGGGGGCTACTCCACCCCCTTGGCCGCCGCCCCCTAGGAAATCCCATCTCCTAGGGCCGGCGCACCCCCCTAGGGGGCCTATATAAAGGGGGGGAGGGAGGGCAGCCACACCTCAAGCCTTGGCGCCTCCCTCTCCCCTGCTACACCTCTCCATCTCGCAGAAGCTCGGCGAAGCCCTGCTGCGGTGACTGCTGCATCCACCACCACACCGTCGTGCTGCTGGATCTTCATCAACCTCTCCTTCCCCCTTGCTGGATCAAGAAGGAGGAGACGTCACGCTGATCGTACGTGTGTTGAACGCGGAGGTGCCGTCCGTTCGGCGCTAGGATCTCCGGTGATTTGGATCACGACGAGTACGACTCCCTCATCCCCGTTCTTTGAACGCTTCCGCTCGCGATCTACAAAGGTATGTAGATGCATCCGATCACTCGTTGCTAGATGAACTCATAAATGGATCTTGGTGAAAACGTAGGAAATTTTTTTGTTTTCTGCAACGTTCCCCAACACACACGCCCTCCGATGATGTTAGACGCACCATCGAAACAGGGATAAAACGTGAGAGACATTATTCCCACTAAAGAATATCGCCGTCGTCACACAGCCCCAACCAAGATGTTGAATCTAACAAGAACGAGAACAGAGTCCCTCCCGCCGGCGGGTGGCCGAAATCCTCCACGCCTCCATGGCCTAGAGGCCATCGGAGATGGGGCGGACCGGCGTTGGCGCCGACGGGAGGCGAATAGCTTTTCTTGTGGAGGAGGAAACAAATGTTTGTTTTTTGAGCTAACTATTCTCCTCTTTCAAGGGACACAACAGCACTTGATCAGCTGTTTACTTTTGTCCGTGCAGGTGTGACATGGCCACATGGATCATCAGCCAATGGCAGCCTCTTCCCCCGCCATTATTGGACCGTAGTGCGGTCGCTTTACATTAGTTGAAGGTTTATAATCTCGTTGTCAGCCAGAACTGTGGTAAGCTTTCCTTCTATGTGGCCGGCCGTACGTGCTTCACAATCTTGTCTAGTTTTGCTTGCGTGTTTGGCGCTCCTCGTTTGTTCGCAAAGGAGGCTTAGTTTGTCGTCGACCTCGCGTGCGCCATTTAAATTCACCGAGGCGACGGTGAGAAAGTTGCACGAGTGGCTAGCTAGGCGGCGACGTGGTCGATCGGCGTCGACGCAAGCGCAACCGGAGAAAGTCATTTTTACGTGGGAGCGTGAGTAAAGCTTACAGCATCTACACCCACGATGGACAAATCCGGCCCTCCAAAGGCCGTGGATGCTCCCGGATGCGTTCACAGATACTGACCGGTCCCGTCTTAAATAATATAATCCACATCCAAATACCTTAATTTATAAACCTTAAATCTATATTATTAGATGCAACGTAGCGATTTTTAAGCGGAGCTTGCCCGGTCGCCATAGTCATGTTCGGCGGCCGGCTACGCTCCTCAGAGGGTTGGTCCGGGTACCAGCAAGGTATACTAGGACATGAGACACGAGCCGGCTCACGGGACTCAAAGCGCCGCTGTCTCCCATGCCCTACTCTTCATCGTCGAAGCTCGAAACCCGTTGGGTGCCGTGGACGCCAAATTGATGATGGATCATCCTGAGACAGTCGGCGACATCATTCACGACGCGGTTGCGGCGCCCGAACTGATGCACTATACTGGGTGCTGGAGAATGAGTCTCCGCCTCGCCGACGTCCACCGCCGCGAGCGTTGCCGCCACTTCCCGCGCCGCTGCCGCGCACGGCGGGCACGCCGTGCCATGTTTGTGTCAGACGACACCCACGGTGCGTCCATGGCCTCGGCACGCCAACGGAGAGGTTGCGTGTTCGCCACCACGTTCGGACGCCAGACAGACTGCACCGCCTCCAGTGAGGCAGCGACGGCTGTCCTAGCGCCGGATCCATGGGCCATTTGGGCGGACGCAATGGATTTCCGACAAAAGGAGTCTGAGTGCTGCCGTGCATGGGACTCCTCTCGGAAGCGGCAGAGCACAAGCCGGACGGCCATCTCCTCTTCGGGGCCACGCGGGATGAGTTCGAGGTCGACGAATCTGGAAGTGGAGGACTTGGATCCACTGCCCGCCATGCCGGAGATTGTCGGACGACGTCGGAGACGAGTTTGGGTGGCGAGCGAGAGTGGAGGGGAGTGAAGGAAAGTGGAGTGAGGTGGCTAGGGTTTGATCCGGCAAACGGATGAGGAGGAATATATGTGGGGTCGGATGAACTAGCGTGGGCCGGTTCCAACATGACGGACGTGCCCAGGCGCACCCGGCTGCCCGTATCCGTTCCATATTTTGGCTGTATATAAGGGGTGTCGTTCAGTCCGATCATTTAAAACCCGTTCAAAGCATCTGTCTGGGTTAGATATTCATGACCGGCCAGTGACCGGGCGGGCCATTTGGGCGTTTGAGGAGGGTCTGCGTGCCTGGATGTAGATGCTTTTAGTGAAGTTTTTCTTTATCTAACACTATGCTTTACTCGTCCGTCGTTTCGCCAGGATGAGATAAGCTTAGCACCAAGCGTGGAAGAACGATGAAAAGGAATGGGAAGTGCTACACACGGCGCTCTTTGAACGATTTACGCAAGATCAGTCAGCTCAGCCTTTGATCGAGTCTGATGCATGGATTAGTACCTTTGGATCAGCCGTCGTACAAGGGTTGTGCGACGACTCTCATGCGTAAAGTAGTTTCGAAAAGGGATTCTTTGTACTATTTCTTTCGTCTCATATATAAGAACTGACGGTGCTTCTGCCAGATTTCTCACCAAATGAAATCATTCACGTGTGAAGTTTTTTTTTTTTTTGATAGCTCGAGGCTCACCTTAGTGTCTCTGTCTTATTTGTGGCTTCTTCCTTTAAGAAACAATAACACATGGCATAAATGCAATTGATGAGCATAAAGCAGAAGAAGTGAAAGCTGACATATGGATGATCGGTGGGCGGTGAGGAAGGGATGATTATCCGAGTTTTTTCCTTGACAAACGATGATGCATGACATAAATATAGTTGATGGACACAAAGCAAAAGAGGTGGAAGCTGACACATGGGTGAATCGTGGTGGTTATGACAAGACAACTTTATATAGGGAGACACTCCCTCTGTTCCACGGTATAACACACTTTTGCAAGCTATGTTTTAGCTTGCAAAGGCGTTTTATATTATGGGACATAGGGAATACTAAATGAGTAGGAGGTACCTTAGAAAGTTTTAAATGGCCACCTCATCAAAATATGATAAATCTCATGCCCATATATTAAAGGAATTGCTACTCGTCCTCTGTTCAAAAATATATTTGCATTTAAAAAACTCAAGGAAAGTGTGGGTCCGACTGTTACGTGCCTTGATTATGTAGATTGAAGAAACTACATGAATAAGGAAAAGAAAACATTCCATACTTCTTACCATTTAAAACTTTTTCTCTGTCGTTTAGCTCTTGTGGCTCTTTACGCTGTTTTTTGTGTGGGCGGAAGAGTTTAAGTCATTTTGGGGAACAAAAATCCTAAGCCTACGGGGAGAAGTTTGCTGATGGAAGATTATGAAGAAGAATTGCCCCCAAGAGTGACGAAGTCCACAAAGTTCTGTAGTTCGGAGTCGATCCTTGTTACAAACGTGCTACACCATCACGGAAATTGTTGTGGTTTTGTCACGGAAGATGTCCTAGAGAAAGGACTTAGTCGTGGAGCCATTGCGACGGGTTAGCTTGAAGGGGTTAAAGCGGACAAAGGGACGCAAGAGAGTTTATACTAGTTCGGCCCCTTCGATAAAGGTAAAAGCCTACGTCTAGTTGTGATGGGATTGATGGGATTTCGATGACTAGGGGCAAACAAGCTTCGCCTATGTCTCGAGTTGTTGTCTGTTGTACTTGAACCGCCGCTGGGTCGTCCCCTTATATACACGGATGACGCCCGTTGGTTCACAGAGTCCCAATACCGGCTCATAGATGTGTCCGATTTGGTCTCTACTTATTCCTAACTTACAGTACAAGTTAAATACCAACGCCGGTTTACGGCTACAGGCCTTGAACCGATTATGGGCCTTGAGCCCTCATCTGCCTTCTTGGGCTTTAACATACTTAACTACTGACGAAGTTAACCCGGCCCAGATAGGCCGGTTTACGCCCAGTAGTGATATCCCCAACATTAGGCCCCAGATTGATTTGAACAGGTTCATGTCAATCCTTAGCAAAAATCTTTATCTTCAATATCTTCTTGTAGTTTGTTGAACCGCCGTGACGTCATCTTCTCTGGTCGTTGTAAACCGGCGTGACGTCACCTGTTTAATAGGTCCGCGACAATTAAGGCGACAGCTTCGTTTCCAAACCCGCGGTCCCTTGCCTTATAAATAGGACCGAAAGGTCATTTCTTTTTCCCTTTCGTGCCCTTCTGCTTCGTCTTCCCCGCGTCATCCAACTTCGGAGCTCCGCCGCCGTCGACGACCTCTGCTCCGACCTTGGTCGCTACATCACCCTGATTGTACCAGAGCATCGCGGCGACCTTCTGTTTCTTCCTCGTCTCCGGTGAGTTCTTCACCTTTTCCCCCGTAGATCCGTTCTAGGATTTCCAAGTTCTTCAGTGTTCATCGTCTGCTTCGTACTCATATGATAGATCTTAGATGAACCTGTGAACCTTTGCTTTGTGTAGCGGTAGTTCTTAGCATCCGCCTTTACTTATATGCTTCAAGACCATAGATCTGCCTGTATCTCTGCCCATTGATTCGGTACTGTTCTTTTTTGAACCTTGAATATTTTCCTTGTTTTCTGAACTTGCTTCAGATCCGTCGCTGTAGAGAAATCTTGCGAAATCTGTTTCTGTACACTTATCCATCCGCAATCTCAACTGTTTCAATGCTTAGAGACGGCGGTTTAACTTTGTAGAAAAATTGCCAAACCGGTATATACCATTAGTCCCCTTGTTGAATCGCCGGATGCTGTTGCTTCATAAAACTCCGGTTAAGATAGAACTGTCTCCGGTTTAACATTGTACATAACAGTGCACTTTAATCAATTCATTCTTGAACCGGAATCACCTATCTTGTAGATTTCATCATGGCCAAACAAGTATATGAGTGCAACTGGGTTCCTTCTCGCGTCACAGAGACTCAACTGAACAATTTAGTCATGATCGGCGCTTTAGGCAGCAAAAACACCATCCATTGGAGAGCTCCTGGCAAAGAATGTCCTCCCACACCTCAAGAAGGAGAGGTCGTCGTCTTCGTAGACCACTTAGCCCGGGGCTTTAAGCCGCCTGGTTCTAAATTTTACCGGGACGTTTTAGCCAATTTTCAACTCCATCCACAAGACACTGGCCCCAACTCTGTTACAAACATGTGTCACTTCCAAGTGCTCTGTGAGGTGTTCTTTCAAGAGGAGCCCATAGTGGAATTGTTCAGAGACTGTTTCCATCTAAACCGTCGTACTGAGTTTTCTGACGGTTCCAATACGGAATTGGGCGGTGTGGCGATTCAGAAAAGGAAAGAGGTCACATACCCTCACGCCAAACTGCACAGCCACCCCAAAGAATGGAATCAAACATGGTTCTATTGCAAAGACACCTCCCCTGCTAGTGAAAATCCTTTGCCTGGCTTTCGTCCGGAGCGGCTTAGCAATACACACCCCTTTCCGCAAAGGTTGACTGCCAAGGAGAGAAGCAAATACGCTCCTCAACTGTCCAAGCTCAGAGCCTTCATGGCCAACGGTTTAACAGGGGTTGATCTCGCTCGCTGTTGGATATCGTGCAGCATACTGCCCCTTAGTCAGCACGCCGGTTTGATGTGCGAGTATATTGGCAGTGTTGACGACCCGCTGCGACATGCTAACATCCAGCTCACTGACGAAGAAATCACAGAGGCTGTGAATAAAATGCTGAATGAACCGGAACACATCTGTGCTCGAACCAGCCTGCTTCCCTTCTGTGCCACCAACAAACCGCCAGCTGTAAGAATTTGATTTTTTCTTTTTACTGAACCTGTTATTGATATATCTGGTCATTGTTTAATATCAATGTCTACTTAAACAGGGTAATGATCCGTTTTGGAGCAAGAAACTTCCACAGGAGAAACCAGAAAAACCAGACAAACCGGAGCGACCAACCCGGCCAAAGACTAAAGTCGTAAAACGGCCTGCTCACAAGAAGAGAACCACTGCATCTTCTGATCCGGCCCCTGATGATGATGTGGATAATCCAGACCTTGAGGTAGAACTTGACTCACTTGGCTTATTTTTCATGCGTCTTATTGATGATGATATTTGTCAGGATGATGCCGAAGCCAGCCATGCTGATGCTGCAGAGGTAATTATTCTCTCTTCCGATTCAGAACCTTTGCCTTCAATAAAAATCCGTTAGGCAAACCGGAAAGTTAAATTTTCTCATCCTCTTGCTTACTTGGATCCCAAATTTCTTATGAAGACCCAATAGCACGAAGCTCGCCGCACAACCCAGCACAGCGGCCAGGTAGTTACCTCCGCCGATTTACCGAACAGTCCGGTTCGGAAACGCCGTTCAGAGGTCTCTAATTTGCTTGTCAGTGCTTGTCCTAAAGCGGGCTGTTTTCGTCAACCTCTTAATTCATCTGACTCTGATTATCAGGTTACTTCCCACTCATCCTCTGGCGAATCATCGGCTACTCAGCTGCCACCGCTCAAAACGGTGCTTGGGTAAGCTGTACTTTATCACAACATTTCCGGTACATCACCTTGGAACATATGTTGTATTTGACTTTGTTATTCCTTTCAAGGCCAAGCCTAGGCCGAGTAAGAAGGCTCGCCTGGATAAAGCGGCCGAGGAGGATGCCGTCCCTGAACCGGGCAAAACACCAAATCTTGAAGAGGCTATTCCTGAAGATATACCCAATGATCCACCGCAGCGAGATGACGATCTTATTGCTGAAGAGAGGCCTGTTGATACCTCAAGTCCTGTCAACCAGCCTACAAGCCCCATCCGGATTGAGAAATCCACCAATCCAACAAAGCCTACTGATAAGCCAACGGCCCCAGTGCAAACCGGCGACGCCAAGGATGATGAAGTTGTTATTACTGGCATTGGCCATACAGAGCCAAGCAATCCTGTCGCTTTGTCTAAACATACTGCGAAGGAAGAATTTGCTGCCTTTGGCAAAGGCAAGTGGAATGTTGATCTGGCGACTTACGCTGCTCTGAACGCCCAAGACATCCATTCCGGCTATCTGAACCGGCTGTATACCAGTCGTGACTATGAAACCGGTCTGGTTAACATGATGAAAGATAAATATGAGGTAACTTCCATATACTCTTTCCTGCTTGTATGTTTCAATTCTTGCTGACTCTCCTAGCCCCCAAGAGCCGGTTTGTAATCTTCTTTCAAACCGGGACTTACTAATATAAATCTTAATGCCTCGAAATTTGCTGATGTAGCCCCCAAGGGCCGGTTCAACTTAGTGTAGTTACACCGGGACTTAAGTAATTAATATTGCCGCATCAGAACTTATTTGAACAAATAGCCATTAGCCCCCAAGTGCCAAGTTGAATACTTATATTGAGCTTGGGACTTTGTAATCAATTGAAATAGGAATATCGAATATGCATTAGCCCCCAAGCGCCAAGTGCATAACTTGTTATGTGGTTGGTGCTTCAATTCTTGCACTGCTTGCTGAATCATATAACTGTCTGTATGCAGGCTGAGCTGAAGACAAAAGAGACTCAAATTGCCGATCTCCAAGAAAATCTGAAGTCCCAACAGACTGAAACCTCAAAAGCAAAAGAGGAGTTGACCAGCGCCTTAAGCGTCATGGAACAGCTTAAGAAGGATTTCAAGAAGGAGCGGGCGGATTGGGTTACTGAAAAATCTGCTTTAACCAAGCGAGCAGAAGACGCCGAGGCTGCACTAAAACCGGTGGTGGACGAACTGACCAGCATAAAGCGGCACGTGCATGCCATGACCACTGCTATCTTTGGTAAGCCGGTTTGATTTCTGAATTGATTCTGCCGTCTTACAGAGCTGCCGGTTTGTTAACCCTTTGTGATATTTCAGGGACACACATTGGTCATTTGGGGTCAGATGTGCGGAAGAAATTGAAAGCCGCCTATACGTTGATCGAACAACTGTACACTGGTGCACAGCGTATCATCTGTACTGCATCCCACAACAAACCGGCGCCCACTTTGATTCAGGACACTCTGACGAAACTGTCGGTGCTTCCTGCCCGGGTTGAAGAGCTGAAGAAATCTGCTGCTCAAACCGGTACGATCAATGCCTTAATCCGGGCAAAAGCTTGGGTGCCGGATTTTGATCCTATTGAATCGGCTCAGGGCTATCCCAGCTTGAAGAAAGACGGGTCAGACTTTAGTGAAGCGGATCTGCGAGCAATAAACCGGGAGGTGCGTCCGCTAGCTTGTCAATTGGCTGAAGAAGCAGACTTGTCTCATTATCAAGCCCAATATGACAATCAAAACAAGCGAGTAGCTGCACCAATTCATGAAGCGGAAAATCTTATCCCTCCAATCCGTAAGCATACTTACGCTCCCGATATTGAACCGTGGTTGCTGATCCATGATGAAGCTGTCTTTCGAGCATTAATGGGAATCGACTGGACAACTGTTGATTTCCAGCCGCTGGGTAGAGAAACTGAAGTTGAAGCGGCGCGGGATGACCCACAACAATCAGGCCAGACTGGTGACCAAGCTTGAACCGGAAGCCGGTTGAAACTGCTTCTCCTTTGAAAAAACAATGATCTTGTTTTGGGCCCCGTGTTGCCTTGTAATAGGCCAGCCGATACTCTTGATTTTGATATGCCTTCGTGCATAATTACTGCAACTTGTTCTTCCTTTGGGTGATGAACTTTCCAAAGTATTTTCTGCAATATAAAAATCTTAAAGTGTCACCGCGGTTGTACCGTCAGGCGGAGTATAATGTCTGCATATGTGAAATCAAAATATCTGAAATGTAAGCATATGATCAAATCTTTGAGATACATGATACCTGCCATCGTTGGGCATGAAGTTTGCTTAGCCAATCTTGAAACGGAGGTTTCATAAACCCACACTGTTGGAGGAGATAGCAGCTCCTGTATATATATAATGCCAGTTTACCATGTAAACCGTGCCGGGTTATAAAACACCGTGTTACTCTGTAATAGGATGTTAACAAAAAATCAAACCGGGCAAATAGTCTCCGGATTAAAAATGAACCGTGTTCCATCAATTGACAGTTTGAACCGGCTGAAAACTTTGTCGGTTTAAAAATTGCAACAAAAAGAAAGAAATATCTTTCAAAGAAAAAATGTGAAGCAAAGGCAATGATAAAACCATTTCCAAAAAGAGGCTTATTTGAGCCGATCAGATGGCGTTACCATGGTCGGACATGACCAAGCTCCCGATAGGTGTAGCTATGGTTCAAGTCAGCCAGGTCCCCAAATGAAACTGTGGCATTTATGCCGATCAAGTGGCATGGCAATGGTTCGGGTTCGACCAAGCCCCCAAGTGATTCTGCGGCCTTAGGCCGATCAAGAGGCGTGACTGGTTCAGACGTGACCAAGTCCCCAAGTGATCTGGTGGCTCTCGCCTATCAAGAGGTGTTGCATTGGTTCAGACACGACCAAGCCCTCAAGTGATATAACATGATGCTTTTGAAAAGCTAACTCAAGGGGTAAACCGGAGGCCGCTTTAGAACAACTCCGTGTAACCACACATGATGTAAAAGAACAGATACCCCGCTTTAGCTGAGGTTCCGGTTTATTATATTTAATCATAATATATACATCGTCGTAATATGTACATAAGTAGAGCTAATGGCTTAGGTATAGTAAGGCCGAAGATGAGCTATGTTCCATGACCTGTTGGTCTCCTCCTCTAATGTACGTGAGTCTTTATGCTCTCGAATATCGATCAGATAGTATGACCCGTTGTGCAGATTCTTGCTGACCACGAAAGGTCCCTCCCAAGGTGGGGATAGCTTATGTATATCAGTGTGATCTTGGATGAGCCGAAGCACCAAATCTCCTTCCTGAAAGGTTCTGGTTCTGATTCGGCGACTGTGATAACGACGAAGATCCTGTTGGTAAATCGCCGAGCGGGCGGCTGCTATGTCACGTTCTTCATCCAACAGGTCCAAAGCATCTTGCCGTGCTGTCTCATTGTCCGCTTCAACATAAGCCGCCACACGAGGTGAATCATGACGGATATCACAGGGGAGATCCGCCTCCGCTCCATAAACCATGAAGAACGGTGTGTATCCTGTTGATCTGTTGGGTGTAGTATTGATGCTCCATAACACAGATGGTAACTCTTCGACCCAACAACCCGGTGTTCTCTGCAAAGGAACCATAAGCCGGGGCTTGATGCCTTTCAAGATCTCTTGATTAGCCCTTTCTGCTTGACCATTGGACTGTGGGTGTGCCACTGATGAAACGTCAAGCCGGATGTGCTCCCGTTCGCAGAACTCCTTCATGGCACCCTTGGACAAATTGGTATCATTATCTGTGATGATACTGTGTGGAAAGACAAACCGGAAAATCACTTTTTTGATGAACTGAACCGCCGTGGCCGCATCACACTTGCTAACAGGTTCTGCCTCCACCCACTTTGTAAACTTGTCAACCGCCACCAGGAGGTGGGTCTTCTTATCTTTGGACCTTTTAAAAGGCCCAACCAATCCAGCCCCCAAGTCGCAAACGGCCAAGTAATTGGAATCATTCTCAATTCTTGAGCCGGAACATGAGCACGTCTTGAAAACTTTTGGCAACTGTCACATCGTCTGACCAGATCCTCCGCATCAGCATGAGCAGTTAACCAATAGAAGTCATGGCGAAACGCTTTAGCTACCAAAGAATTTGAACCGGCGTGGTGACCACAATCTCCTTCGTGGATCTCACGTAAAATTTCACAGCCTTCTTCAGGAGACACACAGCGTTGAAACGCCCCTGATACACTGCGATGATGCAACTCGCCATTGACAATAGTCATGGACTTGGACCGCCGGATTATCTGTCGGGTCAGAGTCTCATCCTCTGGTAACTCGCCCCGGTTCATGTACGCCAGGTAAGGAAGCGTCCAATCCGGAATGACATGAAGAGCTGCCACCAATTGAGCCTCCGGATCAGGAATAGCCAAATCCGCTTCACCAGAGAGCTTGACCGACGGGTTGTGCAGCACATCCAGAAAAACATTGGGCGGGACCGGCTTACGCTGAGAGCCCAGCCGGCTTAAGGCGTCCGCCGCTTCATTCTTCCGTCGGTCCACGTGGTCCACCTGATAGCCTTTAAAGTGACCTGCAACAATATCCACCTCACGACGATATGCTGCCATGAGTGGGTCCTTGGAGTCCCAAGTGCCAGATACTTGTTGAGCCACGAGGTCCGAGTCACCGAAGCACTTAACTCGACTTAGATTCATCTCCTTAGCCATCCGGAGACCATGGAGCAAGGCTTCATACTCAGCTGCATTGTTAGTACAAGGTAACATTAAGCGGAGAACGTAACAAAACTTATCACCTCGTGGGGAAGTTAATACGACTCCAGCCCCCGAGCCTTCCAATTGCCTGGATCCGTCGAAATGGATGGTCCAATATGTGTAATCCGGCTTTTCTTCAGGTGCTTGCATTTCCGTCCAATCATTGATGAAATCAACAAGTGCTTGAGACTTAACCGCCGTCCGAGGCACATACTTCAATCCGTGCTGCCCAAGCTCTATAGCCCACTTGGCAATCCGGCCAGTCGCTTACCGGTTCTGGATGATATCCCCCAAAGGAGCAGAATTGACCACCGTAATTGGGTGCCCTTGGAAGTATTGCTTAAGCTTCCGGCTTGCCATAAAAACTCCGTACACCAGCTTCTGCCAATGCAGATACCTTTGCTTGGACTCAATGAGTACCTCGCTGATATAATAGACCGGACGTTGAACCGGATGCTCCTTACCTGCCTCCTTTAGCTCCACCACAATAGCCACGCTGATCGCACGAGCATTAGCAGCAACATATAGCAGTAACGGCTCCTTGTCAATGGGAGCAGCGAGCACAGGCGGATTGGCCAATTGCCGCTTTAAGTCCTCAAACGCTTCATCAGCAGCGGAACTCCAGACAAACTGATCTGTCTTCTTCAACATCTGATACAAAGGGATTGCCTTCTCACCAAGGCGGCTGATAAATCGGCTTAACGCGGCAATCCGGCCTGCCAGGCGTTGAACATCATTGATACACTTCGGTTTGGCCAGGGAGGTGATGGTTGTGATCTTCTCTGGATTAGCCTCAATTCCCCTGTTGGACACCAGCAAACCCAATAACTTGCCTGCCGGTACACCAAAAACACACTTGGCCGGATTAAGCATCATCTTGTACGTCCTCAGGTTATCAAAGGTTTCCTTCAAATCGTCAACCAGAGTCTCCTTCTCCCTGGACTTAACCACGATATCATCCACGTAAGCATGTACATTACGACCAATCTGCTTGTGAAGACAATTTTGTACACACCATTGATAAGTTGCCTGGGCACTCTTGAGACCAAAGGGCATAGACACATAGCAGAAGGCTCCAAAGGGAGTTATGAATGTTGTCTTCTCCTGGTCCTTAACTACCATTTTGATCTGATGATAGCCAGAATATGCATCCAAAAAACTTAAACGCTCACAACCCGCCGTAGCATCAATAATTTGATCAATACGGGGGAGGGCAAAAGGATCTGCTGGACAAGCCTTATTAAGATCTGTGTAATCCACACACATGCGCCAGGTGCCGTTTTTCTTAAGGACCAGCACCGGATTGGCGAGCCACTCAAGGTGAAAAACTTCAACAATAAAGCCAGCTGCTAAGAGCCTGGCTACCTCTTCTCCAATCGCCTTGCGTCTTTCTTTGTTAAACCGGCGGAGGAACTGTTTCACCGGTTTGTATTTAGGATCCACATTGAGGGTGTGCTCAGCGAGTTGCCTCGGTACACCTGGCATGTCAGAGGGCTTCCATGCAAAAATGTCCCGATTCTCACGGATGAACTCGATGAGCGTGCTTTCCTATTTCGGATCCAAGTTGGCACTGATGCTGAACTGCTTGGACGAATCGCCAGGTACGAAGTCAACAAGCTTTTTCTGCTGCCGATTTGAACTTCAGGGCCGGATCATGCTCCGTAGTTAGCTTCTTTAATGGAGTCATGTCCGCCGGATCAACATTGTCCTTATAATACTTCAGCTCCTCAGTGGCACAAACCGACTCTGCGTAGGCCGCATCTCCTTCCTCGCACTCCAAAGCGATTTTACGGCTTCCGTGAACCGTTATTGTCCCCTTGTGACCCGGCATTTTGAGCTGCAAATACACATAACAGGGCCGCACCATAAACTTGGCGTAGGCCGGTCGCCCAAACAGGGCGTGATATGGACTTTGGATTTTCACCACTTCAAACGGCAATGTCTCCGACCTGGAATCATGATCATCTCCAAAGGCCACTTCCAGAGCTATCTTACCAACAGGATATGCTGACTTGCCAGGTACCACACCGTGGAACACCGTATTGGACGGTTTGAGATTTTTATATGTTAGTCCCATACGACGGAAGGTCTCATAGTACAAGATATTAATGCTGCTTTCTCCATCCATGAGCACCTTGGTGAACTTATAACCTCCCACCTGAGGCGCCACCACCAGAGCCAACTGACCCGGATTATCAACCTGGGGAGGGTGATCCTCTCTGCTCCATATGATTGGCTGTTCAGACCAGCGTAGATAACGGGGCACGGCCGGTTCAACAGAGTTGACTGCCCGCCTCTGAACCTTCCGGTCTCGCTTGTCCAAGCTAGTGGTGAAGACATGGTACTGCCCACTATTCAACTGCTTTGGGTTGCTCTGGTAACCTGACTGTTGCTGCTGTTGGTTGTAACCACCCTAGTTGTTCTGATTATTTGATTATTATGTCCGACCGGATTACCATTAAATCCTGAACCGGAATTTTCTCCACCGTAACCCGGCCCGGATCCTGAGCCACCGCCGGAGCCGTGATCATATCGGAAAGCATTAGAATTCTTGAACTCCTGCATAATGAAGCAATCCTTCCAAAGGTGGTTTGCTGGCACCTCCTTCGTACCATGTCTTGGACAGGGCTGGCTCAGTAGATAATTTAGGCGGTCCGGGTTAGGGTTGGGTGCTCCATTGCGATTTGGCGGTTTACCCCTGCGTCGCTGGCCCTTGTCCTGCGCGTTGGTGTTAGCCACAAAGTCCATGTTACCATCCGCTTTACGCTTGCCTCCACCACCATTGCCTGCCAAGTGATGCTGCTGACCTTTGGAATTGTTGTTCCTCTTTCCCTTCCCTGCCTTGTCGTCATCAGATTCGGGATCCTTGGTACTATCAGAATCAACATACTTTACCAAAGCGGCCATGAGGGTCCCCATGTCAGTGCAATGGCGCTTCATCCGTCCCAACTTCAGCTTTAGGGGCCCAAACCGGCAGTTGCCTTCTAAGGTTAAGACTGCGCTGTCAGCGTTGATGCGGTCTGATGAATGCAACACTTGTGAGACCCGGCGCACCCAATGAGTCGTTGATTCTCCTTCCTCCTGGACACAGGCAGCTAGGTCCACTATCGACATAGGCTGCTTACATGTATCCTTTAAATTACTGATAAACCGGGCTCGTAATTGGGCCCATGAACTGATAGAGTTGGCCGGTAAGCTTTTTAACCAAGTGCGGGCCGTTCCTTCAAGCATCATGGTGAAGTACTTCGCACATGCCGCATCATCCACATCAAGCATCTCCATGGCCATCTCATAGCTCTCCACCCACGTCTCTGGGGTTGATCCGCCGTGTAATTTGGTACCTTGCGCGGGCCCTTGAAATCCTTGGGCAGGTGCACATTGCGTAAAGCGGGGACAAGGCAAGGCACCCCCAAAGAACTAGAAGTAACACCGGGTTCGACCGAGATAGTTGGACGAACCGGCGTAAGCTGCCGAACCTGATACTGTGCGGCTAACTCGGCCTCCCTACGAGCTCGAGTCGGTCCACCACCTCCTGAGCGTTATCAGCACCACCCGTCGAGTTGTTGCCGCGGGGTGCTCCACGTCGTTCATTGCTTGACACTGCCAGTTCATCCATACGCCTGCTATAGCTCCGGCTTGGGCGAGGGGTTGAGTGGATCCGGTCGCGGCTGTATGAGTATGCTTCCTGTTGGTCCAAAGCTGTCCTAAGAAGCTCCTTGACCCGTCGCGTCTCTATCGCCTGCCGTGAGTCACCTTCAATTGGAATGGCCTCCAGCCGTGCAGCAGTGGCAACAAGATTTTCCATTGGGTTGGAGTAGTGACCCAGAGGTGTTGAGACAGCCTGAGGTATAACAGTGTTTTGACGAGGCGGATTCATTGGACGGGGCTGAACCGGCGCACTGGTCCCAGGAGCTTCCGCCCGGTTCCCCTCCAGCGGATTACTGGTTCCTGCTCCTGGGGTGTTGAAAAGGTCTCTGGCCTCGAAAACCGAAGGCAAACGGGATCGGTACTTCCTCCTCATGACTTCATGCGACGCGTTCTGGTCCAACATGAGCATGTAGGCTTGTGCGTCTAAAGCGATCCGCTCTATGGTCATCCTGGCATTCTCAGCTGCCAGGTCCGCCTTGGCCTGGGTGATCTGTTCCTTCACCTTTGCAATCTCCATGTTGTGGACTTCCTGATCCGCCGGATTAGCTTCTGCCATAAGCGCAGCCAATGCATCAAATAGATCTGATAGAACTTGAGCCGGCGGGCGTGCAGAGCTTCCTGCCCCGGCAGCTGTCGCCGCTGCTGAACCGGAGGTTATTGGCGCGGCGGTCGAAGAATGAAGCGCTGCTTGTGTGCCGGCCATGAATATTCCAGCTCGGTTGGGTAGATCAGAGGGGTCCGGAATACTGTCGCCGTCGGAACAGCCCCCAATCCGGCCATCTTGTAGCTGATATAGAGATTCGGTTTCTCCGGTTGATGACTCGTCGCCGGAATAAACGACGGTCTCGCCGCGAGATTCCGATCCATCCTCGTAACTTCCTCCATGGATAACTCCCACGAAGGCACGCTTCACGGCCGGTTTAACCCGGGCGGACCGCGCACGCTGAGCCGTTTCGACGAGGTCGGTGCAGATGTCCGGCTCAGGGCCCGGTTCACCGATCTTGCCGATGAAAACGTGTATGCCACCAAAGGGGACCCGGTACCCGTACTCAACTGAGCCGGCCTCGGGGCCCCAGCCTGCATCATCGATGTAGAGCTTGCCGCGACGACTCTTAGTCATCCGGCCCACAGCGTAGCCCTCGAGTCCTTCAAAGCGGCCCTCCAAGAACTTGAAACCATCGTGCGATAGCCCCACGGTGGGCGCCAACTATCGTGGTTTTGTCACGGCAGATGTCCTAGAGAAAGGACTTAGTCGTGGAGCCATCGCGACGGGTTAGCTTGAAGGGGTTAAAGCGGACACAGGGACGCAAGAGAGTTTATACTAGTTCGGCCCCTTCGATGAAGGTAAAAGCCTACGTCTAGTTGTGATGGGATTGATGGGGTTTCGATGACTAGGGAGCAAACAAGCTTCGCCTATGTCTCGAGTTGTTGCCTGTTGTCCTTGAACCGCCGCCGGGTCGTCCCCTTATATACACGGGTGACGCCCGTCGGTTCACAGAGTCCCAATACCGGCTCATAGATGTGTCCGGTTTGGTCTCTACTTATTCCTAACTTACAGTACAAGTTAAATACCAACGCCGGTTTACGGCTACAGGCCTTAAACCGACTATGGGCCTTGAGCCCTCATCTGCCTTCTTGGGCTTTAACATACTTAACTACTGACGAAGTTAACCCGGCCCAGATAGGCCGGTTTACGCCCAGTAGTGATATCCCCAACAGGAATCATAGGGATCTACTTGCTCGGTTCACCTCAACATCTCAGATTCGGAATTACAAGAAAGGAGGAATTCAAGAGAGGGAAGAGAGTCGTTTGCCCCTTTCAGGCCTCTACAGTTCCATGATCGTTTGGCCGTGTACTATGATGTTTGTTTTATATATAAAACGGGGTGTGAGCCTGTTTCAAGCGTTCTACGGTTCCACAATCCACCCAATGCCCAAAAACACTCAACAAGGAGCTCTGTACACAGCAGGGACCAACTATACTCGCTTGCATGTAGGTCCCTCATTATGACGTGACCCATTCTTTCACGGCATACTTCTGTGACGACGCAAGGGGTCTGTCTGACCTCTGGGGCCAGCAACTTGCCATCCTTCTTCCATTTGGCTCTCGCCGTTCGAAGTAGAGCACCCTTCCTCTTTCGTCCGGTTCAGCAATGTTGACGTATAATGTGCTGTCTAGTCTCTTTCATCAAATCGGTCTTTTGATTACATTGGCTAGAGCATGCACTTCTACAAATAACAACCACAACTTCGTCAGTTTTGTTAGGTTCAGTAGCAGCCACGCCTTCTTCAGTTTGGTCAGGTTCAGCGGCAGCCACGCCTTCTTCAGTTTCAACAGCTGATGCTGATGCACAAAGTCCCACCCTTGCTACAACTAAGCTCTTAATATACAGTTTTTCCCCTTGACCAGAGGATGATGGTGTAACACATCGGACTGACATTGCCAACCGACAACCGCTGCATGTACATGCCCGCCAAACACAACCTCATCGGCCACCGCTCGCCGGGAAAACTGAAATGGCAGAACCGGACCACGCGCCGACGCGCCCAAAACCATGCAACTCGGCGACCGCGAGGATTTCTTTCACGGCCGTCTTCTCTCCCTACGCATTCCCAAGTTTCTGCCATCGTTCCGGCGATGCATCCTACAAGTGGTACTTCGCCGTGGCAGGGCATGCATCATGTGCGGGCGGCGGGGCGGCCGGTCACGGCATCGTGCGAAGCCGTGGCGCGCGCGCGGTGGGCGTCGAACCGATGGCCCGGCGGGGTGTTGCTGTCGCTAGGAGGCGGCGTGCGCGCCGGCGTCGACCGCGGCGCGGCAGAACGGGCAGGAGTGCGAGGCGGCGGCGGCGCCCTCGAGCCAGGGCAGCGCGCAGCCCCAGTGGAAGCGGTGGCCGCACGGCAGGTGCGCCAGGACGTCGCCCGCGGCGAACTCCTCCAGGCACACCGCGCACTCCGCCTGCTCCGCGGCCTCCCACCGCAGCCGGCTCCACCTCATCAGCCGCCGCATCACGCCCTTCTTCGAGTACACCTCCCGCTGCACGCCCGTCGCCACCGCCGCCGACGAGCCCCCTCCGCCACCGCCGCCGCCGTCTCCGTTTGCTCTGCTCAGCTTTATGCTCCCCGTGCTGTGATGCCTGCGCAAGTGTTCCACCGATCAGTTGGGTAACCGATTAACTGAAATTTCTCTCCGCACATCGACTTGATTAACCACCTCTTGATGACGGTGTCGGGCCCGGTGCTCTTGCTCTTGAGCTTCTGGTCCAGCCGCTCCTTGGCCTCCCGGGCATTGCTGTCCAGCGCCCACCCGTCCATGGCGCCGCTCCTCTGCTGCGAATTCCCACCAAAGACATCAACCAAACGTCCAAGCCAATCACTCCAATAAAAATCGTCCCGTGGCGGCGACAAGATTACCACGGACAATTCACGAGACTATCGATCGAGCTCGCCGCTTACGTACCTTATTGCCGGAATTTCCGGTGCCCACGGCGTGAGCGGCGCCGTGCCCGGCAGCGTAGAGGCAGAAGGAGAGCCGCCTGGTGCCCGCGGCCGCCTGGTCCGCCCCGGCGCCCCCGCCCTGCCACATCCGCCGCCGCCGCGCGCACTCCACCCCGGGCAACATCCCAGCCATGATGACCGAACGTTCGTAAAGACGCCGACGAGTGTGCACGTACGTGAGCCCGCTCCGAGCACGCGCGCGCGCACCTAACCGCGAGCACTGCTCATACGGGCGCAGGATATAGTCTTGGCGGCGCCGGCCATTTGAGGAAGCGGGGCAGGTGAGCGCGCCTCCATGGGCCTCTCCTCTCCTCCTCGTATGGTGCTCGATCGGCGCGGGGGACAGAGCGGTGGTGGTGTGTGGTGTGTGGTGGGGGTGGCTTTATTTGCAAGGCTCTCTCACCTCACCTCACCTCACCTTGCGCGCGCCTTTATAACCGTCGTGTCCGCGCGGCGCGCACCACAGTCCACAGCCAGCCTAATTAGTAGCGACGGATGGCGACGGGGATGGCCGGGATCGCATTATGGGATGCGGGCGGGGCGGAGCGAGGCGAATTATTGTGGGGGTCATGTCGGACCGCACGCCGCCCGCCCGGTCAATCCCGATCCGCACTGAGCCGTCCGCTCGTCTACCCTGGAGGTGCCAAAACTGTCGCTGGCACGCGCGATTCAGTCAGACACATGGAAAATCGGCCGGGCTGATCGATGGGGAGAACAGTGCTGAGATCGGAGCAACAGTGGCGCGGCCGGGCTACGGGCAGTACAATCATGGAGCGTTCCTTCCCATGCAAGCGAGAGTATGATCGGGCATGGGCAGGGAGTGAATGCGTCGGGGACAAGCTCCTCCACCCCTGTCGAGTGTCGAGTCCAACGAGAAGGACGAGGCCTCTTTCCGGGAAGCTTCCGGGCGGCAGCGGCGGGACACAGCGGCGTGCCGTGCCATCACGCACCATTACGACGCGCAAGCAGCGGCCTCGCTCTCATCAGCTGACCCACCACGCCTCGCCTTGTTGCCATCGCCGCTGCCCAAAGTCCGAAGAGAACCCGGCAGCGTTTTGCCTTCTACTTCTTCTCTTCCGCTGGCTTCCACAGACGTCCATCGACATGATCGTCGCGATCACGCCGTGCGGGTGCTGGACACGACACGGGGCCGATCGATCGGCCGGTTTCGCTGGCTCCGGCGTCGTCGAGCGCCGGGGATTTGGGTTGGAACTGAGCGGAGACGTCGTTTGGTGCATATGCATGCACGTGACAGGGATGAAGGAGGCCGCCGCTGGCAGGCTCTGAGCCTCGCGGCTCGCGGGCGGTGCGTGCTCCTGTCGCCACCTAGACAGTGATCGATCGTGATCTCTCCTTACACATGCATGCATATCCCCAGATGCTTGGTAGGACTGGTACTATCAGTGTATTAAACCTGAGGATGGTTTGAAAACCGCACCATACCTCAACTGAACCCACACGAAAATTTCTGTCAACCCAACCACAACTAAACCCGTTTAGAAAATTATCAACCCAACTAAAACCAAACCCACCCGATCTTTCCAGTTTCCACCAAACTGAACTAAACCGAGTGCCCATCTATGGGTTAAAACCATTTTCTAAAGTGGGTTGAAAACTGTTTGCTCTAATGGTTCAACACATCAGCTTGCAAGGTACAGTAGCATCAGGAGGTTCAGGAAGATGGGCACCCGCAAGGTCCCGTTCGAATTCATACCTGACAAGCTGCCATAGAACCTCGTCATCGTGCCCGCCGTCTAGTCATCAATGGCGAGCCCACCTCCTCACCCACTGCAGAACATAGGAGCAGTAGAGGAGCAGAGTGATAGCACGGTGGCAAAAGCTATGACGGCAAAGCAGCAGCAAGTGGCGATGCCTCTAAATAAGAATCAGGCGGCTGCTGCCACGAACGGACAGAGCCCAGACGGCCGTCAGTACTCCAGGCGCTCCGGTATGTGTCCACCGACACCTCCGGTAGCTCCGGTCTCGACGCACAGAACACATGAAGCAAACCAAGGAAACAAGCGAAGATGCAGCGCGAGGGATGGCAGCGAGGGTGGGTGCGCGTGTACGACCACGCGTCGCGCCGTGCACATCGTGGACAACCCGGTGGTGGCCAACGGTGGGTTCATCCAGGCGCCGGGGAAACCGACCAACCAGTCCAAGTCTGGCGGCCTCCGTGACCTCTGCAGGGACGCCGTCGTTCAAGAGGAGGAGCCGTAACTCCATTCACCGAGAGCGACGTAGAAGCCTTCCAGTGGCTCCGGCCCCGCGCCGAACCTGGCAGCCGACAGGTCCCAGAAGATGTCGACCTTGCCGACATCAACGTCGATGCTCTTGGAGCCCTTCTTCTTGGAGAAGAGCCATGGCTTGATGTCCGCCTTGTAGAGGCTCTGACGCCGATGCTGAGGCCCTGCCCCATGAGACTCTTGCTCCAGGTGACCGAGATGACGCAGGGCCAGCCGACAAACTGCGTCCGGTAAAGGCAGGTGACCAGGTTCTGCGCAGCGCCCTTGCCAGCACTGCTCGAGGATGACGCCCTGTTCGCGATCTGGATGTGAAGTCCCTCATCAGCAAACACCTTGCGCGCAACCCGGCACCAACCATGTCCGCTGTTACGGACAGCTGTGGAGCAAACGGGCCTAAACAGTTCTCATAACCTGGGTATGACCCACGGGTTAAACTGTTTGGAATCGGAATTGTTTGAACCCATACCTGATTATACTCAACCATTTGATACACAAAACCGAATTAAACTGAACCAATGTCAGAGTCAGCCCGCTAACACCCAAACTACACATACCCACATAGAGAAACCGACCCAACAAACCCGGTTATAGCAAAACCATTCTCAGATTTAAGTGTATCGTGTTTTAATACTCTATCGAAGCGGATTACGAAATCGTAATCCTATTGTTTAGGGCACACGCACGGCATCTCTGATACGCTACGCTACTTGCGTTCCAGCTTTCTCAACGAAAAAGATGTTGTGTTCCCGTCCCAGAAACAGAATCAAAGTAGCACGGCGAGCTCGGTGGCAGATCTTCAAGACCGGGACTTCTTTTGAGACGCTCCCATAATCGCTCAATCAATTACTGGTGCTGATGCAGGGAGGGTGGTACACAAGATATTATTATTATTTTTGCCGGGAAAAATAATATTATCGTCAGTGGTGTCCCAAACAACAGGAGCTCACACGCAAAACTCGTTGCGTTGAGGTGACCGGTTTTTCTAGCGGGATTGCTAAATCTCATTCAATTGATGTTTAGCGAAGCCTCCCTTGTGAGATCTTACATGGGGATGCATGTAATTTTTTTTCCTTTTTAAATAGATGATTTGCAATACGATAATTGATTGCGGTGCTGGTGCACGTATATATCTCCCTTGTGAGATCTTACATGGGGATGCATGTAATTTTTTTTTCCTTTTTAAATAGATGATTTGCAATACGATAATTGATTGCGGTGCTGGTGCACGTATATATAATACAAGGGAAGGCATCTACCTCAACTATATAAGACTAGGAGGTGGGCCACAGCTTCACTATACATGCAGTACAAAATACATACTCAACACCCCCGCAATCGAAGCGTCGCCGGAGACACAGAGACTGGACCGAAACTCCTCGGAGACGGGAGTAGGCAATCCCTTAGTCATCACGTCAGCAAACTGTTGTGACGTCGCCACGTGGAGAATCCGAACACGGCCAAGGGCAACCTACTCGCGCACGAAGTGAATATCGAGCTCAATATGCTTCGTCCGTCGATGGTGCACCGGGTTGGCGGAGAGGTAGACCGCGCTGACGTAACGCAGTAGACAAGAGTGGCCTTGTGAACATCACAAAGCAACTCCTGGAGCAGCTGACGTATCCAAGAGCACTCGGCCACGACATTAGCCACGACGCGATACTCTGCCTCGGCACTGGAGCGGGAGACCGCGGGCTGCCGTTTTGAAGACCAAGAGATCAACGAGGGCCCAAGGTAGACGCAGTAGCCTGACGTAGAGCGTCGCGTGTCGGGGCAGCCAGCCCAATCGGCATCCAAGTAGGCCACGAGGTCGGTGGAGGCGGAGGCCGTCAGGGTGAGTTCCAAAGACATGGTGCCGCGTATGTAACGGAGAATACGCTTCACCAGAGTCCAGTGAGAGTCACGTGGGGCGTGCATATGGAGGCACACCTGCTGGACAGTGTAATGCAGGTCGGGGCGAGTCAGCGTCAAGTACTGTAAAGCACCGACAATAGAGCGATAAAATGCTCCATCGGACGCAAGAGACCCTTCGAGAGCAGAGACCTTCGCCTTCGTGTCGACGGGGGTGGGCGCCGGCTTGCAGTTAAGCATACCGGTATGCTCCAGGAGCTCGTGGGCGTACTTCTGCTGATGTAGAAAGAAGTCGTCAGTCCGTCGGACCACCTTGATACCGAAGAAGTAGTGCAGGGGCCCCAAATCCTTGAGGACGAACTCATCACGAAGTCGAGCAGTCAGCCGTTGAAGGAGGTCGGGGGCGGACGTCGTGAGGATAATGTCGTCAACGTAGAGAAGCAGATATGCAGTGTCAACTCCCCGATGATATACGAAGAGTAAAGCATTGGAGCGAGTGGATCAAAATCCGAAAGACCGCAGGAAGGCTGCGATACGCTGGTGCCCAGCATGGTGGCACACCTCTTGCATCGTCATCATTCAAGTCTCAAGTCATAAGTCACATGCGCACCCCGCGCGCGGATAAATCACTACCTCTAGTATATATAGAGATGGCTTGGTCATGGAAGAAGGCATTATGTAGAGAACGAGGAGGCGGTGGTGCCACATATCAAGGAGGCAGTGGTGCCATGGATCAATGAGATGGCACAATCCAGATCCTTGCTGACCGGTGAGTATCCCTAGGCATTGAATGACATAATGGTCATGATCCTAAAAAACTGTATTGACCAGAATCAGAAAAATAATGACAAGTTAAAAAAAACTTGTCAACTTTTGTCAAACAAACAAACTATAAAAAGCTTTATTACTTCCATCATGCACCAGAAAATGGGCACAAATAAGAGACTTTTCACTCTTCACAAAGCCAGAACCAGTCCAAGCCCCCTCCTCTATGCCTCCATGATCTCTGTCTACGTATGTTCCTTCCATCATGTGGTTTTTAATCTACATATTTTGTACATGTCAAAAACATTTTTCAAATAAAATTTAATTATTTTCTAATACACTAGAAGAATGCCCGTGCGTTGCAACGGGATATAATAAATCTTCCAATACGTTGGCTTGTGATTTACCTGTATATAATAATGTGATTGTGTAAATAAATGATCATCCCATGAATTACCTTATATTTTGATCCGATGTTTGGCAAATAATTAAAGTAGAACTGGTTCAAAAGGTTTATACCGTTAAAATGTTTGTGACATTTGTACAAAATGTTTATACCGTTAAAATGTTTTCCTCGTGACATTTTTCATGTTCTACTTGGTTGAAGGAATGGAAAACGAAGCGTCCACTTAAGGCCGAATTACTGGATAAAACATTGTTTACATTTCATGAAATGGCGTGAGGGGCTCAACGATAATGTATATTTTATTTTTTATTTTTGGAAAAATATCTAGGATAAATTCAAAGAAAATTCAAAAATGGTAGATAGTTTAAAATTTTGTTAGTATTTTTCGAAAATGATATCAATTTCTAAAAACCAATTTTTTCAAAGAAAATACTCCCTCCGTCCCGAAAAACATGTCGCGGCGGCATTTTTGCAAAAAAAAACCTCTCGTTTTTCCCGACCAAACCCGCGCTCCTCATCCTCCTCCTCCAACAGAAGCAGCAGCTGCGCTAGTCTCCGTCGCCACTGCTTCGCTGCTCCCGCCGCCGAAGCTCCCCTTCTCCCCCGCTCTCCCGCCGCCGCTGCTCCCCTGCTCCCCCGCTCTCCCGCCACAGCTGCCTCCTGCTCCGCCGCCGCAGCTACCGCTCGCCTGCCTCCCCAAGCTCCCCCTTTCTCAAAAAAATCCTTGATTTGGATCCCATGTTAGTCCAACCCACAGCTACCGCCGCGCTCTGCTTCAGCTGCGTCGGAACTGCCGTCGGAGAGCCCGCAGGCGCCGGATACGGGCCACCAACAACAACCTAAAGGCCGACGAGCAGCCGGGTGTCGTCCTCGCCGTCGACGACGACGGTGCCGCCGACGTCGCGAAGCGAGGGCGAGATCCTCTAGTCGGCCAACATCAAGAGCTTGCGGGCCTCCTCGCTGCCCCTGCCTCGTCGCGGGCTCGGCACACCGCAGCTCTTCTTGGCCATTTCTCCCTGGCTTGATTGGTTGCGGCGCGGGAGAAGGCTGAGGCCGCGCTCGCCGAGGGGGGCGCCGTGCGGGCGGAGGCCCGTTTCACTGAGGTCCGTGCGTGCTTGCTCTGGTTCCTCTCTCCCCAAAACGCCATGGACAAAACTGCAGCTCTCTGCTTGCTATTCTGATTTAAAAATGACTATGACTTGTTTGTGCTGCAGAGCATCGCCATGGACTGAATCATTCTTTTCAGCCGGCGGCCAATCTTTACATCTTGTACTGACAGAGAATGTGTTGTAAAGGTGGGCTGCATCTGGCCTACGGAGGCAGGTCTGCTCCCCCTTGCTGAATTTGCCTGGAGAACTAGCTAGCCTCTCAGTTCTGACAGTGTAAATGGATTTACTCTGATGAGTGATGGTTTGGTCGCAATTGTGCAGGTGTAAGGCGAGAATAGCGATTGGGGATACTACTGGCACCCTCGCAGACGCCGAGGAAGCGATAAGGATAGCTCCCAAATTTCCTCAGGTAAATGAACTCCATGTCTTGTTCATAATATTAAATCCTTAGCTAGCTGTGGCGTATTGTTGCGAATTGGATAGTTTAGTGTGGCCAATTTCTGTCACAAACCTGTGCAAATAAGCTTTGCGTTAACTGAAGAAAGCCAGGATGGGTACCTAGTGCAGTGAAGTGAACTGAAAAAAACCATTCAGTATGCTTGATCATGAGTGATGAGTCCATGACTGGTTAGGGGTTCAAGGTTGCAGCTCGTTGTAGAGACAGACATAAACTGATCTCTGTAGAGACAGACACCAGTTGTTGTTAGATTTTCAAGATGGATTACATCATCAGTTGTAGAGACAAACATCAACTTCTAGACCTGTAGAGACAGACATTACAGCTCGTATATGCCACACTAAACTTCTAGATATATGCTTGACCAAAAGGACTTACCAGTATATGCCACACTAAACTCCAACAGTATACTCCATGTGTACAGTGTACTACAGGTTTAGCATACAAAAACAAAATTGCATTCCAATAGACTTCAGTGGGTTTCTTTCTACCTAGCTTAATTAACCTTTCAGTTACTCCTCTTCACTATACCCACCAGGTAATTAATCAGTAGACTACAGTTGCTGAGAAATTAAACTACCCAAGGCTGTATATGTTTAGATCATGAAGGAGAGATGTATAAGGCTGTACTTATATACTGATAGCTAATTAAGAAGCTGGAAAATATATACTGATAGCTAATTAGCCAGGACCTTGAGATGGATTAATCCAGTGCTACTCTTCTCATTATCTAATCTATCCATGCTATGGTTGCATATTTATTTACTGTACCAAAGATGGTTTTTCTTATTTTAGCTGATCCATCCCATGTGATATGCTAGATTTTAGCATCTGTATTGATGAACCTTTGATGAAACTAAAGAAAAACTAGAAGTGTCCTTGATAGCATGAAATGGACCTCTTAACTAAATAGAAGCGATTTCTTGTCATCCACTGTCCTTTTATTTGTTCCATGCTGATAGCTTTGCTGATTTAACATTAATTAACAAACCAAATTCAGTACTGCTCCAGCTTACTCAAAACTTTAGAACATGTTCAGTCTTCAGTTAACTCCATACAACGAACTCTTGCTTTTTTACTAAAGCTAGTTTGCAATTGCAGTAGAAGATAATCTCATACCATATCATCTACTGATTATATGGGATTAGCAAAGGCCTTGCTTGCCTCATTAGTTGTTGTAGTTGTCAAGCAAAAATTTCAGTCCACTAACCCAAATTAATTCAAATAACTAAAATTAATCCAAATCAATTCAAATAATTCAAATAAATCCAAATAACCCAAATTAATTCAAATAACCCAGATAATTCAATTAATCCAAATAACCCAGATAATTCCAATAAATTCCAACAAGGAGTTGATATACAAGGATTAGACAAGGCATACACAAGGACATGACATAAGGGCCTCTTTGTCCCCTCTTGACACAAGATTACACAAGACATACACAAGGAGCACCTGACTACATGACATAAGGGTCTCTTTGTCCCCTCTTGACTACATTCTTTTCCTTTCTCTGGCCACTTCTTCCCTTCCCTTCCCTTCATTTTTCTTTCTTTTCCCTTCTCTAGCTAATTCTTTCCTTTCATTTTCTTTTCCTATTGCAATTTCCATTTCTTTCATAATGGCCCTAGTATCAACAACTACCCGACTGTCGCAATATACACCAGTTATTTCCATTCCAGCATTCTGAACGCGATCCTTGTGCAAGTGGGGCAAATTATATTGATTTCCTCCTTTGTCTTTCATAACTTCAAACATAACTGCTTCTAATGTGATAAAGCTTCTGTGCAACTTGTCGGGATCGTAGTTCTCGAATTCCTCTTCCACACCCTGTACCAGTTCCTGGATGTTTGTAGGTGACCTGCAGTCAGTTAGAGACTGGAGAGAGTTATGGAAGCAGAGGTCCAAACAATTTAACTCAGGGCTATTTGGGGGCTGTTGTAGCAACCGGATGTCAAGATCAGTTTGTTCCATAGCTTCTCGAAAAGCTACATCATTGGGAAGGACATGAGGCTTTGCGTTATCCTGTTGGATGAATATTGTTGCTCCCTCATCATCGTCAGGCCACTTATCCTGAATTGCCGGGATAACCTTATTGATTAGATAATCTCTGCACACAGGCCTGGTTACTTTCATTGATGTCAACACTTTTGTTCCCTTTGTTCTGTTCTGACTTGTCCGCTTCGCCTCAGTCTCTTCGACAAATGCCCAAATGCCGATCTTCCCATCGAATTTTAGCCCCCCCTCATTGTTATATCGAGGCTTGGCAACAGCTGTTAGGAACATCACCTTCGCAATGCTGTGAGTGTTTGACATGGTGCGCTTCGGTTCAGGTTCTCCTGGAAGTACATAGTAACTATTCTTCACTCTCGTCATGTCAAACCACTTCTCATCGATGTGAACCATATTCGTCATTGGTTTTAACATAGCCCGAGAAGTTGAGATCGAATTGTCATCGACCATGGACATACAAAATTTCAATCTCGCAAGCTTGTTCTCTAGCTTGAGGTGAGGCTTCACGGTGCTTGTGATGCGGTTGAGCTCATTCAACTGGAACCTCTTATGCAGGGTCGATCGGGCCACACCTAGAGACCGTGCCAGAGATCGAATTGTTCTTCTTTTATTCAGTGGGATTGTTGAGGTCCTCTCTAGATCTAGCTCCTTTCTCTTTAGGCCGAATCTTCCTGGCTTCTTGCTTGAGACATCTACTTCTTTGCTATCGGCAATTTTCTTTTTAGCCTCTTCCCAGATTCTTTCAACAGATCGTACACTTATGTCCAACAGGTTTGAGACTAGCAGCTTGTCGTCTGGTTGAACAGACCCATCTCTGAGCTCAATTACCAGCAAGGCAAAGTAAACACCATGCCTCTCCTTATCTGACAATTCTCTTCTCTTCTCTTGAAGTATCCAATTCATAACTTCATCCTCTTCCTCTTGAGCTTCATCCTCTTTCGCTTCATCTTCTTGAGGCATCCAATTCATATCTTCATCGTCTTCCTCTTGAGGCATCAAGTTCAAATCCATAACTACATTCTCTGCCACTTGAGGTTCCTCCTCTTGAGGCATCAAATTCAAATTAATACCTTCGTCGTCTTCCTCTTGAGGCATCATGTTCAAATCCATACTCCTACTAGCAATGACAAAAGATGAGTACATCATGGTACCATAACAAGGATATACACAAAAAAATGAGTAGAATGACAGGAGCCTTGCAACCATTACAAAAAAAGGCTTCACATTCTCTGAACTGTGATGTGCTCTGCTAAAGTGCTAATGCCACTAAATCATCTTGTTCTGCCTGGCTTAACAAGATCCACATTCTCATTTAAAAAAGAAAGGCTTCACAATTTCACAGCTACTCCTAATACATTCTTCTGATGCCAATCAATGCACAATGCACAGAAAAATCCTCATGATATTCCTCCCACAAGGTAGAGTGGGAAGGGAATAATAACTAGAGAGTGATAGCAGCCAGTCTTTTGTGACTGGAATATATTCATAACAGAATAAATTCAAGTGGCCCATGTTTTTTCCCTTCATTCACCACCAATTTTACTCTACTTACAGTAGTTCCTCTAGTAACAATTCTAGAGACAGTGTTTGTTGAGATCATAATTGCTCTGCATCTACTGATTTTTTCTGTGCCATGTCAAGCATAGATAGGTTTAATTAATTTGCTTGGATTATCAAAATTACTGTCAGTACTACTGTATGCTTTGACACTGTCGAAACGGATTTAGTGTGAATATGTGTCTAATGTAATGATTTTCTCCCAACAAGCTTCAGACCACGTTTTGTACACACCTACTGTTAACTGTTTTATTCAGTGTTTCTCTGAAGAAATCTGAACATTATTTTCATTTAACTTGTACTTGCAGCACAAGCATGGCCATCCACCAACATGCAAAACAAGTTCAAGACCGAAAATATGTGTTTCTTGCTGTTTACTCAACTGAACCAGATTTGGGTTTCAAGTTCCAAGGTTTCTGCTAACCACATGTTCTCGTTTAGATTCGTAATCAAAATGGGATATGTTGTCGTTGGTTGCCATGTACTCTGTGCAGCAATCAACATGTGTTTTGTTGGAGTTTGTAAGAGGGAAAGACAAATACATTTAGACTGATTGACTTCTTGATGCCTGCAGTTTGTGACATATTTCTGCTGTTGATTGACTACTCTAAAGTCTGAACTTCATGGAGACCGTTTCGACAAATGAGGACACCGGCAAGGGGGCGATGTGGGAGCTGGAAAAGAGCCTTGATCAGCCCATGGACACAGAGGCCGGGAGACTGAGGAATATGTACAGAGAAAAGGTGATTTCTATCATCATCCAAGTATTTGTCAGTTTCTGTATCTGAATCTTAGCTAATAGGATACAGAATTAATGTCCTGTGTTAAGAACATGGCTTTAGCATTGATGATCACAATTTTGTGTTTCATAGCACATTCTTTTCAGCAGTACATTATCCCTGGTAATTGTCTTTATGCAAGGATTTTGAGATGTTGCCTAAGATGCAGAGTCATTTGGTGTCTTTACTTTGAACTTCTGAAGAAAAATGAACAACCACAGTATAATAAGTAATTTTGCTTTTGCCCTGTTTTCTCCTCTTGTATGTGCAGACCTACCCAACAGTTTTGATGCTACAACTAGCTTTCCAATGCCTTGGTGTGGTGTTTGGAGAGGCACATCACCTCTTTATGTTTTCTACAACATCTTTCCTGAGAAGATAGAAGACACAGAGCAAATTATTTCTAGCTTGCTCCCTCCACCCCCCTGATATCTACTGATTTTTATTCAATTAACACTAATCATATTCAGTTAACAGGAGCAGAGCAGTTCTTCCTGACGAACAGGAGCAGAGCAGCAACTCCCGTACACTGATCATATTCAGCACAGGGAGCAGAGGAGCAACTCCTTACGGCACCTTCTTCCTCTTGACGAGAAGGAGCTCTGGCGGTAGCACGGGCAGATGAGCAGCAGCAGCACCGGCGGTAGGGGAGAAGCAGCCGCACGGGCTCGCGCGGAAGATTGAGGAGGGCGCGCGGGCAGGGGAGAAGGAGGACGCGCGCGAGCTCCTGGTCCACCGGATCGTGGAGGCAATTTCCGGCGACGCCCGTAGGGGATCGCGGCCGGGATGAATTGCGGCGGCGCACGCACGGGAGCTCGAGGAGGATACACTGGAGCTTGAGGAGGATGCGCTGGAGCTTGAGGAGGATGCGCGGGAGCCCGAGGTGGACGCCCGCGAGCTCGAGGAGGACGTGGCCAGAGGTCTCGACGATGCCCGCAGGTAATCGAGGCGGGAGGGGATCGCGGCGACGCAGGTCTGAGCGGGGGAGGCGGCGGAGCAGGTACTTGGCGACGGCGGCGACGGAGCATGTAGGTGGCGACGGCGGCGGAGCACTTCCTGATGGGCGGCGAGTCACGCAGCTGGGCGGCGCCGGCCCCTATCGACGGCGGAGGAAGAATACAGGGGGCGGAGGGGCTTGTTTCAGACGATTTTAAAACTACAAGGGCTTTTTTGCAAAATCAACAATGAACTGCGCCTGCGACATGTTTTTTGGGACGGAGGGAGTACACAATTTCCAAATAATGTTCTCTTTTCAGAATTTCCAAAAAGATTTGCAAAACCCCATTTACCAAAAAAAACTCACACTTCTGAATGTCATTTGTGTTATGCAAAAATGTTTGGATTTCAAAATTATTCATAATTCCCAAATGTTCTTAGTTTAAACAATTTTCGTGTTCTCACAAAAAACTGTCATGTTTTTTATATTAAAATCGACTGGAAAAAAGAAAGAAATGCTATGGCGTGAACAACACTACTCGCAATAGTAGAGCGGTTTGCTGTAGTTGCTCACTGGTGCCTTGTGCAAAACTCCAGTGTTTTGATGTAGCAAGCCACTTGTAAGCGCCCCCGAAACATCGGCAATTAAATTTAATTTACATTGAACGGGAATTAGCACAAACAATTAGGCAGGTCCAGGATCTCAAACGGGGGCCTGCATCCTGAACATGGCCGACAGGACGCGTCCATGGCCAGCTGCCTAGTCAGCGAGGGCAGGCGTCCCCTAGACTCTATACGCGTGCTATTCGGCGGTCTGTTAGTTTAAAATGTCGGCACCAATCAGAAACATTTATGGCCTATAAAAAATATTCATGTGTTTCATAAAAAATCTTAGATATTTTCAAAAAAAGTATTTATACAATGTAAAAATATATTTGTATAATACTTCAAAAATATTTCGTACCCTTCAAAAAAAATTCATGCATTTAAAAAAATGTTCTTCACATTTTTGAGGAAAACTTTAACACATATTTGAAAATCTATCACATTCCAAAAGTTGTACTCCCTCCGTTCCTAAATACTTGTCTTTCTAGGTATTTCAACAAGTAACTACATACGGAGCAAAATGAGTGAATCTACACTCTAAAATATGTCTACATACATCCGTATGTAGTAGTCATTTGAAATGTCTAGAAAGACAAATATTTAAGAACGGAGGGAGTACATGATATAAGAAAAATATTTGTGACATTCAACAAAAGCATGCATTTAAACTTGGAACGGCCGGCGTCCAGCATCGTCGCACGATGAATGGCCATCGGTTGCTACAATGCAACACCGCTGCGGCCATAGCAGCACCGCCTGCTACCGCTAAAATGTCGGTCGCCGTCACAACATCGCCGAAGCAGCCAAGCTGTGTCATTACATGCCTTACCACATCACCGCGACCAGCAAAGCATGCCATCGCAGCATCGCACGCTACCGTCAAAGCACCCCATCACAAGACAAGTTGAAGTTGAAAGACTGACAAGGAAATGAAATTTGGAAGGTACAACAAAAAATTCAAAATCCTTTGAAACTTTACCATATAGAGATATCACGCATGCGCTATTTGGGACCTATCTATGTGTGGTACTAATATTCTAGAGAAAAACAGGGAGGGCACCTTATATGTTGGTGCTGAAGCTCTCCCCTCCCCGAGGTGGTACTAAACAAGTGTGGCGGCTTGCTTCTACTTAGGAACACGATGTGCATGGGCCTTGTGCATGGCAATGGGCCATTTGATAAAGTTAGCCTGTATTTCCTTCGATTTTTTTTAGTTTGCATATAAGATTTGACTGAAGTCAAGCATCGTAAAGTTTGACCAACTTTATAGAAAAAGGTATTAACATTCACAATCTGAAATCAATATCAATAGATGTGCCATGACTTAAAGTTTTATATTGTATAACTTTAGCATGGCAGATGTTGATATTTTTTCATATAGATACGGTCAAACTTTGTGAAGTTTGACTTCAGAGAATTCTAATATGCAAAGTAAAAAAGACCGGATGGAGTAGAAAGATATGGGGCCAAAAGCACAACTAGGAACTAGTAAGATTGCCATGCAACGGAAGCTTTGTCCTTTGCTAGCTAGCGTGCGTCGATGAGTGGCAGTTAGCCAATCCATGCAGGATTCATAAAATGAAGTCGTTTGCCATTTGTTGCTTTTGCTTTCTTTTTTGCTATGACTAGATTTTTAAAAAGGTGCTCCTATTCTTTTTTTTCCTTACTTTCTTTTTTTGCCAAGACATTTTTTTTTGCTAAGACTGATTTTTGGAGAAGGTGCTAATTATTTTTCGGGGGCAAGGGGGTAAGGGCAACTATGACTAAACTCTCCAACACTTTGAGGCCAGCCTGCAACATCAGGCATGCCCACCGCAGCATCCTATATCGACAACGTCGTCAACGCCAGAAGAATTGGGTTTCCATCACTTCGCTTATGATGGATAAAAAAGCTCAAAAGGTGTAGCATCCGGATTTTTTTTGTTTTAACAATATCTGGCAATCACCAAATAAAATGAGACCTCTCCAACAAGGATGCCACAAACTCTATATCCATGAAAAGTACAGGCAAACACTACCACGCTGGTGGAATAGAATGGGCCTCAATTTTAATCAAGAAAACTTAGATTTATTTCACGTATTATCCAGGAAATTTTACAAGCATGATACACAAGAACGTAAATAAATCACAATAAATCCAATCTCCACTGCCACAACAAGAAAAGCGTCTTTAGCATGTAAACTTCACATTTGGGTCAACACAAAACAAGCAGTAATAGAAATCACTTTGAATAATTCCTCCAACAGTCTGGCAAACAAGCAACCATGCAACAGCCAAGCCTAGCAATTCAGCAACTGGCACAATAAGTCCCAAATTAGGGATGATCCATAACTACACTGTATAAATTATCCGACCATATAATGATTATCAACTGAAGATACATGTTCCACAACAAAAAATAATGATGGCCTCAGACTTCACCACGCCCGGGATGTCCTCTGGAAGATATCAACTGAAGATATACATGCATGCACCCCACAACCCGTGAGGATTGCACTACCCTAGTTCCGATACACTCTAGGGTCTCATTTTCTCATCTGTACAAAAAGGAGAGCTCTGCAAAACTACCAAAAGACAAGGGTATATATATCTTGGTAGATGCTTTGTGAAAGCCGCGACCAACGATTCACGTCGCACATGAGGCCTCATAGATGGTTGCTCCTTACTCGGCATGGCCATCTCCTTCCTAGCATTCTCAGCTTTCACGGATGATGCATTCCTGGATGATGCAAAAAAAAAAAGTTTCAAAATGCCTCCAGATAGCAAAATAACATAAGCAGCTTCCTTCTGCATGCACTGAGTGAACTATCAACTAACATAAATGGATACCTCGTTCTGGTAAACATGGCCTAGCACATTGTAATATTTTTGAAATTGTTAAAAAAGAAGATTAACCTGGGGAAGTCAACATGGCTCAGACATCCAGGAGCATTAGCCCTCAAGTCTAGCAGGGCAAAAGCTTTTAGGCGGCAACTACAAATGTTTTCACCGTTGAGTTCCCCAATTTCAAACCAAGTTCCCCAATTTCAAATCAAGTTCCGTTTAACAGCTAGGCTACAGCAGAGGAGTGATAACTTGAAAAAAAAACCTCACCATCGAGAGGGATAGACCTTCTGTGGGGAGTTCTGGTGGACGACCTGATAGTAGAGGTTGAGGTCTGTTAGTTCCTAGGAACGTTAGTCTGTTCGTTCATTTAGTTTCTTTCAGTTTATTCTTTTCTTCAATTTTTTCTGTATTTTGACAAAAGTATAGATATTATAATTATAGTTTTTAAAAGCGATCATCTAACATTTTAAAAATGTTCATGTAGTGTAGAAATAATGTTCCGTAACTATTCAAAAATGTTGGCACCAATCAAAAACGTTTATGGCCTATAAAAATATTCATGTGTTTCATAAAAAATCTTAGATATTTTCAAAAAAGTTATTTATACAATGTAAAAAAATATTTTTATAATACTTCAATAATATTTCGTACCCTTCAAAAAATTGTTCGTGCATTTCAAAAAAGGTTCTTCACATTTTTGAGGAAAAACTATTCAAGGTGATAAATGTTTGTAGAAGTTTGAAAATCTATCACATTCTAAAACATGTACATAACATTTACAAAATGTTCACACGTTATAAGAAAAATGTTTGTGACATTTAACAAAATCATACATTTCAAAAAACTAGTTAATCTCATTTTTTAAAAAATTAACACATAATAAAAATATATCTAATATTGCAAACAATATGTACCATGCAAAATAAATGTTAAACATGTATTTAAAAATGTGACATTTATTCAAAGTAAATGTATGAAACATGTATTTGAAAAATTGCAATCTTGTTTTTGAAAAATGGTCAATGTGTATAAAAAAGGTTTTGCGTGTAGATGGAAAATGTGCAACATATATTAGTAAAGTTGACTTGTATTCGGAAAAGGGAAAAAGTTGTAAATTTAAAAATCAAAGGAGACCGTTAAAGATACATAGAAAAAAAATGAAAACCAAAGAAAAATAGAAACACAAAATGAAAGGGAAAACAAAAAAGGATAAACAAACATAGAAAACTGAAAATTACAAGACAATGAAAACGACCGTAGAAAACACAACAAAACACCACACCAATTATTTTTTGATGAACACTAAAATAGGTCATAGAAGCTTCTCGTGAAACGACTCCCACAATAACCATATTGGGCTGGCCCATCTGGCTCTCGCTTTATTATATAGCTCCAGTGTGGCCGAACGCGAAATCACTAATTAAGGAGTACTCGTTGCAAAGAGCACTTCACTTTCCCAGATCGCGACAAGTGGCGCACATGCAGCGGGCCACTTGTCGCAACCTGGGAGTTTTCTCTTTTTTCGTAGATCCGTTTATTCAAAACGTTTTATCTCTTAAACTGTGCATCCAAATCTCGAACCGTTTTCATCATTGGATTCCTCGCGTTGAGATCTTCAAAACTAGATCCCATGTTGATAGGTTTTGATGAACTTTTTTTCACGAAAAAACCGGACGAAAAAAACCAGGCGAAAAAACTGAACCGGGAGCACGGTTTTTTTCCCTTTCCGAAAGAGGCACGCCCGTGCCTCTCGCGAAATCACAACCGTGCCTCTCGTGGAAGCAAAACCGTGACTCTCATGGAAGGAAAAAAAAATAGAAAACGCGTTTTTTTCCGTTTTCGAGAGGCACGGCCGTGACTCTCGCGAAAGCACAACTGTGCCTCTCGCGGAAGCAAAACCGTGACTCTCGTGAAAGAAAAAAAAACAGAAAACGCGTATTTTTTTCCTTTTTCGAGAGGCACGGCCGTGACTTTCGCGTAAGCACAACCATGCCTCTCGCGGAAGCAAAACCGTGACTCTCATGAAAAAAATAGAAAACGCGTTTTGTTTTTCTCTTTCCGAGAGGCACGGCCGTGACTCTCGCAAAAGCACAACCGTGCCTCTCGCGGAAGAAAAACCGTGACTCTCGCAAAAGAAAAAAAAATAGAAAACGCGTTTTTTTTGTTTCCGAAAGGCACGGCCGTGACTCTTGATAAAGCACAACCGTGCCTCTCGCGAAAGAAAAACCGTGACTTTTGCGAAAGTGGAAAAAAAGAAAACACGTTTTTTCGCACAAAAAAAAATTCAAATTTTTTTTGATCGAAAAGCTAAGAAAGACCAGAGGAAAACCAAAATGTCAAAAAAAAAACAGAAAAAAACCGTTTAAAAAGCCGAAAACGCGTGTGGAAAAATAAAAAAACAAAATCCGAAGAAAGCGTCCAGAGCGCGACACATGGCGAATGACTGAGAGCGCGCCAAGTGGCGCTGATCGTTGCGAGGCTCCCGAAGAAGCGCTCGTTAACTAGTTGCTCCCGGCCGAACGTGTGGAAAAATGAAGTGTAACCTTAAGGTCCAAGTAAATACCGGATAAATCACTGTGAACAACTCACGAGATGGCACGAGCGGCTCAAGGATAATGTGTCTTGTAGTCAGTCTTTTATTCTATTTTATTTTCGGGGAAGGATTGAATGCATTGATTCTTGAACGTAGAAGGTTGCTGGCGCTACCCCTAGACATTTGGTTTGTACACACACTTTGGAATATGCTCCACTGATTCGTTCTGAATTCAAGCGAGTGACATCCAAAGTTGTAGTTGTGCGAGGTAATCCAACAAGCTACAACGGTTGTTCTATCAGAAAAAAACACACATGGTTGACCTTTTTTTTTTGAATAAAATGTACACGCCAATTTAGATACTAGGAAGCCGAACACTACGAGAAAACATCGTTAAAAGAACCTCTGACAGAAAGCTCTGGGTTGCCATTGACAAGGTAACCTTGCGAATGATCCGACGAAATCCCAAATTTACTTTTTGTTTGTTTCGCGCGAGGGATAGATCCTGGGATCTCCTGGTTACTTTGCAACTCTATTAGCCACTCTGCCAACATCGAGTTCGTGTACAATATGTAGGGCGCAACCTACTAGAAGGAAAAGAGCTGTTTTTTTTTCACATTTTCATTCCTTCTTTTCATTGTTTTTATGTTCTTTCTTGATTTTCAATGCTTTTTTTTCGTTTCCGTTTCCGTTTTCTTTTTTATTTTTCCTTCTCTTTTTTTCCCATTCTTTTTTTGCATTTGTTTCTTTGGTTTTATTTTCATTTCTATTTTTTGGGTTTATTTTGTTCCCTTTTTGTTTTCTCTGTTTATTTTGGTTTTTAATCTACATAATTTGTATACGTCAAAAACATTTTTCTTATACACATTTAACATTTCTCGAATGCAAATTTATTTATTTTTAATACATAGTCAACATTTTTTGCACACATTTTCAAATTCTTGATTAACATTTTTCAAATACAATTTTAACATTGTTTGAATACATGGTCAATATATTTCCTATACACACTTCTTTCTTTTCATTGGTTTTCTGTTCTTTCTTGGTTTTCAATGCTTTTTTCGTTTTTGTTTTTATTTTTCCTTCTCTGTTTTTTTTCATTCTTTTATTGCATTTGTTTCTTTGGTTTTATTTTCATTTATAATTTTTTGGTTTATTTTGTTCCTTTTTTGTTTTCTCTCTTTATTTTGGTTTTTAATCTACATATTTTGTATATGTCAAAAACATTTTTATTATACATATTTAACATTTTTTGAATACAAATTTAATTATTTTTTAATACATAGTCAACATTTTTCAAATGCTTGATTAACATTTTTTAAATATAAGTTTAATATTGTTTGAATAGATGGTCAATATTTTTCCTATACACACTTAAAAAAAATTAAATGCTTGATTAATATTTTCTAAAGACAAGATAAAAAATATTAATACATGGTCAACATTTTTTCTATGAACATTTAACATTTTTAAAATGCTTGATTTGCATTTTCTAAATGCAATATTAACATTTTTCAAACAAATGGTCAACATTTTTTTAAACACATTTAACATTTTTCAAATGCCTGATAAAGATTTTTCACATACTTGTTCAATATTCTTTCAAATGCTTGCTTAACATTTTGAAAAAAAATGAGAACGCAAAAAACATAAATAAAATTTAAAAACAGGCTTTGCCTCCCGCGCGGCTTGGCAGGCCCATCTGGGGTCCCCCGACGCGAGGCGTGCCATGTGCTCGCTTAAAGCGGGAAATAGGGATGCCCTGTAACCAGCGCTGAGGGCGCCAAATAAAATAGGAAATGCCTGCCGCTACGAGAAAAACTCTGCGCGACCGCCACCACGTCCCCACGATCCACCGCCGCCTCCGTCCCCGTCAGCCGCCCACGGCGCACCACCGCCCCCGCCAAGGCTCCGGCTCCGCCGCCCACCGCCCAGAGGCCAAAGCCGTGATTTCCGCGTTGCTACGGTCCCGCCACGGGATCGCTTAACGTGGACGACCACGACCGAGCCGCGCCGGTGCCCTCGTCAGGGTCGTCGCTTATCTGAAGACGCCGTTCCCACGCTGCCTTTTTTTCTGGCCGGCGTCCAAGTCCACAAGCGCTATCCCTTTGGCTCGCCATTTTGGATCTACGCAGGACCTTTCTGTGAGCGTTGGATCTACGTAACTTACTGGCGAGAGGAAAAGGGACGGCCTGACGGAATCTGTGGTGCAACGCGGAGTCAGTTAATCTGAGAGAAGAGACAAGAAGGGACGGGAGCGACTCGAATGGACTTTTTTTTCTTCTGAAAATGATATGGACGTAATCTTTGATTGTGGAGACTCGGGGAGGGCAGGGTGCCGCCGGGGGCGATTTGGCGGTGGGCGTATGGTCATGTCGGCCGCTTTGGCGCATCCGGCCGGCCGTGTCTCCCGGGACTAGGGTTCAGTGGTTCGCTCAGCAGTCAGCACACATCACGCACCCCAAGATACCATCTCCTCTTCGAGATGGTGCAGCAGCCAGCAGCTCCCGCTTTTCTTTCGGTGCAGCTTTCGTTGTCACCCAGATTTAGGCCAACTACAGCGCACGAGGACGTTCGGTTTGGCCTGACGTTCGGTTTGGCCTATTTTCGTCTTTTTAGAGCGACAATGGATTCGCCCATGTTTGTATAGAGCCGTGCCGTTGTCGGTGTGTTTAACGTGCGGCCGCATCCCAAATCATGTCTAAGGTGAACGTGATTCAAAAAAACATAAATAAATGTCAAAAAATTAAAAAAACGCAAACATCAACCATAAAACATAAATTAACCATCACGGCCATAAAACGACCCAGTTCCACGGTTCAAATAGACATAATTAACATAAAAACAAAATAAAATCGCCGCCCGCGCGCTTCTGTCGTGTCCGTCGATGTCGTGACCATCGCCGTCTTCAGTGTCCGCCGTTGTCGTCGTCGTCGCTGACGAGGTCGACGTAGTCCGGCGGCGTCCAGAGGTGGAACGGCAGTGCGTGGTACACGGGGGCGAGTTGGAAGGCGGGAGGTGCCTGCACCACTTCCTCCCGTGGCGATGCCTCCCGCTCCGATGACCGCGACGGCGTGGGGCACCAGTTCACGCCCCCCCCCACGACGTCGTCCATCTCCGGAGCCGTGCACGACCAGCTCCACTGCTGGCCCACGAGGCCCGGGTGGAACGCGGCCACGGGCTCCTCCTCCATCACCTCCTCCATCCTCACCATCTCCAGCTCGGGGATGGCGACGTCGCCGGCCGCACAAAGGGCCATCATCTCCTCGAGGCCCGCCCATTGGCGCTCATCGTGCTTCTTCATGGAGTCCTCCATGACGCAATGCATGAGCCCGGCCCCCTCCTGCGCTGTCATTCAAGGAGGTGGTGGTGGCGATGGAGATGGTGAAGGCGACGGCGTGGGCATGAGGCCGCGCACCCGCGTCCGCCCGCACACTTGGGGAGCAGCCACTACGCGCTCTGGACGTGGCCGCCGCGGCCCTGACGAGGTGTGATACGTTCATTTTGCATCATGTTTTCTTACTGTTATTTATAATGTTTTTATCCATAATAATGCTTTTTGGAGTAATTCTAATGCATTTTTCTCATAATATGCAAGGTATACACAAAGAGGGATAATTCCGGCAGTTGGAAATCTGGACCTAGAAAAGCTATGTAAGGCCACCTATTCTGCACAACTCCAAACAAGCTCAAACTTCACGGAGATTTTTTTATGAATTATTTGAGGAATATTGGAGCAAATAACTACCAGAGGGGGCCCATCAGGTGGGCACAATCCACTTGGGCGCCCCAGGGAGCCCAGGCGCGCCCCTGGTGGGTTGTGCTCACCCAGGCCCACCTCCGGTGCCCATCTTTTGGTATATAGGTCGTTTTGACCTAGAAAAAATAAGAAGAGGACTTTCAGGACGGAGCGCCGCCATCTCGAGGCGGAACTTGGTCAGGAGCACTTTTGCACTCCGGCGGAGCAATTCTGCCGGGGGAACTTCCCTCCCGGAGGGGGAAACCATCGTCATCATCATCATCAACAACAACTCTCCCATCTTGGGGAGGGCAATCTCGATCAACATCTTCAACACACCACCTCATCTCAAACCCTAGTTCATTTCTTGTGTTCAATCTTGTTACCGGAACTATAGATTGGTGCTTGTGGGTGACTAGTAGTGTTGATTACATCTTGTAGTTGATTAATATATGGTTTATTTGGTGGAAGATTATATGTTCAGATCCAATATGCTATTTAATACCCCTCTGATCTTGAGCATGGTTATCATTTGTGAGCAGTTACTTTTGTTCTTGAGGTCACGGGAGAAATCATGTTGCAAGTAATCATGTGAACTTGATATGTGTTCGATATTTTGATAGAATGTATGTTGTGACTCCCTTAGTGGTGTCATGTGAACGTCGACTACATGACACTTCACCATATTTGGGCCTAAGGCAATGCATTGTGGATTAGCAATTAGATGATGGGTTGCGAGTGTGACAGAAGTTTAAACCCCAGCTTATGCGCTATTCTGTAAGGGACCGATTGGATCCAAAAGTTTAATGATATGGTTAGAATTCACTCTTAATACTTTTCTCGTAGTTGCGGATGCTTGCGGGAGGGTTAATCATAAGTAGGAGGTTTGTTCAAGTAAGAACATCACCTAAACACCAGTCCACCCACATATCAAATTATCAAAGTACCGAACATGAATTTAAACAACATGATGAAAGTGACTAGATGAAAATCCCATGTACCCTCAAGAACGCTTTGCTGATCATAAAAGACCTTTTTTGCCTGTCCTTTGCCATAAAAGGATTGGGCTAACTTGCTGCACTTTTTTTACTACTATCTTTACTTGCTCATTACAAATTACCTTGCCATCAAACTACTCTCCTACTTATAATTTCAGCACTTGCAGACATTACCTTGCTGAAAACCTTGTCATTTCCTTCTGCTCCTCATTGGGTTCGACACTCTTACTTATCGAAAAGAGCTACAATTGATTCCCTATACTCGTGGGTCATCAAGGCTATTTTCTGGTGTCGTTCCCGGGGAGTGAAGCGCCTTTGGTAAGTGGAATTTGGTAAGGAAACATTTATATAATGTGCTGAAATGTATTGTCACTTGTTACTATGGAAAACAATCCTTTGAGGGGTTTGTTCGGGGTATCTTTACCTCGACTGGAACCACAATTAGCTACCCCTCAACCTACTGCACTTACTGAAAACATTGAATATAAAATTCCTTCGAGTATGATAGAACAACTGCTAGCCAATCCTTATGCAGGAGATGGAACCGAACATCCTGATATGCACTTGATATATGTAGAACAAATTTGTGGATTGTTCAAGCTTGCAGGTTTACCCGGAGATGAAGTTATGAAGAAGGTTTTCCCTTTATCTTTGAAGGGAAAAACATTGGCATGGTATAGGCTATGCGATGATATTGGATCTTGGAACTGGAATCATTTTAAATTGGAGTTCCACCAAAAAATTTATCCCATGCATCTAGTTCATCGTGATCGGAATTATATATATAATTTTTGGCCTCGTGAAGGAGAAAGTATCGCTCTACCTGGGGCGAGGGTTAAGTCAATGTTATATTCATGCCCCAATCATGAGCTCTCAAGAGAAATTATTATCCAGAATTTTTATGCTCGGCTTTCTCGTAATGATTGAACCATGCTTGATACTTCTTGTGCTGGTTCTTTTATGAAGAAGACTATTGAATTACGGTGGGATCTTTTGGAAAGAATTAAACGCAACTCTGAAGATTGGGAACTCGACGAAGGTAAAGAGTCAGGTATTAAACTTAAGTATGATTGTGTTAAATCTTTTATGGATACCGATGCTTTTCAAAAGTTTAGCACTAAATATGGACTTGACTCTGAGATAGTAGCCTCCTTTTGTGAATCATTTGCTACTCATGTTGACCTCCCTAAAGAGAAGTGGTTTAAATATCACCCACCTATTAAAGAAGAAATCAAAGAACCGGTACCAGTTAAAGAAGAAACTATACTTTACAATGTTAATCCAGTTGTTCCTTTTGCTTATATTGAGAAACCACCTTTCCCTGTTAGGATAAAGGAACATGCTAAAGTTTCAACTGTGGTCAACAAAAGCTATATTAGAACACCTAAACCTGATGAACAAATTAAGTAGAACCTAGTATTGCTATGGTTAAAGATCTCTTAGAAGAAGATACGGATGGGCATGTTATTTACTTCTGTGAATAAGCTGCTAGAATTGCCAAAGCTGATAAAAAGGATAAACATAGACTTGTTGTTGGCATGCCCGTTATCTTAGTTAAAATAGGAGATCACTATTATCATGGTTTATATGACATAGGTGCTAGTGTGAGTGCTATTCCTTACACCTTATATCAAGAAATTATGAATGACATAGCACCCACAGAGATAGAAGACATAGATGTTACTATTAAACTTGCTAATAGAGACACTATTTCACCAATTGGGATTGTTAGAGATTTTGAAGTTTTGTGTGGGAAAATAAAATACCCTACTGATTTTCTTACTCTTGGTTCCCCACAAGATGAATTTTGTCCCATTATCTTTGGTAGACCTTTCTTGAACACCGTTAATGCTAAGATAGATTGTGAGAAACAAACTGTCGGTGTTAGTTTTGGTGATGAGTCTCATGAGTTTAATTTTTCCAAGTTTAGTAGAAAGCTTCATGAAAAATAATTGCCTAGTAAGGATGAATTAATTGGTCTTGCTTCTATTGCTGTACCACCTACTGATCGTTTAGAACAATATTTGCTAGACCATGAAAATGATTTTCATATGCATGAAATAAATGAAATAGATAAGATTTCCTTTGAACAATGTCCTCTACTTAAAACACAATTTGCCTATTGAAACTCTAGGAGGATCTCCTCCACCTAAAGGTGATCCTGTGTTTGAATTAAAACAATTGCCAGACACTTTGAAATATGCTTATCTTGATAAAAAGAAGATATATCCTGTTATTATTAGTGCTAACCTTTCAGAACATGAAGAAGAAAGATTATTGAAAGTTCTAAGGAAGCACCGAGCTGTTATTGGATATACTCTCGATGATTTAAATGGCATTAGTCCCACTCTATGTCAGCATAAAATTAATATGTAACCTGATGCTAAACCCGTTGTTGATCACCAACATCGGTTAAATCCGAAGATGAAAGAAGTGGTAAGAACAGAGATACTAAAACTTCTCGAAGCAGGTATAATTTATCCTATAGATGACAGTAGATGGGTAAGTCATGTTTATTGTGTCCCTAAGAAATGAGGTATAACTGTTGTTCCTAATGATAAGAATGAACTTATTGCACAAATAATTGTTACAGGTTATAGAATGGTAATTAATTTTAGAAAATTAAACAAAGCAACTAGAAAAGATCATTACCCTCTGCCTTTTATTGATCAAATGCTTGAAAGATTATCTAAGCACACACACTTTTGCTTCCCTGATGGATATTCTGGTTTTTCACAAATGCCTGTTTCTCAACCTGATCAAGAAAAGACCACTTTTACTTGTCCCTTTGGAACTTATGCTTATAGACGTATGTGACGACCCACAAGTATAGGGGATCTATCGTAGTCCTTTCGATAAGTAAGAGTGTCGAACCCAACGAGGAGCAGAAGGAAATGATAAGCAGTTTTCAGTAAGGTATTCTCTACAAGCACTAAAATTATCGCTAACAGATAGTTTTGTGATAAGGTAATTTGTAACGGGTAACAAGTAATAAAAGTAAATAAGGTGCAGCAAGATGGCCCAATCCTTTTTGTAGCAAAGGACAAGCCTGGACAAACTCTTATATAAAGAAAACCGCTCCCGTGGACACATGTGAATTATCGTCAAGCTAGTTTTCATCACGCTCATATGATTCGCGTTCGTTACTTTGATAATTTGATATGTGGGTGGACCAGTGCTTGGGTACTGCCCTTCCTTGGACAAGCATCCCACTTATTATTAACCCCTCTTGCAAGCATCCACAACTACAAAAGAAGTATTAAGGTAAACCTAACCATAGCATGAAACATATGGATCCAAATCAGCCCCTTACGAAACAACGCGTAAAGTAGGGTTTAAGCTTCTGTCACTCTAGCAACCCATCATCTAGTTATTACTTCCCAATGCCTTCCTCCAGGCCCAAACAATGGTGAAGTGTCATGTAGTCGACATTCACATAACACCACTAGAGGAAAGACAACATACATCTCATCAAAATATCGAACGGATACCAATTCACATGACTACTTATAGCAAGACTTCTCCCATGTCCTCAGGAACAAACTTAACTACTCACAAATCATATTCATGTTCATAATCAGAGGGATATTAATACACATAAAGGATCTGAACATATGATCTTCCACCAAATAAACCAACTAGCATCAACTACAAGGAGTAATCAACACTACTAGCAACCCACAGGTACCAATCTGAGGTTTGGAGACAAAGATTGGATAAAAGAGATGAACTAGGGTTTGAGATGAGATGGTGCTGGTGAAGATGTTGATGGAGATTGTGTTGGGGAACGTAGCAGAAATTCAAAATTTTCCTACGTGTCACCAAGATCTATCTATGGAGAAACTAGCAACGAGGGGAAGGAGAGTGCATCTACATACCCTTGTAGATCGCTAAGCGGAAGCGTTCAAGTGAACGGGGTTGATGGAGTCGTACTCGTCCGATGACCAAGTGCCGAACGCACGGCACCTCCGCGTTCAACACACGTACAGCCCGGTGACGTCTCCCATGCCTTGATCCAGCAAGGAGAGAGGGAGAGGTTGAGGAAGACTCCATCCAGAAGCAGCACAACGGCGTGGTGGTGGTGGAGGAGCGTGGCAATCCTGCAGGGCTTCGCCAAGCACCACAGAAGAGGAGGGAGAGAGAGATGCAGGGCTGCACTAACGAGAGATCAAATCACGTGTGTCTTATGGGCAGCCCTGGGCCTCATATATATAGGGAAGGGGAGGGGCTGCGCCCCCTCTAGGGTTCCCACCCCTAGGGGGGGGGGGCGGCAGCCCTAGATGGGGATCAAGGGTGGCGGCCACAAGGGGAGAGAGGGATGGCGCCTCTAGGGTGGGCCTTAAGGCCCATCTAGCCTAGGGTTTCCTCCTTTTTCCTCCTAGCTGCCCTTGGGCCTTGTGGGAGGCGCACCAGCCCACTTAGGGGCTGGTCCCTCACCACCCTTGGCCCATGCAAGCCTCCAGGGTTGGTGGCCCCACTTGGTGGACCCCCGGGACCCTCCCGGTGGTCCCGGTACGTTACCGATAAACCCCGAAACTCTTCCGGTGACCAAAACAGGACTTCCCATATATAAATCTTTACCTCCGGACCATTCCGGAACTCCTCGTGACGTCCGGGATCTCATCCAGGACTCCGAACAACATTCGGTAACCACATAAAAACTTCCTTTATAACCCTAGCGTCATCGAACCTTAAGTGTGTAGACCCTACGGGTTCGGGAGACATGCAGACATGACCGAGACGTTCTTCGGTCAATAACCAACAGCGGGATCTGGATACCCATGTTGGCTCCCACATGTTCCACGATGATCTCATCGGATGAACCACGATGTCAAGGACTTAATCAATCCCGTATACAATTCCCTTTGTCTATCGGTACGACACTTGCCCGAGATTCGATCGTCGGTATCCCGATACCTTGTTCAATCTCGTTACCGGCAAGTCTCTTTTACTCGTTCCGTAACACATCATCCCGTGATCAACTCCTTGATCACATTGTGCACATTATGATGATGTCCTACCGAGTGGGCCCAGAGATACCTCTCCGCTTACACGGAGTGACAAATCCCAGTCTCGATTCGTGCCAACCCAACAGACACTTTCGGAGATACCCGTAGTGTACCTTTATAGCCACCCAGTTACGTTGTGACGTTTGGCACACCCAAAGCACTCCTACGGTATCCGGGAGTTGCACAATCTCATGGTCTAAGGAAATGATACTTGACATTAGAAAAGCTTTAGCATACGAACTACATGATCTTGTGCTATGCTTAAGATTGGGTCTTGTCCATCACATCATTATCCTAATGATGTGATCCCGTTATCAACGACATCCAATGTCCATGGTCAGGAAACCGTAACCATCTATTGATCAACGAGCTAGTCAACTAGAGGCCTACTAGGGACATGGTGTTGTCTATGTATCCACACATGTATCTGAGTTTCCTATCAATACAATTATAGCATGGATAATAAACGATTATCATGAACAAGGAAATATAATAATAATCAATTTATTATTGCCTCTAGGGCATATTTCCAACAGTCTCCCACTTGCACTAGAGTCAATAATCTAGTTCACATCACCATGTGATTAACACTCACAGATCACATCGCCATGTGACTAACACCCAAAGAGTTCTGGGTTTGATCATGTTGCTTGTAAGAGAGGTTTTAGTCAACGGGTCTGAACCTTTCAGATCTGTGTGTGCTTCACAAATCTCTATGTCATCTCCTAGATGCAGCTACCACGTTCTATTTGGAGCTATTCCAAATAACTGTTCTACTATAGAATCCAGTTTACTACTCAGAATAATCTGGATTAGTGTCAAAGTTTGCATCGGCGTAACCCTTTACGACGAACTCGTTTACCACCTCCATAATCGAGAAAATTCCTTAGTCCACTAGTTACTAAGGATAACTTTGACCACTGTCCTGTGATCCATTCTTGGATCACTCTTGTACCCCTTGACTGACTCATGGCAAGGCACACTTCAGGTGCGGTACACAGCATAGCATACTGTAGAGCCTATGTCTTAAGCATAGGGGACGACCTTCGTCTTTTCTCTCTATTCTGCCGTGGTCGAGCTTTAAGTCTTAACTTCATACCTTATAACTCAGGCAAGAACTCCTTCTTTGACTGATCCATCTTGAACACCTTCAAGATCACGTCAAGGCATGTGCTCATTTGAAAGTACTATTAAGCGTTTTGATCTATCCTTATAGATCTTGATGCTCAATGCTCAAGTAGCTTAATCCAGGCTTTCCATTGAAAAACACTTTCCAAATAACCCTATATGCTTTCCAGAAATTCTACGTCATTTCTGATCAACAATATGTCAACAACATATACTCATCAGAAATTCTATAGTGCTCCCACTCACTTCTTTGGAAATACAAGTTTCTCATAAACTTTGTATACACCAAAATCTTTGATCATCTCATCAAAGCATACATTCCAACTCCGAGATGCTTACTCCAGTCCTTAGAAGGATTGCTGGAGCTTTGCATACTTATTAGCATCTTTTCAGGATTGACAAAACCTTTCGGTTGTATTACATACAACCTTTCCTCAAGAAAATCATCGAGAAAACAATGTTTTGACACCCTATCTGCAAGATTTCATAAATAATGCAGTGACTGCTAATATAATTCCAACAGACTCTTAGCATCGCTACGAGTGAGAAAATCTCACCGTAGTCAACTCCTTGAACTTGTCAGAAAACATCTTAACGACAAGTCGAACTTTATTAATGGTGACATTTACCATCATTGTCCATCTTCCTTTAAAAATCCATCTACACTCAACAGCCTTACGACCATCAAGTAGTTCTTCCAAAGTCTACACTTTGTTTTCATACATGGATCCTCTCTCGGATTTTATGGCCTCGAGCCATTTATCGGAATCCAGGCCCACCATCGCTTCTCCATAGCTCGTAGGTTCATTGTTGTCTAGCAACATGACTTCCAAGACAGGATTACGCACCACTCTGAAGTAGTACATATCCTTGTCATCCCACGAGGTTTGTTAGTGACTTGATCTGAAGTTTCATGATCACTATCACAAGCTTCCACTTCAATTGATGTAGGTGCCACAGGAACAACTTCCTGTGCCCTGCTATACAGTAGTTGAAGTGACGGTTCAATAACCTCATCAAGTCTCCACCATCCTCCCACTCAATTCTTTCGAGAGAAACTTTTCCTCGAGAAAGGACCCGATTCTAGAAACAACCCCTTATTGCTTTCGGATCTGAGACAGGAGGTATACCCAAATGTTTTGGGTGTCCTATGAAGATGCATTTATCCGCTTTGGGTTCGAGCTTATCAGCCTGAAACTTTTTCACATAAGCGTCGCAGCCCCAAACTTTTAAGAAATGATAGCTTAGGTTTCCCTAAACCATAGTTCATATGGTGTCATCTCATCGGAATTACGTGGTGCCCCTTTTAAAGTGAATGTGGTTGTCCCTAATGCCTAACCCATAAACTATCGTGGTAATTCGATAAGAGACATCATGGTATGCATCATATCCAATAGGGTGCAGTTATGATGTTCGGACACACCATCACACTATGGTGTTCCAGGCTGTATTAGTTTTGAAACAATTTCCACAATGTCTTAATTCTGTGCCAAACTCGTAATTCAGATATTCATCTCTATGATCATATCATAGATATTTTTATCCTCTTATCACGACGATCTTCCAACTTCACACTGAAATTACTTGAACCTTTCAATAATTCAGACTCGTGATTCATTAAGTAAATATACTCAACATCTACTCAAGTCATCTGTGAAGTAAGAACATAACGATATCCACTACATGCCTCAGCACTCATTGGACTGCACACATCAAAATGTATTACTTCCAACAAGTTGCTTTCCAGTTCCATTTTACTGAAACCGAGGCTTTCAGTCATCTTGCCCATGTGGTATGATTTGCATGTCTCAAGTGATTCAAAATCAAGTGAGTCCAAACGGTCCATTTGCATGGAGTTTCTTCATGCATACACACCAATAGACATGGTTCGCATGTCTCAAACCTTTCAAAACCGAGTGAGCCCAAAGATCCATCAACATGGAGCTTCTTCATGCGTTTTATACCGATATGACTTACGTGGCAGTGCCACAAGTAGGTGGTACTATCATTACTATCTTTTGGCATGAACATGTGTATCACTACGATCGAGATTCAATAAACCATTCATTTTAGGTGTAAGACCATTGAAGGTATTATTCAAATAAACAGAGTAACCATTATTCTCCTTAAATGAATAATCGTATTGCGATAGACATAATCCAATCATGTCTATGCTCAATGCAAAACACCAATCTCGATGGTAGAGGGAGCGTGCGATGCTTGATCACATCAACATTGGAAACTCTTCCAACACATATCATCAGCTCACCTTTAGCTAGTCTCCGTTTATTCCGTAGCTTTTATTTCGAGTTACTAACACTTAGCAACCGAACCGGTATCTAATATCCTGGTGCTACTAGGAGTACTAGTAAAGTACACATCAACACAATGTATATCCAATATACTTCTATCGACCTTGCCAGCCTTCTAATCTACCAAGTATCTAGGGTAATTCTGCTCCAGTGGTTGTTCCCCTTATTACAGAAGCACTCAGTCTCGGGTTTGGGTTCAACCTTGGGTTTCTTCACTAGAGCAGCAGCTGAATTGCCGTTTCACGAAGTATCCCTTCTTGCCCTTGCCCTTCTTGAAACTAGCGGTTTCACAAACCATCAAAAATTGATGCTTCTTCTTGATTTCTACTTTTGTGGTGTCTAACATCGCGAATATCTCAAGGATCATCATATATGTCCCTGATATATTATAGTTCATCACGAAGCTTTAGCAGCTTGGTGGTAATGACTTCGGAGAAACATCACTATCTCATCTGGAAGATCAACTCCCACTCGATTCAAATGATTGTTGTACTCAGACAATCTGAGCACAAGCTCAACAATTGAGCTTTTCTCCTTAGTTTGTAGGTTAAGAAAGTCATCGGAGGTCTTATACCTCTTGACGTGGGCACGAGCCTGAAATCCCAATTTCAGCCCTCGAAACATCTCATATGTTTCGCGACATTTCAAAAACACGTCTTTGGTGCCTCAACTCTAAACCATTTAACATTACCGAACTATCATGTAGTCATCAAAACGTGTATGTCAGATGTTCGCAACATCCACAGACGACGTTCGAGGTTCAACACACCGAGCGGTGCATTAAGGACATAAGCCTTCTATGAAGCAATGAGGACAATCCTCAGTTTACAGACCTAGTCCGCATAATTGCTACTATCAACTTTCGACTAATTTTTCTCTAGGAACATATCTAAACAGTAGAACTAAAGCGCGAGCTACGACATAATTTGCAAAATCCTTTTGACTATGTTTAGGATAATTAAGTTCATCTTATGAACTCCCACTCAGATAGACATCCCTCTAGTCATCTAAGTGATTACATGATCCGAGTCAACTAGGCCGTGTCCGATCATCACGTGAGACGGACTAGTCAACGTCGGTGAACATCTTCATGTTGATCGTATCTTCTATACGACTCATGCTCGACCTTTCGGTGTTCTGTGTTCCGAGGCCATGTCTATACACATGCTAGGCTCGTCAAGTTAACCCTAAGTGTTTTGCATGTGTAAAACTGTCTTACACCCGTTGTATGTGAACGTAAGGATCCATCACACCCGATCATCACGGCGTGCTTAGAAACGACGAACTGTAGCAACGGTGCACAGTTAGGGGAGAACACTTCTTGAAATTTTAATGAGGGATCATCTTATTTACTACCGTCGTTCTAAGTAAACAAGATGCATAAACATGATAAACATCACATGCAATCAAATAATAGTGACATGATATGGCCAATATCATATAGCTCCTTTGATCTCCATCTTGGGGCTCCATGATCATCTCGTCACCGGCATGACACCATGATCTCCATCATCGTGTCTTCATGAAGTTGTAACGTCATCTATTACTTCTACTACTACAGCTAACGGTTAGCAATAAAGTAAAGTAATTACATGACGTTTATGTTGACACGCAGGTCATGAATAAATTAAGACAACTCCTATGGCTCCTGCCGGTTGTCATACTCATCGACATGCAAGTCGTGATTCCTATTACAAGAACATGATCAATCTCATACATCACATATATCATTCATCACATCCTTTGGCCATATCACATCACATAGCATACCCTGCAAAAACAAGTTAGACGTCCTCTAATTGTTGTTTGCATGTTTTACGTGGCTGCTATGGGTTTCCAGCAAGAACGCATCTTACCTACGCAAAAGCCACAACGTGATATGCCAATTGCTATTTACGCTTCATAAGGACCCTGTTCATCGAATCCGATCCGACTAAAGTGGGAGAGACAGACACCCGCCAGCCACCTTATGCAACTAGTGCATGTTTGTCGGTGGAACCGGTCTCACGTAAGAGTACGTGTAAGGTTGGTCCGGGCTGCTTCATCCCACAATACCGTCGAATCAAGATAAGACTAGTAACGGCAAGCATATTGAACAAAATCAACGCCCACAACTACTTTGTGTTCTACTCGTGCATAGAATCTACGCAATAGACCTAGCTCATGATGCCACTGTTGGGGAACGTAGCAGAAATTCAAAATTTTCCTACGTGTCACCAAGATCTATCTATGGAGAAACTAGCAACGAGGGGAACGAGAGTGCATCTACATACCCTTGTAGATCGCTAAGCGGAAGCGTTCAAGTGAATGGGGTTGATGGAGTCGTACTTGTCGTGATTCAAATCACCGATGACCAAGTGCCGAACGCACGTCACCTCCGCGTTCAACACACGTACAGCCCGGTGACGTCTCCCATGCCTTGATCCAGCAAGGAGAGAGGGAGAGGTTGAGGAAGACTCCATCCAGCAGCAGCACAACGGCGTGGTGGTGGTGGAGGAGCGTGGCAATCCTGCAGGGCTTCGCCAAGCACCACAGAAGAGGAGGGAGAGAGAGATGCAGGGCTGCACTAACGAGAGATCAAATCACGTGTGTCTTATGGGCAGCCCTGGGCCTCATATATATAGGGAAGGGGAGGGGCTGCGCCCCCTCTAGGGTTCCCACCCCTAGGGGGGGGCGGCAGCCCTAGATGGGGATCAAGGGTGGCGGCCACAAGGGGAGAGAGGGATGGCGCCTCTAGGGTGGGCCTTAAGGCCCATCTAGCCTAGGGTTTCCTCCTTTTTCCTCCTAGCTGCCCTTGGGCCTTGTGGGAGGCGCACCAGCCCACTTAGGGGCTGGTCCCTCACCACCCTTGGCCCATGCAAGCCTCCGGGGTTGGTGGCCCCACTTGGTGGACCCCCGGGACCCTCCCGGTGGTCCCGGTACGTTACCGATAAACCCCGAAACTCTTCCGGTGACCAAAACAGGACTTCCCATATATAAATCTTTACCTCCGGACCATTCCGGAACTCCTCGTGACGTCCGGGATCTCATCCGGGACTCCGAACAACATTCGGTAACCACATACAAACTTCCTTTATAACCCTAGCGTCATCGAACCTTAAGTGTGTAGACCCTACGGGTTCGGGAGACATGCAGACATGACCGAGACGTTCTCCGGTCAATAACCAACAGCGGGATCTGGATACCCATGTTGGCTCCCACATGTTCCACGATGATCTCATCGGATGAACCACGATGTCAAGGACTTAATCAATCCCGTATACAATTCCCTTTGTCTATCGGTACGACACTTGCCCGAGATTCGATCGTCGGTATCCCGATACCTTGTTCAATCTCGTTACCGGCAAGTCTCTTTTACTCGTTCCGTAACACATCATCCCGTGATCAACTCCTTGATCACATTGTGCACATTATGATGATGTCCTACCGAGTGGGCCCAGAGATACCTCTCCGCTTACACGGAGTGACAAATCCCAGTCTCGATTCGTGCCAACCCAACAGACACTTTCGGAGATACCCGTAGTGTACCTTTATAGCCACCCAGTTACGTTGTGACGTTTGGCACACCCAAAGCACTCCTACGGTATCCGGGAGTTGCACAATCTCATGGTCTAAGGAAATGATACTTGACATTAGAAAAGCTTTAGCATACGAACTACATGATCTTGTGCTATGCTTAAGATTAGGTCTTGTCCATCACATCATTCTCCTAATGATGTGATCCCGTTATCAACGACATCCAATGTCCATGGTCAGGAAACCGTAACCATCTATTGATCAACGAGCTAGTCAACTAGAGGCCTACTAGGGACATGGTGTTGTCTATGTATCCACACATGTATCTGAGTTTCCTATCAATACAATTATAGCATGGATAATAAATGATTATCATGAACAAGGAAATATAATAATAATCAATTTATTATTGCCTCTAGGGCATATTTCCAACAAATTGACCCCCTCCCGATGATAGGATCGATGGTGATGATTCCCCCCTCCCGGAGGGATGCTTCCCTGGCAGAACAGCTCCACGGGAGCCCTAGATTGGCTCCGCCAAGGTTCCACCTCGTGGCGGCGGAGTTTCATCCCGAGAGCTTGCTTATGATTTTTTCCAGGGAGAAAGACTTCATATAGCCAAAGATGGGCATCGGAGGCCTGCCAGGGGGCCCACGAGGTAGGGGGGCGCGCCCAGTGGGGTAGGGCGCGCCCCCACCCTCGTGGATGGTGGGTGGCCCCCTCTGGTGCTTCCTTCGCCCAATATTTTTTATATATTCTGAAACTGACTTCCTGGAGTTTCAGGACTTTTGGAGTTGTGCAGAATAGGTCTCTAATATTTGCTCCTTTTCCAGCCCAAAATTCCAGCTGCCGTCATTCTCCCTCTTCGTGTAAACCTTGTAAAATAAGAGAGAACATGCATAAGTGTTGTGACATAATGTGTAATAACAACCCATAATGCAATAAATATTGATATAAAAGCATGATGCAAAATGGACGTATCAACTCCCCCAAGCTTAGACCTCGCTTGTCCTCAAGCGGAAGCCGATAACGAAAAATATGTCCACATGTTTAGAGATAGAGGTGTCAATAAAATAAAATACGGACATGAGGGTATCATGATCATTCTTATAACAACACACACACACATATATATATTGTCATATGATTTCTTATGCTAAAGTAACAATCTATTCACAATCTCAAGTATGAATCAGAAACTTCATTGAAAACTAACAAACTATAATCTCGGTCTTTGAAGCAATTGCAATTTATCATAACATCGGAAAGAGTCACATAAGAGCTTTTCAGCAAGTCCACATACTCAACTATCATTTAGTCTTTCACAATTGCTAACACTCACGCAATACTTATGCGTATGAAGTTTTAATCGGACACATAGAAAGATAGGGGCTTATAGTGTTGCCTCCCAACCTTTTACTCAAGGGTAATGTCAACAATAATAGTTCATGATAACTTACATCCAATTGGATATATATATATATATATATCAGGATCTTTCCAACACAATGTGCTTGCCACAGGATAAAATGTAAAAGGGAAAGGTGAAGATCACCATGACTCTTGTATAAGGTATAAGACAAAAGTAAAAGATAGGCCCTTCGTAGAGGGAAGTAGAGGTTGTCATGTCCTTTTATGGTTGGATGCACAAAATCTTAATGCGAAATAACGTCACTTTATATTGCCACTTGTGACATGGACCTTTATTATGCAGTCCGTCGCTTTTATTGCTTCCAAATCACAAGACCATATAAAGCTTATTTTCTCCACACTAATAAATCATACATATTTAGAGAGCAATTTTTATTGCTTGCAACATGACAACTTACTTGAAGGATCTTACTCAATCCATAGGTAGATATGGTGGACTCTCATGGCAAAACCGGGTTTTAAGGATATTTGGAAGCACAAGTAGTATCTCTACTTGGTGCAAAGAATTCGGCTAGCATGAGGGGGAAAGGCAAGCTCAACATGTTGGATGATCCATGAAAATATACTTTATTTCAGATATAAGAAAACATAACCCATTACGTTGTCTCCCTGTCCAACATCAACTTTTTAGCATGTCATATTTTAATGAGTGCTCACAATCATAAAAGATGTCCAAGATAGTATATTTATATGTGAAAACCTCTCTTTCTTTATTATTTCCTATTAATTGCAACTATGACCAAAACTATGTTTGTCAATTCTCAACAACTTTTATTCATCATACTCTTCTATATGTGAAGTCATTACTTTCCATAAGATCAATATGATCTCTTTATTTCTTTTTATCCTTTCTTTTCTCTTTTATGTTTATTCCCTCAAGATCATAGCAAGATAATCAAAGCCTTTGAATCAACACTAATCTTTATTATATATAGCTCACGGGCTCGATTACATAGAAGGATCATAAAGCAAAACTCAAAACTAGATCATACTAAAACTATATTCTACTAGATCAATATATTACCAAAAGGACCGAACTAGGAAAAAGGGTAAAGATAGAAGTGTGATGGTGATACGATACCGGGGCACTCCCCCAAGCTTGGCAGTTGCCAAGGGGAGTGCCCATACCAGATATTCTCCTTTGCTGGTGATGAAGAAGGTGGTAATGATGGATAGTCACACATCGAGCGTAGGAGATCCTCCAATTTGTGGATAATGCCCTTGAGTGCGGTGATATGCTCCTTCAACAAAATATTTTCATGCATGAGATACTTATTTTGTATGCGAGCTAACTCAATCATCTTGAAAGCTTCAATCTCGGTTGGGGTAAGAAGATTGTAATGAGGTTGGAGGATGTCTTCGTCTTCTGCTGCCGGAGCTTGATCCTCCATGGCCTTCTTGATCCCATCATCCTTGTTGATCTCCCCGGGTTCTTATCTTTTTAGCTCTATCTTCATTAGCCAAGCATCGTTGCCCTCATTGTTGGAGGAGGGGGACGGCATAATGCCTGGCCTTGACAACTCTGGTAGAAAAAAGCTCGAAACAAAAACAAAGGATATTTGCGTGGTACGGTGGTCAAAACCTTCGGGAGATCATATAATGAATTTTTACCGACCAAAAGAAGTATCGTGCAAGAAAACGGAGTTCGGGGGGCACACAAGGTGCCCACGAGGCAGGGGTGCGCCCAGGGGGTAGGGCGCTCACTCCACCCTCGGGGATCCCTCGTGTCCTTTCTAGACTGCTTCTTATTTTCCTATTTTCTTAAGTATTCCAAAACAGAGAAAAATTGCTATTAGAACTGTTTTGGAGTCGGTTTACTTACCGTACCACATACCTCTTCCTTTTCGAAGGCTGAAACATTCTGGAAGGTGTCCCTTATATACTCCTCCGAGGTTATGGTTTCAATAACATTAGTTTCAATATTTATAGGATTACCTGAGATATAATGCTTAATTCTTTGACCGTTCACCACCCTCGGATTCGTGCCTTCGAAGTTGTTGATTTTTATGGCACCAGAACGATAGACCTCCTCGATAACGTAAGGACATTCCCATTTAGAGAGGAGTTTTCCTGCAAAAAATCTTAAACGAGAGTTGTATAAAAATACATAATCACCTACATTAAACTCACGTTTTTGTATCCTTTTGTCATGCCATCTTTTAACTTTTTCTTTAAACAGTTTGGCATTCTCATAGGCTTGGATTCTCCACTCATCAAGTGAGCCAATGTCAAATGGTCTCTTCTCACCGACAAGTTTGAAATCATAATTGAGCTCTTTAATAGCCCAATATGCTTTATGTTCTAGTTCGAGAGGTAAGTGACATGCTTTTCCATAAACCATCTTATACAGAGACATACACATAGGATTTTTATATGCAGTTCTATAGGCCCATAATGCATCATCAAGTTTCTTGGACCAATTATTTCTAGATCTATTAACAGTCTTTTGCAAAATTAATTTAAGCTCTCTATTGCTCAGTTCTACTTGACCACTAGACTATGGTTGATATGGAGATGCAATTCTATGATTAACGTCATACTTAGCAAGCATCTTACGAAAAGCACCATGAATAAAATGTGAACCACCATCAGTCATTAAGTATCTAGGGACTCCAAACCTCGGAAAAATAACTTCTTTAAGCATCTTAATAGAGGTGTTATGATCAACACTACTAGTTGGAATAGCTTCTACCCACTTAGTAATGTAATCAATAGCAACTAAAATATGTGTATACCATTAGAGGAAGGAAACAGTCCCATATAATCAAAGCCCCAAACATCAAATTGTTCAATAACAAGTGAATAATTCATAGGCATTTCTTGATGTCTACTAATATTACCAATTCTTTGACATTCATCACAAGACAAGACAAACTTACGGGCATCCTTGAAGAGAGTAGGCCAATAAAAACCGGATTGCAATACCTTATGTGCAGTTCTATCTCCAGCATGGTGTCCTCCATAAGCCTCGGAGTGACACTTGCGTAGGATCTGCTCCTGTTCATGCTCAGGTACACAACGTCTAATAACACCATCTACTCCTTCTTTATAAAGGTGTGGGTCATCCCAGAAGTAATGTCTTAAATCATAGAAAAATGTTTTCTTTTGCTGGTATGTGAAACTAGGTGGTATAAATTTAGCAACAATGTAATTAGCATAATCAGCATACCATGGAGCAGTACAAGAAGCATTTATGACAGCTAATTGTTCATCAGGAAAGCTATCATCAATAGGGACCGAGCTTCAGTGCCGTAACTGCACCTGCAGTTGGGTCACTGACATGTGGGCCTAACAGACAGCTGGCCCACATGTCAATGACCCAACTGCAGGTGCAGTTACGGCACTGAAGTAGCGTCCCGTCAATAGGTAGTGGGTCATTAAGAACATTCTCTAACCTAGACAAGTTGTCTACAACGGGGTTCTCAGCTCCCTTTCTATCAATAATATGCAAATCAAATTCTTGTAGTAGGAGAACCCATCTAATAAGTCTAGGTTTAGCATCTTTCTTTTCCATAATATATTTAATAGAAACATGATTAGTGTGAATAGTTACTTTAGAATCAACAATATAAGGTCTGAACTTATCACAAGCAAATACAACTGCTAAAAAATCCTTTTCGGTAGTAGCATAATTTCTCTAGGTACTGTCTAGAGTTTTACTAGCATATTGGATAACATTTAATTTATTATCAACTCTTTGTCCTAAAACAACACCTACAACATAATCACTGGCATCGCACATAATTTCAAAGGGTAAGTTCCAATCAGGAGGCTGAACAATAGGTGCAGAAATCAAAGCTTTCTTAAGTATTTCAAATGCTTCTACACAATCATCATCAAAGACAAAAGGAACATCTTTTTGTAAGCGATTAGTCAGAGGCCTGGAAATTTTTGAGAAGTCTTTAATGAACCTCCTATAAAAACCACCATGACCAAGGAAACTTCTTATACCTTTAATGTCCTTAGGACACAACATCTTTTCAATAGCATCAACTTTAGCTTTATCAACTTCAATACCTCTTTCAGAAATTTTATGCCCCAAGACAATGCCTTGATTAACCATAAAGTGGCACTTCTCCCAATTCAAGACAAGATTAGTTTCTTCACATCTCTGCAAAACTCAATCAAGGTTTCTTAAGCAATCATCAAAAGAAGTTCCATATACGGAAAAATCATCCATGAAAACCTCAACAATCTTTTCACAAAAGTCAGAGAATATAGCAGTCATACATCTTTGAAAGGTAGCAGGTGCATTACATACACCAAAAGGCATACGTCTATAAGCAAAGGTACCGAAAGGGCAAGTAAAAGTGGTCTTTTCTTGATCCCCCTTTGACACAGGTATTTGAGAGAAACCGGAATAACCATCTAGAAAGCAAAAGTGTGTATGTTTGTATAATCTTTCTAGCATTTGATCAATAAAAGGTAAAGGGTAATGATCCTTTTTAGTAGCTTTATTTAGTTTGCGGAAATCAATGACCATTCTATAACCTATACCAATTCTTTGTGGGATCAATTCATCTTTATCATTAGGAACAACAGTAATACCTCCCTTCTTAGGAACACAATGGACAGGACTTACCCACTGACTATCAACAACGGGATAAAATTATACCTGCCTCCAGAAGCTTTAGTATTTCTTTTCTTACCACTTCTTTCATCATAGGATTTAACCGTAATTGGTGATCAACAACCGGTTTAGAGTCTTCGTCCGATTTTATTTTGTGCTGGCATAGAGTGGGACTAATGCCCTTAAGATCATCAAGAGTATATCCAATAGCAGCATGGTGCTTCTTCAGAGTTTTCAATAATTTCTCCTCTTCTTGCTCTGAAAGGTTAGCACTAATAATAACAGGATATATCTTCTTTTCATCAAGATAAGCATATTTAAGAGTATCTGGTAATGGTTTAAGCTCAAACACGGGATCACCCTTGGGTGGAGGAGGATCCCCTAGAATTTTGACAAGCAAGTTGTGTTTCAAAATAGGTCCCTGTTTAAAGAATACTTCATCTATTTCCCTTCTTTCATTCATAAACATATCGTTTTCATGGTCTAGCAAATATTGTTCTAGAGGATCATTAGGAGGCACGGAAATAGAAGCAAGACCAATAATTTCATCTTTACTAGGTAATTCTTTATCATGGGGTTGTCTATGAAATTTAGCAAAATTAAAATCATGAGACATATCCCCTAAACCAACAGAAACAATATCCTTTTTGCAGTCTATCTTAGCATTAATAGTATTCAAGAAGGGTCTACCAAATATAATGGAACATAAGTCATCTTCTGGGGAACCAAGGACAAGAAAATCAGCAGGATATTTAACTTTCCCACACAAGACTTCAACATCTCTAACAATCCCAACAGGTGAAATAGTATCTCTATTGGCAAGCTTGATTGTAACATCTATCTCTTCTATCTCAGCAGGTGCAATATCATGCACAATTTCTTTGTATAAGGAATGAGGTATTGCACTTGCACTAGCACCCATATCACATAAGCCATGATAGCAATGATCTCCTATTTTAACAGAAATAACATGAATGCCTACAACAGGTCTATGTTTATTTTTAGTATCGGGTCTAGCAATTCTAGCAGCTTCATCACATAAGTAAATAACATGCCCATCAATATTATCGGCCAAGAGATCTTTAACCATAGCAACACTAGGTTCAACTTTAATTTTCTCAGAGGTGTAGGTGTTTTAGCATTACTCTTACGAACTACAGTTGAAGCTTTAGCATGATCCTTTATTCTAACAAGGAAAGGTGGTTTCTCAATATAAGCGGTAGGAACAATAGGATCAACATTATAAGTGATAGTCTTTTCTTCAACTTTAATAGGTTCATATTTAGTGCTAAATTCACGGAAAACATCGGTATCCATAAAAGATTTAACACAATCAAACTTAGGGGTTATACCTGACTCCTTACCTTCGTCGAGGCCCCAATCTTCATAGTTGTGTTTAATTCTTTCCAATAAATCCCATTTGAATTCAATAGTCTTCATCATAAAAGAACTAGTACAAGAAGTATCGAGCATGGAGCGATTATTGAGAGAAAGCCGAGCATAAAAGTTTTGAACAATAATTTATCTTGAGAGCTCATGATTGGGGCATGAATATAACATTGACTTAAGCCTCCCCCAAGCTTGAGTGATGCTTTCTCCTTCGCGATGCCAAAAATTATATATATAATTACGATCACGATGAACAAGATGCATAGGATAAAACTTCTGATGAAATTCCAGTTTCAATTGGTTGTAGTTCCATGATCCCATATCATCACATAGCCTAAACCATGTCAATGCCTTTCCCTTCAAAGATAAAGGGAATACCTTCTTCTTGATAACATTCTCGGGCATACTTGCAAGCTTAAATAATCCACAAACTTCATCCACATAGATTAGGTGCAAATTGGGATGCAATGTTCCATCTCCTGTAAAAGGATTAGCTAGCAGTTTCTCTATCATACCCGAAGAAATTTCAAAGTAAACATTTTCAGTAGGTTCAGTAGGTTGAGGAGCAACTCTTTGCTCTAGTGGTCGGGGTGAAGATACCCCGAACAAGCCCGTCAAAGGATTATTTTCCGTAGTAACAAGTGATAGTAAATTTCAGCACACTATATAAGTTTTTACTTACCAAAGGTGCTTCACTCCCTGGCAACGGCGCCAGAAAAGAGTCTTGATGACCCACAAGTATAGGGGATCTATCGTAGTCCTTTCGATAAGTAAGATTGTCAAACCCAACAAGGAGCAGAAGGAAATGATAAGCAGTTTTCAGTAAGGTATTCTCTGCAAGCACTGAAATTATCGGTAACAGGTAGTTTTGTGATAAGGTAATTTGTAACGGGTAACAAGTAATAAAAGTAAATAAGGTGCAGCAAGATGGCCCAATCCTTTTTGTAGCAAAGCACAAGCCTGGACAAACTCTTATATAAATGAAAACGCTCCCGAGGACACATGGGAATTATCCTCAAGCTAGTTTTCATCACGCTCATATGATTCACGTTCGTTACTTTGATAATTTGATATGTGGGTGGACCGGTGCTTGGGTACCGCCCTTCCTTGGACAAGCATCCCACTTATGATTAACCCCTCTTGCAAGCATCCGCAACTACAAAAGAAGTATTAAGGTAAACCTAACCATAGCATGAAACATATGGATCCAAATCAGCCCCTTATGAAGCAACGCATAAACTAGGGTTTAAGCTTCTATCACTCTAGCAACCCATCATCTACTTATTACTTCCCAATGCCTTCCTCTAGGCCCAAACAATGGTGAAGTGTCATGTAGTTGACGTTCACATAACACCACTAGAGGAAAGACAACATACATCTCATCAAAATATCGAACGAATACCAAATTCACATGACTACTTATAACAAGACTTCTCCCATGTCCTCAGGAAAAAACGTAACTACTCACAAATCATATTCATGTTCATAATCAGAGGGGTATTAATCTGCATAAAGGATCTGAACATATGATCTTCTACCAAATAAACCAACTAGCATCAACTACAAGGAGTAATCAACACTACTAGCAACCCACAGGTACCAATCTGAGGTTTGGAGACAAAGATTGGATACAAGAGATGAAATAGGGTTTGAGATGAGATGTTGATGGAGATTGACCCCTCCCGATGAGAGGATCGATGGTGATGACGATGGTGATGATTTCCCCCTCCTAGAGGGATGCTTCCCCGGCAGAACAGCTCCGCCGGAGCCCTAGATTGGTTTCGCCAAGGTTCCACCTCGTGACGCCGGAGTTTCATCCCGAGAGCTTGCTTATGATTTTTTTCAGGGTGAAAGACTTCATATAGCCAAAGATGGGCACCGGAGGCCTGCCAGGGGCCCACGAGGCAGGGGGCGTGCCCAGGGGGGTAGGGCGCGCCCCCACCCTCGTGGATGGTGGGTGGCCCCCCTCTGGTGTTTCCTTTGCCCAATATTTCTTATATATTCTGAAACTGACTTCTGTGGAGTTTCAGGACTTTTGGAGTTGTGCAGAATAGGTCTCTAATATTTGCTCCTTTTCCAGCCCAGAATTCCAGCTGCCGGCATTCTCCCTCTTCGTGTAAACCTTGTAAAATAAGAGAGAATAGGCATAAGTGTTGTGACATAATGTGTAATAACAGCCCATAATGCAATAAATATTGATATAAAAGCATGATGCAAAATGGACGTATCAGTATGCCTTTCGGTTTATGTAGTGCACCTGCTACCTTTCAAAGATGTATGACTGCTATATTCTCTGACTTTTGTGAAAATATTGTTAAGGTCTTCATGGATGACTTCTCTGTTTATGGGAAGTCTTTTTGATGATTGTTTAAGCAATCTTGATCGAGTTTTGCAGAGATGTGAACAAACAAATCTTGTCTTGAATGGGGAGAAGTGCCACTTTATGGTTAATGAAGGCATTGTCTTGGGTCATAAAATTTCTGAAAGAGGTATTGAAGTGGAAAAAGCTAAGGTTGATGCAATTGAGAAAATGCCATGTCCTAAAGATATAAAAGGTTTTCGTAGTTTCTTAGGTCATGATGGTTTCTATAGGAGATTTATTAAAGACTTCTCTAAAATTTCTAGGCCTCTTATGAGTCTTTTGCAAAAGGATATCCCTTTTGTTTTTGATGATGATTGTTTAGAAGCCTTTTAAACACTCAAGAAAGCCTTAATTTCTTCACCTATTGTTCAACCACCTGATTGGAACTTGCCTTTTGAAATTATGTGTGATGCCAGTGATTATGATGTTGGTGTTGTTCTAGGACAAAGAGTTGATAAGAAACTGAATGTTATTCATTATGCTAGTAAAACTCTAGACAATGCTCAAAGAAATTATGCTACTACTGAAAAGGAATTCTTAGCAGTGGTGTTCGCTTGTGGCAAATTTAGACCTTATATTGTTGATTCCAAAATAACTATTCACACAGACCATGCTGTTATTAAATATTTTATGGAAAATAAAGATGCTAAACCTATACTTATTCGATGGGTTCCCTTGTTACAAGAATTTGATTTACATATCATTGATAGAAAAGGAGCTGAGAGCCCAGTAGCTGATAATTTATCTAGGCTTGAAAATGTGCCTGATGACCCACTACCTATTGATGATAGCTTTCCTGATGAGCAATTATCTGCAATAAATGTTGCTCATAGTACTCCTTGGTATGCTGACTATGATAATTACATTATTGCTAAATATTTACCACCTAGATTTACATACCAACAAAAGAAAAAAAATTCTTCTATGATTTAAGACATTACTTTTGGGATGACCCACATCTTTATAAATAAGGAGTAGATGGTATTATTAGACGTTGTGTACCTGAGCATGAACAGGGACAAATCCTACGAAAATGTCACTCTGAAGCTTATGTAGGGCATCATGCTGGAGATAGAAATGCTCACAAGGTATTGCAATCGGGATTTTATTGGCCTACTCTCTTCAATGATGCCCGTAAGTTCGTCTTATGTTGTGATGAATGTCAAAGAATAGTTAATATCGGTAAGCGTCAAGAAATGCCTATGAACTATTCACTTTTTGTTGAACCATTTGATGTTTGGGGATTTGATTACATGGGACCTTTTCCTTCCTCTAATGGGTATACACACATTTTGCTTGCTATTGATTATGTTACTAAATGGGTAGAAGCTATTCCAACCAGTAGTGCTGATCACAACACCTCTATTAAAATTCTTAAGGAAGTTATTTTCCCAAGATTTGGAGTCCCTAGATATTTAATGACTAATGGTGGTTCACATTTTATTCATGGTGCTTTCCGTAAAATGCTTGCCAAGTATGATGTTAACCATAGAATTGCATCACCTTATCGTCCTCAGTCTAGTGGTCAAGTTGAACTTAGCAACAGAGAAATAAAATTAATTTTGCAAAAGACTGTCAATAGGTCCAGGAAGAATTGGTCTAAGAAATTAGATGATGCACTTTGGGCTTATAGAACAACATATAAAAATCCTATGGGTATGTCTCCATATAAAATGGTTTATGGAAAAGCTTGTCATTTGCCTCTTGAGTTAGAACATAAAGCATATTGCGCCATCAAAGAGCTCAATTATGATTTCAAACTTGCTGGTGAAAAGAGGTTATTTGAAATTAGCTCTTTATATGAATGGAGAACCCAAGCTTATGAAAATGCAAAATTATTCAAAGAAAAAAATAAAAGATGGCATGACAAAAGAATCCAAAAGCGTGAGTTTAAAGTTGGATAATATGTTCTTTTGTACAACTCCCATTTCAGATTCTTTGCAAGAAAACTCCTCTCAAAATGGGAAGGCCCCTATGTTATCGAGGAGGTTTACCGGTCTGGAGCCATCAAAATAAATAATTCCGAAGGTACTAACCCGAAGGTTGTCAATGGACAACGAATAAAACATTATATCTCAGGTACACCCATTAATGTTCAAAGTAATATTATTCAAACTTTGACATCGGAAGAACACATAAAAGAGCCCTTCCGGAACAGTCAAGAATCGTGAGAATAAGGAGGTACGTGATACGGTAAGTAAACGGACTCCAAAAAATCCGCAATTTTTTTGTCTGTTTTGGAATATTTAGAAAATTAGGAAATAAAGGAACTTCCAGGAAGCGTACCCTGGTGGGAACAAGACACCAGGGCGCGCCAGGCCTGGCGCGCCCGGGTGAGTTGTGCCCACCTAGGACACCTTCTGGACTTCGTTTTTCTATAGTTCACTTGTCCCCCAAGATAAAAAATATATATATACTTCCCGAACCTATTAACCACCGTATCATAGAGAAATCTTTTGTTTTCTTTTCCTTGTTGTTTTCTGTTAGATTTCATCTACCATGGCTGCTTCAAGCTCCTCCAAGGACAAGTTCTTTAAGAACGTCATCAGCCCATACCTTCGGGAGGTGGTGCAGCACCCTCAGGTCATCTAGATGCATGAGGGGGTGCTTCACCTCCGCAATGTGCCATGTCCCAAGGGGACGGGAACCGTGGAGGCCAGACTTGAAGCTATGGAGCAAGATGTCTTCCGGTGCAAGGGGATGGTGGAGCGTGGACTCAACGCCAATCACCTTATGATCACGGACCTCTCCCATGATCTCAAGGTGGATGGCAAGCCCTTGAAGTCACTACTGCATGATGCTGCTAACGCGACACTACAATCAGAGACTCTTCGAGAAACTATGTGCGATGCAATAATCGCAAACGGTGGTGTATGAAAACCATCAAAAATGTATAAAACATTTGCGATGATGGATGCATCAAACACAGTTCAGATTTTAATTGCATGTGTGATGAAGGGCATACGGTTCAGTTCAATTAATTGTTCACAATGAGGAGGAACAAAAGAAATGGGCAGCCAGATGAAGGCGTGTGTGATACACAGCATACAGTTCACTCGGATGAACTGTTTGTGATGAGGAGGAACAAAAGAAACGGGCAGCCAAATGAAGGGTGTGTGATATAGATCATACGGTTCACTCGGAATAACTGTTTGTGATTAGGCAACACAAAAGAAACGGTCAGCCAGATCAAGGTGTGTGCGATATACGCATGCGGTTCACTCGGCCCTTGTCGTCAGTGTGTGACCTTTGTGGCAACCGTTCACTCCCTAGGCGCCTCTTCATGTACTGTGGCAACCGTCGATCGACTCTTTGCCTTTCCCTCTCGATTTGGAACTGCTGCCGCACGCTAGCTCTTCCTCCCTCCTCCATTTTCCTTCACCCTTCCTTCTGCCATTGTTCGATCGTCTTCTCCATGGAGGGAACAGGCCGGAAACGACCCCGTTATTCTTGCCCCGATATGAATGATGACGCGGTGGAGGAACTCATTGATCGGTGCGACGTCATCACCTCGGCTAGCATGGCAGGTTCGTTCAAGACCATTCTCGACTCAACTAATAACATCATTACAAGGAACCCAAGGGTCCAGGAGCGGTTTGATCTCCCTTATCTTCTTCACCGTGACCCTGCTGACTAGCGCGGGGACGAGGGAAGCCACGCCTTGTGTACGTTGATGCCGCTTGATAATGATACGTATGATGTTAAGATGCCATCGCTTGAGGGCAAGGCTTGGACAGGTGCAAATGGAGATTGGGTTGTTTATATTGGGTACAACTACGAGTGGGAACTTGTGAATGTGTACACTCGTTACCGGGTTCCACTTCCAAAAATCTCAGACGACTGCCCAGAGGTTGAGTACACCGGTATTCCATGTGAGTTCAAATATGATCATGCTGACTGTCGTCTACAGAAGATAGCAATTTGTCGAGTTCCCAACCGCTCTTAGGATTACACGAACTATGAAGTTGTTGCTATCTTCGACTATCTTGTTGCCGTCCTTACTTCCAGGCCTCGATGGATATTGCTCAAAAATCAATTTCTGTACACGGATGAGTACTGTGATGCAATTCAATAAGAGGGGCTTGTGTTTGCTGCCACCACTCGTGGCACTGTTTTTGCATGGAATCCTGATGCTTTCGGTACGTATGTCTTCCACCGTAATTATAATTGTTTCATCCACATGCATGCGGGTTAGCTAGTTTCCCTTTACTAATTAACCTTCTTGTGTTTCCAAGGTCCTGTGAACATTCCACCACCTATACTTGAAATTGTTTACGAGCATGAGGACGAGCAGGACCCATATACTCAGTGGTGCCTGGCAACTTATTCCGATGGATTGCCACTTCTTGTGTGTATACAGGGCACTGCTGATGTTACTAAGGAAGCAAGTGTTGTCTCGCATGGTCGCACTCTCTGGACCTATTCCAACATCCGTTGCAGGGTATTCAGGATGGATACTAGTGTACTAGCGCCAACACCTTCTCCCTGGTTCAGTATTGAAAGTCTTGGACGAAACTCGCTCTTCCTTGGAAAAAACTATCCAATGATGGTGGAAGGCGATCCAGCTGCTGTTGACACAACGTTACTACCATTTATGAGAAGCAACTATATCCACTACAAAAAAAAGACACATCCGTGACATTTTGGGCCGAACGAATTTTTTTCTGTCATACATATGACACTTCTATGACGATAATTGTGACAAAACCCGGTATCATCATAGATGTGGTGGGCTCCTACTTCTATGACAAAAATCATGACAGAAAATGGGCTTTTCATCCTGGGCGGGCCGGAGACGCAGCTGCATGACATTCTTTGGGCCGTCCATGACAGAAAAAACCGTGGTAGAAGCAAGGGGGAGGAAAATTTTGAGGAGTTCCCGGTTACGGTGGGAGGTCGGGGGCCGAGCGATGCGCGTTTCTCTCGTACACATACGCGCGTGTGTGCGAGTCGTTGGCTCTAACTGAACCCGAGCGAGGCGTTGGGCTCTAACTGAACCTGAGCGATTGCACTGCAGGCTACGCGTTACTGAACCCGAGCGATCGATCGATGGCTGTTAACTGAACCTGATCGAGTGATTCCTTGGCTACTACTGCTAGCTGAAGCCGATCGATGGGATGAACAGTGAGCGTTCCGGGGGCGGGGGGTTGGATGAACAGTGAGCGATGGCGTTGCCTCTGGATGAACAGGACCCCGTGGTGTGGTGGAGGGCTGGATGAACAGTAGACGGTGGAGGGGTGCCCGTGGAGGGGTGGATGAACAGGACCCCGTGGTGTGGAGGGCAGGATGAACAGTAGACGGTGGAGGGGTGCCCGTGGAGGGGTGGTTGAACAGGACCCCGTGGTGTGGAGGGCTGGATGGACAGTAGACGGTGGAGGGGTGGTTGAACAGCAGCCGGTGGAGTAGCGCGCGGTGGAGGCTGGATGAACAGGAGCCCGTGGAGGCTGGAGGAGGTCGAAGGTGGATGAACAGTAGCTCGTGGAGGCTGGAGGGGGTCGACGGTGGAGATGAACAGTATCCCGTGGAGTCCCGTTTTGCGGTACGCCACACCCCTCCCGATGAACAGGACCCCCGTTTCGACCGTAGCGCTCCAACACAAGTCCGTTTCCTCCGTTTTGCGGTACGCCACACCCCTTCCGATCAACAGGACCCCCGTTTCGACCGTAGGAGGTCCGTTTCCTCCGTTTTGCGGTACGCCACACCCCTCCCGATCAACAGGACCCCCGTTTCGACCGTAGGAGGTCCGTTTCCTCCGTTTTGCGGTAGGCCACACCCCTCCCGATCAACAGGACCCCCGTTTCGACCGTAGGAGGTCCATTTCCTCCGTTGTGCGGTACGCCACACCCCTCCCGATCAACAGGACCCCCGTTTCAACCGTAGGAGGTCCGTTTCCTCCTTTGTGCGGTACGCCAGGCCTCGTTTCCATCGCCTCTTCCGTCCAAGCCCTCCCGATGAACACGACCACGCATTCCGTTCTGACCCAGCCGCGTTGCCTCCCGATGAACACGACGCATTCCGTTGCCTCCCCATGAACACGACGATGATGCTGTTTCTCCGTTCTGACCCAGCCATGTACATGAGCCCTCGCCGTACGTATGCACGAGTAGGCGTTCGAGACCCCGCCCGTATGTACACATACGTGGCCGTATTTTCTTTCTTGCACCCTGGCCGCTGTACGTACGTGTACATGCTACATGCGTGCCTCTACTATGACACGTGCGCGCCTCTACATCCACCAGTATATATGTACGTACACGTTCGCAACCAGAATGACAATGCTACGTACGCTTCGACCAGGTGGGTCCCGACTGTCAGGCACTTCCTTGCGTGCGAAGGTGTAGCTGGTGGGTCCCAGCAGTCAGGGGAAACGTTTTTTTCACAAAATATGGTGGCCCGTCCGGTGGGTCCCTGCTGTTAGGTGGAGGAATTATTATTTTCCGCGTAATAAGGAGACACTTCCTTGCTGCTGCCGTGGACCCAGCTGTCAGCCTCTCCACGTACAGTCCACGTCCGATGGAAGTTGTTCCTTGACCATGTTGACCATGCCGCGCCGAGAGCACCAGGGCGGTGGACGACGGCGAGGCCTAGGAAGGGGACGACGGGGAGCCGGGGAAGACGCGGCTGTGGAAGCCCACGCGCGCGCGGAGAGGAGTACGAGGGTTCACTGGTTCGGCTGCGGTGTGAGGCTGCCATCGCCACAGGGCCTGGCCAGCGGTGGGAATAGTAGGGGGCGGTGAGGCCTCCGCAGGAGCATAGCCGACCACGGGAGGCAGGAGCATGCGACACGACCGACGCTGCTTTGGGCGGCTGGAGCAAGAAGACCAGAGGTTGAAGAAGCACTACGGCCGTTGGATGGACATCGTACGGTCAATGGAGCTAGAATCATTCATATCGACTAAGTTGACAAAGCCCTTCGTCCCCGTCAACTTAGTAGGCCCACAAGTCAGCCTCCCACCAAGGTGGGTCCTAGCTAGCCGGGGGAGTATTCATTTTTTTGTGCGTAATAAGGAGGCACTTCCGGTGGGTCCGAGCTGACAGCGGGGGAACGTTTTTTTCGCGAAATACGGTGGCCCGTCTGGTGGGTCCCAGCAGTCAGGGGGAAATGATTTTTTTCCGCAAAATACTGGTAGCCCGTCCGGCGGGTCCCTGCTGTCAGGTGGAGGAATAATTATTTTGCACGTAATAAGGAGGCACTTCCTTGATGCGGCCGTGGACCCAGCTGTCAGCCTCTCCACGTACAATCCACGTCCGATGGAAGCCGTTCCTTGACCACGTTGACCACGCCGCGCCAAGCGCACCAGGGCGGTGGACGACGACGAGGCCTAAGAAGGGGACGAAGCGGAGCTGGGGAAGACGCGGCAGTGGATGCCCACGCATAGAGGAGTACGAGGGCACTGGTTCGCTGCGGTGTGAGGCTGCCGTCGCCGCAGAGTAACAGGGGGTGTGGGTGAGTAGAGGGATGGCCTGGCCAGCGGTGGGAGTAGTAGGGGTGGTGAGGCCTCCGCCGCATCGCAGCCAGCCACGGGAGGCAGGAGCACGAGGCACGACCGGCGCTGGTTTGGGTGGCTGGAGCAAGAAGAACATAGGTTGAAGAAGCACTACGGCCGTTGGATGGACATCATACGGTCACTGGAGCTAGAATCGTGCATTATTGACTAAGTTGACAAAGCCCTCCGTCCCCATCAACTTAGTAGGCCCACAAGTCAGCCTGCCACTATACTGGGTTCCAGCTAACAGGGGGAGTATTCATTTTTTTGTGCGTAATAAGGAGGCACTTCTTTGCGTGCGAAGATATAGCTGGTGGGTCCGAGCTGTCAGCAGTGGTAACTTTTTTTCGCGAAATACAGAGGCCCTTTCGGTGGGTCCCTGATGTCAGGTGGAGGAATCATTGTTTTGCGCGTAATAAGGAGGCATTTCCTTGCATGCGGCCGTGGACCCAGCTGTCGGCCTCTCCACGTACAGTCCAATTCAGATGCATGTCGGTCGTTGACCACATTGACCAGGCCGCACTGAGAGCACCAGGGCGGTGGACGACGGCAAGGCCAAGGAAGGGAACGACACGGAGGCAGGGAAGACTCGGTAGTTGTTTCCCACGCGGAGGGGAGTACGACTGTATGAGGGTTTACCGGTTCGTCTGCCGTCGCCGGAGAATAATAGCAGGTGTGGCTGAGTAGAGGGATGGCTAGGACAGCGATGGGAGTACGGTGGGGCGGTGAGGCCTGCGCGGCAGCAGAGCCGGCCGCGGGGAAGAGGGAGCAGGCAGTCCCGCCAGCGCCTGTTTGAGCAGCTGGAGCAGGAAGAGCAGAGATTGAAGAAGCACGACGGCCGTTGGATGGACATCCAACAGTCATCGTCAACCTTTTTTTAGGAAAGCCTCAAATCTGTGGAAAATAGCATACAACCCATCTGCCATTATTTCTAATAATTTTCAGCCCATTTGCTAATTCTTAAGGTTTTTTTGGAGCCCATATTCTTTTTGTTAGCATTACAGCCCAAATTGTGGCCACGGTTAAAAAATTATACAAAATTTTGCATATTCCGGTGCGGTCCGAACTGTTCTTAATCCCGAAATTTCGACTCACATTCAAACTGATTTTAAAAATAAATGTATATCAATATAAAATTCAACAAATTCTCCACGCATAAAAATTAATGTAATTTAAAATCTTGAAATGAAAAAAAAGATATTTGAAACTAATTGCCGGTTTGATGTGTTTTAAAAATGTACAACCCATTTCTCATTACTGATGGGCCATTTTCTCGGCCAGCCGAATGAAAGCTCTCCTCGTCTTGAAAGATATGCAGCCCAACAGGCCTGACAAAGTGACTTACTTGGCAAATCACAAGAAAACTGGGCTGTGGCCGTGGACCCAGCTGTCAGCCTCTCCACGTACAGTACTCTTCCGATGGAAGTCGTTCCTTGACCACGTTGACCATGCCGCGCGGAGAGCACCACGGTGGTGGACGACGACGAGGCCTATGAAGGGGACGACGCGGAGCCGGGGAAGACGCGGCAGTGGAAGCCCGTGTGGAGAGGAGTACGAGGGTTCACTGGTTCGGCTGCGGTGTGAGGCTGCCGTACCGCAGGGCCTGGCCAGCGGTGGGAATAGTAGGGGGCGGTGAGGCCTCCGCGGCAGCACAGCCGGCCACGGGAGGCAGGAGCATGCGGCACGACCGGCGCTGCTTTGGGCGGCTGGAGCAAGAATACCAGAGGTTGAATAAGCACTACGCCCGTTGGATGGACATCGTACGGTCACTGGAGCTAGAATTGTTCATATTGACTAAGTTGACAAAGCCCTCCGTCCCTGTCAACTTTGTTGGCCCACAAGTCATCCTCCCACTATGGTGGGTCCCAGCTAGTAGGGGGTATTCATTTTTTGTGCGTAATAAGGAGGCACTTCCTTGCGTGCGAAGATATAGCTGGTGGGTCCGACATGTCAGCGGGGGGAACTTTTTTTCGCGAAATACAGAGGCCCTTCCGGTGGGTCCTAGCTGTCAGGTCCTCGCAAAAAAGGGAAAGAAAATCAAAGACTTGGGAAGGCGTACAGAACAAGCTAGTGTACCAGTAAAGAGACGTTGCCGAGTTTTAGAAAAAAGAAAGACGTGCTCCTATAGCTGGTTCGAATCCAAACCTAGACTATGACTATATATGGTGCTATGCTACTCTGCAAGTAATGAAACTGGCATATCCAATATTCGCTTCTCCTCTTCTCTACTTACTCTGCCTAGCATCAGAAGCTCTGGCCGCAGCAACCATGTCCGCTAGCTGCTCGTCCACCTGCTCTTCAGCAGGCAACAACCAGATATGCGCCAAGTTGCAACCCGTACCATCGCCAGTGGGTCCCATCAAACCCTCGCCGGCACGCGCATCGCAGCCGATTGCTCATCGCAACCCGCTGCCGCTGGTGTGGTGCCATTGCTGCAAATCACGCAGAGTCATCCGTCGCGTCTCAACCACAATCCGCAACCCTGGCTGAGTCTTCTACAAATGCCCGAATCATGGGGTAATAATATGTTTAAGTGTTGTTCTGCTGCTTTCAGTTGCTGATAGTTTGGTTGATGATCTACCAATTTGATTCGTGCAGAAAAGGGAAAATTCGTGTGATTTGTATTTCTGGGAAGTTGCTGATGTGGGGGAATGCAACTACGCTGATTATTTGGTTAGCTGAGGAATCCCAATACTAGTAGGTTGGGGTGCTGGACAAGTAACTGAAGGAACGACAGAAGAGGAAGATGCAGAGCAGAAGGTTAAAGATGCAGTTCCTCTGATCATGGCCAAGCAACAGCTGCTGAACGGCTTTGACAGCAATGAGGAGATGAAAGAGCTTGTGAAGATAATGGGCAAAATCGTTGTGCTCTGTAGGATGATTGTCTCTTTATTTGCAGTGTATGTAGCACTCGTGATGTATTCAGTGGCTACGACATGAGCACTTTGCTGAAACTAGTAATGAATGAAACCTGTGTAGCAGGCTGGGCCTAGTGTTTTGAACATCTAATGATTTCTATTAACGGAAATCAGGGGTATCCCCTTTTGCTCATATAAATAAATAAATAGCAGAGGCCCTGTCGGGTCAGCTTTGTTCTCATTCGAAGACGTCGAGCAAATTGCAGTCCAATAGCAAACTATGTCATCAAATTCAAGTTTCACAGCCAAATATGAGTACAACTTAACAACAATGTCATCATGTTTTAGTTGTCATACAATCACCAAACACAATTCAGCATACATAACAAGTGATGTTCTCACATCAAAATACTAAAAAACATGTTCATCAGGTTTCAGTTGTCATAGCAAACACAATTTCACATAGTAGATAAAAAACGTCTTCTGACAGGCAAATACGACAAAAGCAATGTAATCATCATCCGCAGCAGCAGCGTCAACATCTTCGCCATGTGTATCAGTCTGAATCGTAATTCCCCACAGTGTCATCTTCTTCTTCGTCCTCAACTCCTCGAACGTTGGCTTCTTCTTGATCAACTCTTGTATGTCCACAGCACGATAGGCAATCTTTTCGCCGGCGTCATTGACGTGATGGTTCTCAAAGATATTAGGAACATCTGTGTTATCTTGTACATCAGGAGCAGTGTAAGCATCATCTTGTTGTGCAACTTCATTAAACGAATTCCTCTGCTCAAACCTTTGCAATACTCTCCAGTCATCGCTACATGCAAATGTGTCTTCCAAGAAAAATATATGTGTTGCTTGATTTGCCAAAATAAAAGGCTCGTTGGTATGGTACGTCGCCTTGACATTGATGGATTTGAAATAATCATCAGCTCTGGGTTCTGCGATCCTGGAAAACAGGTTATACCAACGACAGCACAACAGAACCACACACCGATGATCCTCGAAACTGGAGATATATTGCAACTGAACAATGTCTATTATGTTAGCATACATTTCAGTTGTCTCTTTGTCATACGTATCCATGCTCATGATGGCACTGTTTTGTGTCTTCCTGCCTTCGTCTCGTGCAAGGGTGTTGTAGCGCACATCTCCAACAACGCAAGATTCATAATGTCTTACCCGAGTATCAGGACCCATTGCTAGTGAGTAAAGGGCATCATCAACTGCCTGCCCATCCTCCCGCATCTTCTTAACCTATGGTTAGAAAATAGACAAGCTGATCATCTTATGTACTCAATATATTAAAAAAACTGACAGTGCACTTCAAAAGCTTACATGGTTCTTGAACCATTTCGCAAATCCTGCCATAACCAGTTTGTCAATGTATCTTGGATTTTGCAGCAGTAACTCCTCTTTGTAGATGCTGCACAACATAGTGATCGCGTCAAACATGTAAATATATAAGAATGTGCTGCAAGTTTGGTAGATTACGATGTATAAGCTGCAGTACTGCACTTACTTGATATAAGGTAGTATCTCAGGACAGTTATTCAACACATACCAAACCATTTTGTCCAAACCTTTAGGTTTGTCCTCTTGTCGACTCTTCCCTGTAACTCGAACAGAATAATCGAAAACATTGAGCCCGGGATTGTCTTCACCCACCTCTTTGCTAAGCTGATCAGCTGTTTCAATGTATTTTGAGCAGAATGTCAATGCTTCTGTAGCAATGTAGGCCTCTGCAATGGAACCCTCGGGTCTAGCTCTGTTCCTAACATAGCCCTTGAAAGTGCCTAGCCGCCTTTCAATAGGGTACATCCAGCCATACTGTATTGGACATCTAAGTAGTGCCTCATCAGGTAGATGGACAGCCAAATGCACCATCACATCAAAGAAGGCTGGAGGATATATCTTCTCAAGGTCGCATAGGATAGTTGGTATCTTGTCTCTAAGACGCTCCAAAGCATCTATCCTGATATTCCTACCGCAGAGTTCCCTGAAGAATTGTCCCAACTCTGCAACTGCTCTGTATAAGTCAGGGCGGCCCAATCCTCTAAGGATGACAGGTAAAACCCTTTGAAGTAGGATGTGGCAGTCATGAGTTTTCAACCCTTTTACCTTGTTTACATCTGCACTGGCTCTCCTTTCAGGGTTGGAAGCAAATCCATGTGGGAATCTCACACATGACAGGACCTCGCAGAATTCTTTTCTTTTTACCTTGTCCAAGACGTACACAGCTGGTGCCATATCCCTTGGTTTACCTTCATCTTGCACCTGCAAATCCTGTCTGATACCCAGGTGTGTGTCAAATCAATCCTAGATTTTAAGGTATCTTTCGTCTTGCCTTCAATATTAAGAAGTGTGCCGATAATGCTGTCACATATATTTTTCTCGATGTGCATCACATCAAGATTATGCCGCAGATCCAAATCTTTCCAATACTCCAAGTCCCACAAAGTGGACCTGCGGGTAAACAATAATCTCTCTTCTGCCCTGCCACGCTTCCTTTTCCCGCAACCATTATCAGGATGGTTTCCTGGTGTAATATGCCTGACCTTCTCTAATTCCACTTGCAACTCATCGGCGGTGAGCCTCTTTGGCGCATCACGGTTTTCATGCTTTGCATTGAACACATGTCTTTGGTATTTTCAAGGAAGCGGCTTGTCCTTGGCTAGGAAACGGTGGTGTCCAATGTAACAGATCTTGCTAAGTCTTGCATATGACAGCGGATTCCTGTCATAGCGAACACATGCATTGTAACCATGTGTTGTTCGCCCTGACATAGTGCCCAAAGTCGGATAATCATGGATGCACCAAATTATAACATCACGTAGAAAGAAATCAGCTGGTGGGCTGCTATATAGGTCTCGAGTGAGAACACCCTTCCATAGCTATTGAAGTTCCTCCACAAGAGGCTCCATGAACAAATCAAAATCCTTTCCAAGGACTTTTTGGACCTGGGATGAGCAAGGCCATCATGTAGTTTGATTCTTTGGTGTAGACATTTGGAGGCATGTTGTAAGGGATAACAAGCACTGGCCACATGCTATATGTGGCGCTCTGGTGGCCAAATGGGTTAAATCCATCTGAAGCTAAGACAAGTCTAATGTTTCTTGGGTCAGCAACAAACTCTTTGTGTTTATCATTGAAGCTTTTACACTCACTACCATGAGATGGATGGCTCATTACATTCTGATCTCTGTACTCCTGGTTCCTAGAATGCCACAGTACATCCTCTCTTGTTTCAGCATCATGAAACAACCTCTGCAATCTTGGTGTAATAGGAAAATGTCTCAGAACATTATGAGGAATCCTCTTCACAGCATCGCCATCTTTCCATCTTGATGATTTGCATTTCGGGCATTCACTTAAGTTGGCATAATCCTTCCGGAACAGAACACAATTATTCTTACAAACATGGATCATATCATATCCAATTCCAACTGCACGAAGGAAATTCTTCATTTTACTGTAGGTGTGTGGCAGCTCAGACGCATCTGGGAAAGATTCGCGGAAAGCAGCCAACATCGCATCGAATGATTTGTTGGTCATCCGCTCAGATGTCTTCACCTGAAGAAAGGTGACCATAGCTGAGAATACTGACAGCTTATTTCCTGGGGTGACAGCAACGTTGCATTGTTCCAACATGCGGGCCCATCGTTTTTCTTCTGTAGGTGAATGTTCACAGAATGCATGAGCATTTCGTAGCATTGTTCCAATGTTGGTCAAACTCACTGGCTCCGCCACCACCACCTCCTCCTCCTCTTCCACCTGAGCATCAGGCAGATCAAGATGGTGATCTGCTGCTTCCACGTAGTCAATAACATTGACGTTCACAGCTTCACCATGATGAACCCACCTAGTATATGTGACCGACATCCCATACAAGTGTAGATGATTTTGCACAGTTGACTGGGGTCTTGTAACTGAATTCATACAACTGCTACACGGGCAGAGCACATGTGATTTCAGACCACCGTACTCAGCTCTGATAAAGTTCATGAAGTTTTCAACCCCCTCGACATATGCAGCGGAGAATCTTCGAGTAGAAGTTATCCAAGTCCTGTCATCTGTTAGACATACAAATTAGTTCTTCTACTAGATATTACAGGAAAAACATATATGCTTTTTTATGAAGTCCAGAAAAAAAATACCTAGGTCGATGTCTAAAGCTATGGCAAGATATTTGGACGAGCAGATCTAAGTAACGAAATATATGTAAAGCTAATTCAACAAACAGATTTGAGTGCCAAATTGTGGCAGGCTATTTCAGAAGTCAATGAGGCCGAGCACACAGCCATCGAACTATCGAAGGCCATCGCAGCAACAAAGATCGAGTATAAAACGGTGTAGAGCTATTTCACCTAACAGATTGGCTACTAGACCATGGCAATCTACGTCACAATAAATATATGGCAGGATATTTTAGCAACTAATCGGCCTTGGCATGCCATCTCAGCTAAGCAGATTGAGTGCAGAATAGGGCAAGGAAGCTTCTTAAGTAGAGCATATTGACAGTAAACTACTTCGGCAAACAGTGAGATTAACAGCGTCTATCAGCTAACATTCAGCGCTACACCGACATGAACGGGGCCTCAGTCTATAATGCGCGTACCGTGGGAGAAGCTGACCACCGTGCGTCTCCACATGAACGTCGCCAGCGGTGGCGGCGCTGACCGCCGTGCGCCTCCACAAGAACGTAGCCAGAGGTGGCGGCGCGGCTAGAGGACGGCAGTCTACGAGAGCGTACTATGGGAGCGAGAGGATCGCCGAACCGCGGCGCCGACGAATCGGCGCGGCGGGGAGGGCGGCTTTAGCGGAGCGAATGGAGTGGAGGGGGACAGGGGGGAGGGGGGTTTGGGGAATATTATTGGCTAGTTGGCCGAAGGGCGGTTGAATCGGATTTGGGGGGAATTTTTGGGTGTGGGGGGGGGAGGATTTTCGCGTGGTGGGCGGGGGGAGTTTGGCGCATGGTCGGTTTCTCCAAGTGCAGTCCCACGTGTCAGTGAAGAGGCAAGACGAAGCGCGTTCCGTTTGCGTGAGCCGTGTGCAGGACCGAACGTGTGTGGGGTGCAATGCGACCGCGACAGGAGTGATGTGAGTGTACCGCATTTTTTCCTTTTAAACTAGGTGCTTCGCCCCCACAAAAAAAATCTGTTGCTTCGCGCGATCCATCGATACTACTACTAGTAATCCGGTAATGCCAACTAAAACGGCGCGGCCGGGTCTTTTCCCGCGCGATATGCTGGGAGGTTGGCTTAGTTGGGTTTTTTAGGACGAGAAATGCTACACCTACGTAATCCTAGTTACGAAATTAACGTAATGTGAAACGTGTGAGCTGTTGATTGTAGATTGGGGAGAGGGAGGGGCCCACCACCATGAAAATCAGGGGAGGAGAGAGAGAGAGAGGCAATTTACATTAACCCTTTCGTAGGTTCCCGTAGATGTAGAAAGATTTGTCCAATCCTGCAATATAGGCCGTCTGATCTATATCTAATGGATAGGAAGGAAACTATGACAATTTACCCGCACTCCTCTCCACATTTGTAGATAAGGCTTTCCCTCGTTCATCCTTTTCTCCCACAAGATCTTGATCTTCCGAGCAATGCACGGGCATCTTGCTAGTACTCCTACAATATGTATATTATTGTGAAAGTTCATATACACCGGCTGAGATTAATGCAAACACGACAGATTTTCATTACATTTCGAACTTTTATAGGACAAAAAAATAAAAGAAACCCGACCCTAAAACTATTCTACGGCGGCGACCGATGTCCTCCATTTGTGATCTCCATGTACGGGGGCGGGGTTCCAGACCCGTGAAGTGAAGGTGCGGTCTCCGGCGAGGATAAGTAGAAGACGGGAGATGGACCGGCCAGTTGGCACACCATGCCCTTCCGCCTCCCATGCCCTACTCATCCTCGGAGGAGTCCCCGACCTCGGCGGTGCCGGACGTTGGACGGCGGCAAGTAGGACGCGTGGCTGATGGTGCTCCCGTCGTCGGCCGCCAGCGTGGCCACCGCTTGTGCGGTGACTTCGGCGAGGGCGGCGACCTCGAGCTCCATCCCTGAAGACAAGTTCTCCCGCAGAGCGTTCGCGCTTGCGGTCATGGCAGATGTGGTTCCAGGTAGGAGGACGATGCGCTATGGTATGGAGGTTAGCTGGGCGTTGCCGCTTTAAGTAGCGCATTTCGGTGAGGGCAAGCGTCCGAATGCGTCATTAAGTCGCCGGAGTTGTTCCTCGGGCACCGAGCCTCTTAATGACAACATACGAACGGACGACATGAATGCGGGTAGCTGGCGCCGGCTGGGAACGCACCGCGCGACGACGCGAGGGATGAGGGTTTTGGTGTGCCAGGGTAGTCAGCTGCGGTCGTGGCAACGTTGGAGATGCCCTTTGCTCACATGCGATCCCCGCATGTCATTGAAAAAGCAAGACGACCCGGCATGGTCTCAGGTCTAGAGGATGCAGTTGGCCGCGCTACATCACTCCGCGGACGCGTCGCGGCGCCCCGTGCATCCTCGACAAGCCGGGTGTTGGGGTGTGTTTGGATTGTGGCCAAAGTGCACCTTGCCAAAATTTTGGTCATAACCAAAAGATTGGTCTTTGTTTGGATGGTTGCCATTTTTTTGGCATGCCAATGAACTGTAGCCAGCTCTAGTTCATTTTTCTTGCCAATGTCGGCTAAATCATGGGCAACCAATACCTCAACCAAAATTTTGGTCATGACCCAAAGATTGGTCTTTGTTTGGATGGTTGCCATTTCTTTGGCATGCCAATGAAATCTAGCCAACTCAAGTTCATTTTTCTTGCCAATGTCGGCCAAATCATGGGCAACAATAACTCAACCAAAATTTTGGCTACCCAATGCTTTGATGGGGCAACCTTGGGCACAAACCAAACATACCGTTGGTCGTGCCACAACACTAACGCCACCCTCGGAAAACTGAAACCGATCGTGTCTAGCGACGATATGAGCGTGTCGCTCACCGCGGTCGCCGTGTCCAGAGGCGGTGCTGGAGCTGCGCCCCGTTGTTGGCCCCAACGACCCACATGAACGGTTGTCGGTGGCGAGGAGGTCATGGGCCAGCTCCTCCATTGGACTAGTCTACGCTACGTCGTCCCGACGGGTGTGCCCCACATGTCTATTTCCCTATTTTCCCGGCCATATTCGAGCGTCAGTGCTCCGCGTTGTGCATTTGGCCTTTCACTATGTAGGCCAAGCGAGACAACTTATTGTTTATTTGAGCCATTCAAGTATAATCATGTGGCGTTTGCTTATTTCTCATTCCTCTCCAACCCTCTTCTCCATCGATCATGTCGCCCTCCAGTCGAGTCCATCCTCCCGCATGCCTCATTTGAACATTCCGCCGAGTATCAGTCGCATGTACCCACCCTAGTCCTCTTTCAATAGATCTCTGGACCCCGAGATGAAATCAAGAGGGAACGAGTGGGGTCACGTGATACCTAAGGCGGATTCAAAATTTTGAACCGGTGATCATAGCATCCGCAAATCATATATAAAGGGTATTCAATGTTCGTTTCGTTTTTGAACGTACAATATACTCCCTCCTATCCTTTCTACTCCATCCTTCCATCTATATTGGGCCTAATGCATTTTTCAAGACCGCCTTTGACTATTGACAAGATTAATAGTACATGGCATGTATAATGCGAAAATTATATCATTGGAAGCTCCTTTCACATACGAATTTGATGGTATGCTTTATTTAAGTTGCATGTCATATATTATTGCCCTACCTTTTGGTCAAAGTTTGCCTCGAAAAAGCATTAGGCCCTACACAGATGTAAGGAGGGAGTAGTTTACATATAAGTTTTATGTGTAGTCAAAGTATATCTACTTTGATAAAAAAGGTATCAACATTCAACAACGCCCAATCAATATTGTTAGATTCATACGTACTCCTAGATTTGTACTCGAGATGGTTTCCAATTTGACTATTGACAAGATTAATAGTACATGAGATGTATAATGTGAAAATTATATCATTGGAAACTCCTTACACATACGAATTTGACCGTATGCTTTGTGTAAGTTGCATGTCATATATTATTACTCTAACATTTGGTCAAAGTTAGCCTCGAAAAATGCATTAGACCCTGTATGCTTTGTGTGAGTTGCATGTCATATACTATTACTCTAACATTTGTGTAAGTTGCATGTCATATATTATTACTCTAACATTTGGTCAAAGTAGTATAGTGGAAGTGGATCCTCTTACGTAGGTATCCCTGCCTTACCCTCCCTTTCGGTCACTTACTGGTGGACCCCACGCTTGCTAGGCCCCGCATGTCAGTTACTCAATGGGTTCGGCCACGTCAGGGGATCCTCATTCATAGTAATACTCCCTCTGTTTTTATTTACTCCGCATAAAACGAAGGGAGTGGTGGTATAATAAATGACGCGGGCGGGGGAGGGGGAGGGACGTCGGTTTGCTCTCAACTGCGGTCCCACAAGCGAGTGAAAACGCAAGATGAAGCGCGTTCCATTCGGTGGGCGACGTGGAGGGTCCAGCATGCCGGGCTGCAACGCGAACGTGACAAGAGCGATGTACAGTCAAAACCGATTGACCGGTCGTCACCGGAACCACTATTCACACCAGAAACTTCGCTGCTCAGCCTACGCCACCCACTGCCCTAAAACCACACCAAATCTCCAGCCCATTCCCCCACCTTTCGATCCCCTAGCCCGCATCAAGCGTCCCCTAGTTCGCCGAAAAGCCATGGTGCGCCGCAAGATCACTTACTACAAGACGCTGACGCCGGAGCGCCGCGCAGAAATCGCGGTGGCGGTCGGTGCCACAGACCTCCGTTCCCAAGCTCGCTTTGCGGCAGGTCAATCCCCGAGTTCTCTGGAGCCAAGCTACGAGGAGGAGGAAGCCGATCCAATGTTCATGGTGGAGGTCGCGGCGCAGAAGGCCCCCGATGGGTATGAGACGATGGACGTCGACTACGTGCCGGCGTCCGAGTCCCGCATGGTGCATGCGGACCAGCAGTTCAACATGGCGATACTAAAGTAGGACCGGGAGGCAGAGGCTCAACTCGACGTGGAGCGCGCGCATGCCGCTGCCATCGAGGCTCTCCTGCAGGCGGAACCGGATGTCGTGGACGTGAACCGGGCGGCGGAGGCTCAACTTGAGGCGGAGCGCGCGGATGCCGCTGCCATCAAGGCCCTCCTGCAGGCGGAACCGGATGTCCTGGACTTGAACCGGGCGGCAGAGGCTCGACTCGATGCAGAGCGCACGGATGCCGCTCTCATCGACGCCCTCCTGCAGGCGGAAACGGATATCCTGGACTTGAACCGGGCGGCGGAGGCTCGACTCGACGCAGAGCGCGCGGATGCCGCTGCCATCGAGGCCCTCCTGCAGGCGGAACTGGACGTCCTCGACTTGAACCGGGTTGTGCTCTCGTCCTTGCAGAGCGCCCGCACGCTCCGCTTGAACGAGTAGCTGGAGGCCGAGGACAACCACGGTGTGGAGACACACATCGGTAGCGATGACTGGTTCGTGCCGGCAGCCAAAGACGACGAGGCCGTCTCTTTCCACGAGCAGTGATAGTTTTTCTTTATGTTGTTGTTTTCATGGATCTTTTGCTGTGTAAAACACTACTAGGAAAAGGGCTATAGATGGAATTGACACTAATGGCGCACCAGACATGTGGTGCGCCATTACTATATACTAATGGCGCACCATGTGTTGGTGCGCCATTAGTAATTTTTTTTAATTTTTTCAAAACTACTAATGGCGCACCGTGGGAGTGGTGCGCCATTACTAGTTGAACTAGTAATGGCGCACCACATCCACGGTGCGCCATTAGTAAAAAAAAATTTAATTTTTTTTTTCAAAACTACTAATGGCGCGCCAAGGGAGTGGTGCGCCATTACTAGTTCGCCATTACTAGTTGAACTAGTAATGGCGCACCATGCCACGGTGCACCATTAGTAACTTGGCCCAAACATTCGCCCGAATGCACCCCCCCGGCGGACCACCTTTTCAGTTTCAAAAAAAATAAAAGAAAATGATAGAAATGTCAAAAAAATAAAAGAATATAAGATTCCCATGTGATATGTGGTCTAGTTGTTAGCAAAATTTACAAACATGAATTTTCGACTTTTTTGCAAAATCTCTCGAGAATTTGTAAAAATGGGCATAACTTATGCGTACGAACTCGGATGAAAAAGTTTTTTATATGAAAAATCATCTACTCGAAAAGTTACATCCAAATTTAATAGGGGGAAACCCGTTAAACATTTTCAAAATCCTCAAAAACCTAACAGAAAAAAAGATACGGTGCTTTTAAGATCTGGAGAGGCAAAAAAATTCAAAATACAGAAGGGGTGCTGGACAAGTAACTGAAGGAACGACAGAACAGGAAGATGCAGAGCAGAAGGTTAAAGATGCAGTTCCTCTGATCATGGCCAAACAACAGCTGCTGAACGGCCTTGACAGCAATGAGGAGATGAAAGAGCAGGTGAAGATAATGGGCAAAATCGTTGTGCTCTGTAGGATGATTGTCTCTTTATTTGCAGTGTATGTAGCACTCGTGATGTATTCAGTGGCTACGACATGAGCACTTTGCTGAAACTTGTAATGAATGAAACCTGTGTAGCAGGCTGGGCATAGTGTTTTGAACATCTAATGATTTCTATTAACGGAAATCAGGGGTATCCCCCTTTTCTCATATAAATAAATAAATAGCAGAGGCCCTGTCGGGTCAGCTTTGTTCTCATTCAAAGACGTCGAGCAAATTGCAGTCCAATAGCAAACTATGTCATCAAATTCAAGTTTCATAGCCAAATATGAGTACAACTTAACAACAATATCATCATGTTTTAGTTGTCATACAATCACCAAACACAAATCAGCATACATAACAAGTGATGTTCTCACATCAAAATACTAAACAACATATTCATCAGGTTTCAGTTGTCATAGAAAACACAATTTCACATAGTAGATAAAAAACGTATTTTGACAGGCAAATACGACAATAGCAATGTAATCATCATTCGCAGCAGCAGCGTCAACATCTTCGCCATGTGTATCAGTCTGGATCGTAATTCCCCACGATGTCGTCTTCTTCTTCGTCCTCAACGTCCTCGAACGTTGGCTTCTTCTTGATCAACTCTTGTATGTCCACAGCATGATAGGCAATCTTTTCGCCGGTGTCATTGACGTGATGGTTCTCAAAGATATTAGGAACATCTGTGTTATCTTGTACATCAGGAGCAGTGTAAGCATCATCTTGTTGTGCAACTTCATTAAACGAATTCGTCTGCTCAAACCTTTGCAATACTCTCCAGTCATCGCTACGTGCAAATGTGTCTTCCAAGAAAAATATCTGTGTTGCTTGATTTGCCAAAATAAAAGGCTCGTTGGTATGGTATGCTGCCTTGACATTGATGGATTTGAAATAATCATCAGCTCTGGGTTTTGCGATCCTGGAAAACAGGTTATACCAACGACAGCACAACAGAACCACACACCGATGATCCTCGAAACTGGAGATATACTGCAACTGAACAATGTCTGTTATGTTAGCATACATTTCAGTTGTCTCTTTGTCATACGTATCCGTGCTCATGATGGCATTGTTTTGTGTCTTCTCGCCTTCGTCTCGTGCAAGGGTGTTGTAGCGCACATCTCCAACAACGCAAGATTCATAATGTCTTACCCGAGTATCAGGACCCATTGCTAGTGAGTAAAGGGCATCATCAACTGCCTGCCCATCCTCCCGCATCTTCTTAACCTATGGTTAGAAAATAGACAAGGTGATCATCTTGTGTACTCAATATATTAAAAAAACTGGCAGTGCACTTCAAAAGCTTACATGGTTCTTGAACCATTTCGCAAATCCCGCCATAACCAGTTTGTCAATGTTTCTTGGATTTTGCAGCAGTAACTCCTCTTTGTAGATGCTGCAGAACATAGTGATCGCGTCAAACATGTAAATATATAAGAATGTGCTGCAAGTTTGGTAGATTACGATGTATAAGCTGCAGTACTGCACTTACTTGATATAAGGTAGTATCTCAGGACAGTTATTCAACACATACCAAACCATTTTGTCCAAATCTTTAGGTTTGTCCTCTTGTCGACTCTTCCCTGTAACTCGAACAGAATAATCAAAAACATTGAGCCCGAGATTGTCTTCACCCACCTCTTTGCTAAGATGATCAGCTATTTCGATGTATTTTGAGCAGAATGTCAACGCTTCTGTAGCAATGTAAGCCTCTGCAATGGAACCCTCGGGTCTAGCTCTGTTCCTAACATAGCCCTTGAAAGTGCCTAGCGGCCTTTCAATAGGGTACATCCAGCCATACTGTATTGGACCTCTAAGTAGTGCCTCATCAGGTAGATGAACAGCCAAATGCACCATCACATCAAAGAAGGCTGGAGGATATATCTTCTCAAGGTCGCATAGGATAGTTGGTATCTTGTCTCTAAGACGCTCCAAAGCATCTATCCTGATATTCCTACTGCAGAGTTCCCTGAAGAATTGTCCCAACTCTGCAACTTCTCTGTATAAGTCAGGGCGGCCCAATCCTCTAAGGATAACAGGTAAAACCCTTTGAAGTAGGACGTGGCAGTCATGAGTTTTCAACCCTTGTACCTTGTTTCCATCTGCACCGACTCTCCTTTCAGGGTTGGAAGCAAATCCATGTGGGAATCTCACACGTGACAGGACCTCGCAGAATTCTTTTCTTTTTACCTTGTCCAAGACATACACGGCTGGTGCCATATCCCGTGGTTTACCTTCATCTTGACCTGCAAATCCTGTCTGATACCCAGTTGTGTCAAATCATTCCTAGATTTTAAGGTATCTTTTGTCTTGCCTTCAATATTAAGAGTGTGCCGATAATGCTGTCACATATATTTTTCTCGATGTGCATCACATCAAGATTATGCCGCAGATCCAAATCTTTCCAATACTCCAAGTCCCACAAAGTGGACCTGCGGGTAAACAATAATATCTCTTCTGCCCTGCCACACTTCCTTTTCCCGCTACCATTATCAGGATGGTTTCCTGGTGTAATATGCCTGACCTTCTCTAATTCCACTTGCAACTCATCGGCGGTGAGCCTCTTTGGCGCATCACGGTTTTCATGCTTTGCATTGAACACATGTCTTCGGTATTTTCAAGGAAGCGGCTTGTCCTTGGCTAGGAAACGGCGGTGTTCAATGTAACAGATCTTGCTAAGTATTGCGTATGACAGCGGATTCCTGTCACAGCGAACACATGCATTGTAACCATGTGTCGTTCGCCCTGACATAGTGCACAAAGCCGGATAATCATGGATGCACCAAATTATAATAGCACGCAGAAAGAAATCAGCTGGTGGGCTGCTATATAGGTTTCGAGTGAGAACACCCTTCCATAGCTGTTGAAGTTCCTCCACAAGAGGCTCCATGAACAAATCAAAATCCTTTCCAGGACTTTTTGGACCTGGGATGAGCAAGGCCATCATGTAGTTTGATTCTTTGGTGCAGACATTTGGAGGCATGTTGTAAGGGATAACAAGCACTGGCCACATGCTATATGTGGCGCTCTGGTGGCCAAATGGGTTAAATCCATCTAAAGCTAAGCCAAGTCTAATGTTTCTCGGTTCAGCAGCAAACTCTTTGTGTTTATCATTGAAGCTTTTCCACTCACTACCATGAGATGGATGGCTCAATACATTCTGATCTCTGCACTCCTGGTTCCTAGAATGCCATAGTACATCCTTTCTTGTTTCAGCATCATGAAACAACCTCTGCAATCTTGGTGTAATTGGAAAAAGTCTCAGAACATTATGAGGAATCCTCTTCACACCATCGCCATCTTTCCATCTTGATGATTTGCATTTCGGGCATTCACTTAAGTTGGCATAATCCTTCCGGAACAGAACACAATTATTCTTACGAACATGGATCATATCATATCCAATTCCAACTGCACGAAGGAAATTCTTCATTTTACTGTAGGTGTGTGGCAGCTCAGACGCATCTGGGAAAGATTCGCGAAAAGCAACCAACATCGCATCGAATGATTTGTTGGTCATCCGCTCAGATGTCTTCACCTGAAGAAAGGTGACCATAGCTGAGAATACTGACAGCTTATTTCCTGGGGTGACAGCAACATTGCATTGTTCCAACATGCGGGCCCACCATTTTTCTTCTGTAGGTGAATGTTCACGGAATGCATGAGCATTTTGTTGCATTGTTCCAATGTTCGTCAAACTCACTGGCTCCGCCACCACCACCTCCTCCTCTTCCACCTGAGCATCAGGCAGATCAAGATGGTGATCTGCTGCTTCCACGTAGTCAATAACATTGACGTTCACAGCTTCACCATGATGAACCCACCTAGTATATGTGACCGACATCCCATACAAGTGTAGATGATTTTGCACAGTTGACTGGGGTCTTGTAACTGAATTCATACAACAGCTACACGGGCAGAGCACATCTGATTTCGGACCACCGTACTCAGCTCTGATAAAGTTCATGAAGTTTTCAACCCCCTCAACATATGCAGCGGAGAATCTTCGAGTAGAAGTTATCCAAGTCCTGTCCATCTGTTAGACATACAAATTAGTTCTTCTACTAGATATTACAGGAAAAACATATATGCTTTTTTATGAAGTCTAGAAAAAAATACCTAGGTCGATGTCTAAAGCTATGGCAAGATATTTGGATGAGCAGATCTAAGTAACGAAATATATGTAAAGCTAATTCAGCAAACAGATTTGAGTGCCAAATTATGGCAGGCTGTTTCAGAAGTCAATGAGGCCGAGCACACAGCCATCGAACTATCGAAGGCCATCGCAGCAACAAAGATCGAGTATAAAACGGTGTAGAGCTATTTCACCTAATAGATTGGCTACTAGACCATGGCAATCTACGTCACAATAAATATATGGCAGGATATTTTAGCAACTAATCGGCCTTGGCATGCCATCTCAGCTATGCAGATTGAGTGCAGAATAGGGCAAGGAAGCTTCTTAAGCATAGCATATTGATAGAAAACTACTTTGGCAAACAGTGAGATTAACAGCGTCTTTCAGCTAACATTCAGCGCTACACCGACATGAACGGGGCCTCAGTCTAGAATGCGCGTACCGTGGGAGAAGCTGACCGCCGTGCGTATCCACACGAACGTCGCCAACGGTGGCGGCGCTGACCGCCGTGCGCCTCCACAAGAACGTAGCCAGAGGTGGTGGCGCGGCTAGAGGACGGCAGTCTACGAGAGCGTACTATGGGAGCGAGAGGATCACCGAACCGCGGCGCCGACGTATCGGCGCGGCGGGGAGGGCGGCTTTGGTGGAGCGAATGGAGTGGAGGGGGACAGGGGGGAGGGGGGTTTAGGGAATATTATTGGCTAGTTGGCCGAAGGGCGGTTGAATCGGATATGGGGGGAATTTTTGGGTGTGTGTGTGGGGGGAGGGAGGATTTTCGCGCGGTGGGCGGGGGGAGTTTGGCGCATGGTCGGTTTCTCCAAGTGCAGTCCCACGTGTCAGTGAAGAGGCAAGCCGAAGTGCGTTCCGTTTGCGTGAGCCGTGTGTAGGACCGAACGTGTGTGGGGTGCAATGCGACCGCAACAGGAGTGATGTGAGTGTACCGCATTTTTTCCTTTTAAACTAGGTGCTTTGCCCCCACAAAAAATCTGTTGCTTCGCGCGATTCATCGGTACTACTACTAGTAATCCGGTAATGCCAACTAAAACGCAGCGGCCGGGTCTTTTCCCGCGCGATATGCTGGGAGGTTGGCTTAGTTGGGTTTTTTAGGACGAGTAATGCTACACCTACGTAATCCCAGTTACATAATTAACGTAATGTGAAACGTGTGAGCTATTGATTGTAGATTGGGGGGAGGGAGGGGCCCACCACCATGAAAATCAGGGGACGAGAGAGAGAGAGGCAATTTACGTTAACCCTTTCGTAGGTTCCCGTAGATGTAGAAAGATGTGTCTGATCCTGCAATATAGGCCGTCTGATCTATATCTAATGGATAGGAAGGAAACTATGACAATTTACCCGCACTCCTCTCCACATTTGCAGATAAGGCTTTCCCTCGTTCATCCTTTTCTCCCACAAGATCTTGATCTTCTGTGCAACACACGGGCATCTTGCTAGCACTCCTACAATATGTATATTATTGTGAAAATTCATATACACCGGCCGAGATTAATGTAAACACGACAGATTTTCATTACATTTCAAACTTTTATAGGACAAAAAAAATAAAAGAAACCCGACCCTAAACCTATTCTACGGTGGCGACCGACGTCCTCCATCTGTGATCTCCATGTACGGGGGCGGAGTTCAAGACCCGTGTAGTGAAGGTGCGGTCTCCGACGAGGAAAAGTAGAACACGGGAGACGGACCGGCCAGTTGGCACACCATGCCCTTCCACCTCCCATGCCCTACTCATCCTCGGAGGAGTCCCCGACCTCGGCGGTGCCGGACGTTGGACGGCGGCAAGTAGGACACATGGCTGATGGTGCTCCCATCGTCGGCCGCCAGCGTGGCCACCGCTTGTGCGGCGACTTCAGCGAGGGCGGCGACCTCGAGCTCCATCCCCGAAGACAAGCTCTCCCGCGGAGCGGTCGCGCTTGCGGTCATGGCAGATGTGGTTCCAGGTAGGAGGACGATGCGCTATGGTGTGGAGGTTAGCTGGGCGTTGCCGCTTTAAGTAGCGCATTCCGGTGAGGCCAACCGTCCGAGTGCATCATTAAGTCGCCAGAGTTGTTCCTCGGGCACTGAGCCTCTTAATGACGACATACGAACGGACGACATGAATGCGGGCAGCTGGCGCCGGCTGGGAACGCACCACACGACGACGTGAGGGACGAGGGTTTTGGTGTGCCAGGGTAGTTAGCCGCGGTTGTGGCAACGTTGGAGATGCCCTTTTCTCACATGCGATCCCCGCATGTCATTGAAAAAGCAAGACGACCTGGCATGGTCTCAGGTCTAGAGGATGCAGTTGGCCGCGCTACACCACTCCGCGGACGCGTCGCGGCGCCTCGTGCATCCTCGACGAGCCGGGTGTTGGGGTGTGTTTGGATTGTGGCCAAAGTGCACCTTTCCAAAATTTTGGTCATAACCAAAAGATTGGTCTTTGTTTGGATGGTTGCCATTTTTTGGCATGCCAATGAACTCTAGCCAGCTCTAGTTCATTTTTCTTGCCAATGTCGGCCAAATCATGGGCAACCAATACCTCAACCAAAATTTTGGTCATGACCCAAATATTGGTCTTTGTTTGGATGGTTGCCATTTCTTTGGCATGCCAATGAACTCTAGCCAACTCAAGTTCATTTTTCTTGCCAATGTCGGCCAAATCATGGGCAACAATAACTCGACCAAAATTTTGGCTACCCAATGCTTTGATGGGGCAACCTTGGGCACAAACCAAACATACCGTTGGTTGTGCCACAACACTAACGCCACCCTCGGCAAACTGAAACCGACCGTGTCTAGCGACAATATGAGCGTGTCGCTCACCGCGGTCGCCGTGTCCAGAGGCGGTGCTGGAGCTGCGCCCCGTTGTTGGCCCCAACGACCCACATGAACGGTTGTCGGTGGCGAGGAGGTCATGGGCCAGCTCCTCCATTGGACTAGTCTACGCTACGTCGTCCCGACGGGTGTGCCCCACATGTCTATTTCCCTATTTTCCCGGCCATATTCGAGCGTCAGTGCTCCGCGTTGTGCATTTGGCCTTTCACTATGTAGACCAAGCGAGACAACTTATTGTTTATTTGAGCCATTCAAGTATAATCATGTGGCGTTTGCTTATTTCTCATTCCTCTCCAACCCTCTTCTCCATCGATCATGTCGCCCTCCAGTCGAGTCCATCCTCCCGCATGCCTCATTTGATCATTCCGCCGAGTATCATGCATGTACCCACCCTATTCCTCTTTCAATAGATTTCCGTACCCCGATATGAAATCGAGAGGGAACGAGTGGGGGCACGTGATACCTAAGGCGGATTCAAAATTTTGAACCGGTGATCATAGCATCCGCAAATCATATATAAAGGGTATTCAATGTTCGTTTCGTTTTTGAACGTACAATATACTCCCTCCTATCCTTTCTACTCCATCCTTCCATCTATATTGGGCCTAATGCATTTTTCAAGACCGCCTTTGACTATTGACAAGATTAATAGTACATGGCATGTATAATGCGAAAATTTTATCATTGGAAGCTCCTTTCACATAGGAATTGGATGGTATGCTTTATTTAAGTTGCATGTCATATATTATTGCTCTACCTTTTGGTCAAAGTTAGCCTCAAAAACGCATTAGGACCTATACAGATGGAAGGAGGGAGTAGTTTACATATAAGTTTTATGTGTAGTCAAAGTATATCTACTTTGATAAAAAAGGTATCAACATTCAACAACGCCCAATCAATATTGTTAGATTCGTACGTACTCCTAGATTTGTACTCGAGATGGTTTCCAATTTGACTATTGACAAGATTAATAGTACATGAGATGTATAATGTGAAAATTATATCATTAGAAACTCCTTTCACATACGAATTTGACCGTATGCTTTGTGTAAGTTGCATGTCATATATTATTACTCTAACATTTGGTCAAAGTTAGCCTCGAAAAATGCATTAGACCCTATATGCTTTGTGTAAGTTGCATGTCATATATTATTACTCTAACATTTGTGTAAGTTGCATGTCATATATTATTACTCTAACATTTGGTCAAAGTAGTATAGTGGAAGTGGATCCTCTGACGTAGGTATCCCTGCCTTACCCTCCCTTTTGGTCACTTACTGGTGGACCCCACGCTTTCTAGGCCCCGCATGTCAGTTACTCAATGGGTTCGGCCACGTTAGGGGATCCTCATCCGTAGTAATACTCCCTCTGTTTTTATTTACTCCGCATAAAACGTAGGGAGTGGTGGTATAATAAATGACGCGGGCGGGGGAGGGGGAGGGATGTCGGTTTGCTCTCAACTACGGCCCCACAAGCGAGTGAAAACGCAAGACGAAGCGTGTTCCATTCGGTGGGCGACGTGGAGGGTCCAGCATGCCGGGCTGTAACGCGAACGCGACAAGAGCGATGTACAGTCAAAACCGATTGACCGGTCGTCACCGGAACCACTATTCACACCAGAACCTTCGCTGCTCGGCCTACGCCACCCACTGCCCTAAAACCACACCAAATCTCCAGCCCATTCCCCCACCTTTCGATCCCCTAGCCCACATCAAGCGTCCCCTAGTTTGCCTGAAAGCCATGGTGCGCCGCAAGATCACTTACTACAAGATGCTGACGCCGGAGCGCCGCGCAGAAATCGCGGTGGCGGTCGGCGCCACAGACCTCCGTTCCCAAGCTCGCTTTGCGGCAGGCCAATCCCTGAGTTCTCTGGAGCCAAGCTACGAGGAGGAGGAAGCCGATCCAATGTTCATGGTGGAGGTCGCGGCGCAGAAGGCCCCCGATGGGTATGAGACGATGGACGTCGACTTCGTGCCGGCGTCCGAGTCCCGCATGGTGCAGGCGGACCAGCGGTTCAACATGGTGATACTAAAGGAGGACCGGGAGGTAGAGGCTCAACTCGACGTGGAGCGCGCGCATGCCGCTACCATCGAGGCTCTCCTGCAGGCGGAACCGGATGTCGTGGATGTGAACCGGGCGGCGGAGGCTCAACTTGAGGCGGAGCGGGCGGATGCCGCTGTCATCAAGGCCCTCCTGCAGGCGGAACCGGATGTCCTGGACTTGAACCGGGCGGCAGAGGCTCGACTCGACGCAGAGCGCACGGATGCCGCTCTCATCGACGCCCTCCTGCAGGCGGAACCGGATGTCTTGGACTTGAACCGGGCGGCGGAGGCTCGACTCAACGCAGAGCGCGTGGATGCCGCTGCCATCGAGGCCCTCCTGCAGGCGGAACTGGACGTCCTCGACTTGAACCGGGTTGTGCTCTCGTCCATGCAGAGTGCCCGCACGCTCCGCTTGAACGAGCAGCTGGAGGCCGAGGACAACCACGGTGCGGAGACACACGTCGGTAGCGATGGCTGGTTCGCGCCGGCAGCCAAAGACGACGAGGCCGTCTCTTTCCGCGAGCAGTGATAGTTTTTCTTTATGTTGTTGTTTTCATGGATCTTTTGCTGTGTAAAACACTACTAGGAAAAGGGCTATAGATGGAATTGACACTAATGGCGCACCAGACATGTGGTGCGCCATTACTATATACTAATGGCGCACCATGTGTTGGTGCGCCATTAGTAATTTTTTTTGTTTTTTTTCAAAACTACTAATGGCGCATCGTGGGAGTGGTGCGCCATTACTAGTTGTACTAGTAATGGCGCACCACATCCACGGTGCGCCATTAGTAATTTTTTTTCAAAACTACTAATGGCGCACCGTGGGAGTGGTGCGCCATTACTAGTTTGCCATTACTAGTTGAACTAGTAATGGCGCACCATGCCACGGTGCGCCATTAGTAACTTGGCCCAAACATTCGCCCGAATGCACCCCCCTGGTGGACCGCCTTTTCAGTTTCAAAAAAATAAAAGAAAATGATAGAAATGTCAAAAAAATAAAAGAATATAAGATTCCCATGTGATATGTGGTCTAGTTGTTAGCAAAATTTACAAACATGAATTTTCGACTTTTTTGCAAAATCTCTCGAGAATTTGTAAAAATGGGCATAACTTTTGCGCACGAACTCGGATAAAAAAGTTTTTTATATGAAAAATCATCTACTCGAAAAGTTACATCCGAATTTAACAAGGGGAACCCTGTTAAACATTTTCAAGATCCTCAAAAACCTAACTGAAAAAAGATACGGGGCTTTTAAGATCTGGAGAGGCAAAAAAATTTAAAAAAAAATTCAAACTTACTAATGGCGCACCTGCCCATGGTGCGCCATTAGTATCTTCCCGCCTTCAAAATTCAAAATAAGTCAAAGAAATAAAAAAAAAGTTACTAATAGCGCACCTGCCCATGGTGCGCCATTAGTATCTTCCCGCCTTCAAAATTCAAAATAAATCAAAAAAAATAGAAAAGTTAGTAATGGCGCACCTGCCCACGGTGCGCCATTACTATGTCGTATATATGGTTGGGCGCACCTCCTCCACTCCACCTCTCCTCCACTCCATCTCCTCCTCTCCTCCACTCCATCTCCTCCTCTCCTCCACTCCATCTTCCCTTCTCTCCTCCACCATACTACCCTCCTCCTCTCCGGCGACCTCCTCCTCCTCCTCCTCTCCGGCGACCTCCTCCTCTCTGGGGACCTCCTCCTCCCTCCTCTCCTCTCCTCCCCTCCCCTCACGGTTTCTCCTCCCTCCTCTCCGGTGAGCTCCTCCTCCCTCCTCTCCTCCCATTCCCTCATGGTTTCTCCTTCCTCCTCTCCGATGCTTCGGTGAACTCCTCTCCGGCGACCTCCTCCTCCTCTCCGGTGATGTAGGCGAGTGCCTCTCCGGTGACCTCCTCCTCCTCCTCTCCGGCGAACTCCTCTCCAGCAAAAGAACACGGCAAAAGAACGTACAAGATCCAAAAACAGGAACAAAATTTGAATAATATCGTGCCAAAAAACGAGCAAAAAACTAGCAAAAAATGGGCAAAAAAAATCATGATCCAGATCCAAATTCAAAATTCAAAAATAGCAATGGCGCACGGTGGGGGTTAGACGGTGCGCCACTACTATTTTCCCGCCTTCAAAAAATTCAAAAATACTAATGGTGCACCGTGGCCTATACTAATGGCGCACCAGTGGCCTATACTAATGGCGCACCGTGGCCTATACTAATGGCGCACCAGTGGTGCGCCATTAGTATACCAGGTACTAATGGCGCACCAGTGGTGCGCCATTAGTAAAAAATACTAGTGGCGTGATACTAATGGCGCACCAGTGATGCGCCATTAGTAGGCAAAACTGGTGCGCCATTAGTAGCCCTTTTCCTAGTAGTGAAAACATATATTTGTTATGCAAGTCGCCTGACTTGGGTCAGTCTACCATTTCAGGCGGTTGGATGAATATCCTACGTCTCCTAACCCTTCTTTCCTTCTTCCTCACCTCTTCTTCTTCCCCAACAGACGACCGCACGGGCCGTACGGATACTCCCCAACATGCGGTTGGATAAACATACTCTATGAACGAAAATTATGTGTCAACGATAGGATGGCTGAGTTTGGTGTGTTCACATGCGACAGCACATGTCAGTGAGGGTGTGTTCCCTTGGTTGGGTTTGCGGCGTGCAGGAGCGACTGTGTGAGGGTGCGGTGCGACCGCGGCGTGCAGGAGCGACCGTGTGAGGGTGCGGTGTGACCGCGATAGCCGTGCGCAAGTGTACCTCCTTCTCATTTTGAAAACTTTAGGCAAGCTTGGCAAAAATGTGTGGCGAAGTTTGGCAATGCAAGGCCTATACCCAAACAGGATAAGTACGTACTCCCTCTGTTTCTTTTTAGTACGTACTAGGAGTACTAGTGTTAAAAAAGAAAGGCTGGGTTTTCCTTCGCGGGATTTAATCGATACAAATCCTCGTTTCACATGTCAATTAATGCGTATTTTCTTCTCCAAAGACCAAAGAGCTAACCATCTCACTCCTCATCGCTTGATTAATGCAGCGCCATGCAAACCAACCTTCTCACTTCCGCATGCATGCAGGGGATATTAATGTCCTTGGTTGCTAACCCCATCAATTTTGCCTCGATTAGTGTTAGTGGCCCTTTCCAAATTGTAATTTTGATATACTGGCCTTGTGTTCAAAAAAATGGAGGTAGTAACTATATTTGACTTCCTTCCCCATTGCGGTGACGTTGACAATAATTTTTTGTGTGGTGGTTTGGCGAAGTGCGTTCGACGGAGAACACCATTTGCATCCAAGAAGACGATGGAGAAGCGGAGTCAGCGAAGAGTGAAATGATGGTTGCTTCGTCCATGCTTTTGTGATTTGACGCCTCACTGCTTTGTGATTTGTGATAGAAGGGACAGGGGAGTAGACTCTGTGCTCTATACTGTAGTACTACATGCGTCCAAGCATGGGAGAAAGAGGAGAGACGTTGCATTTTTCTATTCCTTCAATCAATCAATCAATCACGGAGCTTCGGTTCCATCTTTTTCGCTTTGGCAACACCGTCCATAATGGTTCCCACGATGCCAAAAGCTATTTTCACATTTGGCTAAACATTGTGGATGCCCTTAACCGTACCACTTGGTTTTGCTCCTGTGTGCTATCTATACAAATCTCAATTATATTGATCTAAAAAATTATAGAATCGAGATTAGTAAAAAGGAGGTGATTTTGCCGCACGGATGGCGGGGGAGGTTTCTTATTTGAGCAATGCTACATCCACGTAATGGTTTACGTAAAGTTACGAACTGATGTGCTGTGGGACTATTTGATTGGATTAAAGGAGAGGATTAGGCCCACCCCACCTGAAAATCAAGGGGGCATATATAGATTAGATGGAAAGTATACGTAGCAGCTACGTAGCCCTTTGTAAGTCTAGGATTAGGCTTCTTATTTTCGGAGGACGTTGTCCTGGCGGTTTGCTAACATGCGGTCCCATGTGTCAGTGCTTTACCAAGCCGATCCACGTCCCACATGAGGCAGAACAACGGCAGAAGCAACACGTGGTTAAGTTAAAGAAGATGAGGGAGAAGCGGATTCAGCAACGAGTGAAATGATGGTTGCTTCGTCCCTCCAACTTAACTGCGGGAAAGGTGCAGCTTTGTGATTTGACGCCTCATTGCTCATTACTACGCCGGCGCCATGACTGGGGTGCTTCACCCCGGCTGCTCTGCACTGTATTCCGGTATGGCACATGGACCCGGTAGCTTGATGTCCCACATGTCGGCGAAAGGGACTAGAAGATTTATGAAAGTGAGCGCTCCACTCTTACGACGGAGGAGTAGACGACATGGCGGCCCAATGAACTGTCACTTGTACTGTATAGTACTAGTATAGTTTTGCTGTTTCGCACGATCCATCGATACAAACCCGATTAAACAGGAAAGGGCGGGATTTTTCCCGCGCGGTGATTCTGGCCATACATTTCAAAGGCAATTTTAATGTATGCAAACTGAATAATTATAAGTAACAATATGATATCTAGTAAAACTGAAAACACATATGATTTATTGTGTTAGAGTGTAGTAGTAGTGTTGTATTGCATAGTTTTTAGATGTAACATGCGAGAACGTGTAGAGATGTAGTTTTGGAGGGCCTACAGAGAGAAAAGCGTAATACGGTCACCGAACTTCAGAATAAGCTGATTACGGTCACTATATACGTTTTGCGGTGATTATACGGTCACTTGCTCGTAGCTCAGCATCGGATTGCACTCTGTTGACCGGCCAAATAGTCTGCGTGGTGCCATGTTGACTAGTTAAATTGACCACGTTCGTTGTGGGTCCCACCTGTTAGTTCGCATAGGCAAAATGTCAGATAAACACAAATTTACGCAGACGCAACAAGGCTCCAACCCGTGCGCGGGAATCACCTGTTGTGTATGTGTCTGTCAGGGCCTGTGTGTGCGCATGCATGTGTAGGTTGAGCACTTGAGCATGAGAGTGTGTGTTGGTCGTGTGGTGTACTGGTGTGTGCATGCATGCGTGCATGTGTGCGTGTGAGTGTTGCGTGCGTGCGTGTGAGTGTTGCGTGTGTGCGTGGCTGCGTGTGTACGTGTGAGTGTTGCGTGCGTGCGTGGGTGCATGTGTTTGTGTGAGTGTTGCGTGGATTCAATTCATGTGCATGCGTGCGTGTGTGTATAATCACCACACCAGCTCCTGTGTGTTAAAATAGACGGCTCAGCATACCAATACAAGGCCACCTTGTCCGCTGTGCCTGCGGTCATGACTTCGAACCACCGTCCAAATATTTTTTGTCGTTTGTTTTCATTCTTACTAGAAAGATGCCCGTGCGTTGCATGTAACATCAAGATGCATTTGTATGACTTGTTTATCTTGTCAGAGAAAAGGATGAACGAGGGAAGGCCTTATTTGCAAATGTGGAGGGGTGTGTGTGTACCTTTTTGCAAAATTGCCATAGTTTCTTTCCTATCCGTCAGATATAAATCGGACGGCCTATATTGCAGGATGGCAGGCACACCATCATCACCAACTCTGTTTTTTATAAGAGTGTATTTTATGTATTTTATAAGAGTGTAGATGTAGAGTAGATACAAGTTGACAGGTGGGCACGATGGTAGTGAGATAATGTGATGCAACACTAGAGGTGCCACGTGGAGCGTTTAACTGGTCAACTAGTCATGTCATGAGCAAATACAAAGTTGTACGGTGAGCCCATGACTGCATAATAACCACTAAACATAAATGGTGACCGTAATGAGTGGATTCTGAAGTCCAATGTACGTATCGTGCTTTCGCTTCAAATACAATGATCGTCATTGCATATATCACGAGAGAAAGATGAAACATGCCTGAATTTTCTGGGGGGCCTACTTTTAGAGGACCTGGAGATAGTTTTGTATGCATACGTGAAAGGGCGTACAGGGGGGGTATGCGATGGAGAGAGAGATGCTCTTCGTTTCTCTTTATTATGACTAACTTTGTATATTGTATAAAAATATACAAATTCATAGTGCGGAATAAATATCATTGTGGGCACCATGCAATGCAAATTAGCGTTCG